>NC_134091.1:18291143-18891143 GCF_000715075.1 Nicotiana tabacum
GTAATGCGACTGATAAGAACAAGAAGAAACAACTGGAGAATGTTAAAAATCTTGTGCAAAATGATAAAAAGCTTTCAATGGTGGAGCAAAGTGAAATTGAAGAGAACAAATGGGTAAAAAGGGAAGTTATATTGAATGTGACAAATAATGAGAAAACCAAAGCAAATAAGGTGAACATGTTGAATCCTACACCTACTAGGAGTACTAATCCAAAAGGGAATGGAATCCTATTTGCAGCTAAAGAGAAACTTCCTAATCCTGTTGATACTGGGATTGAGGAGGGTAATAAAAAGGAGTCACCTTTTGATTGGGTGCATAGGTATTTTGGTACGAGCAAAGAATATATGAAATAAATCAATGTCACTATCAACCATTCATTTTATGAGATTCCATCTCAAACATATGAAAATTCTGGCAAGAATGGGGAAAATTATTAAGTCTCCGGGAGGTCTTTATGGAGTGATGAAGTGGAGATTATTAAAGATCAAACATATGAAAAAATTAGCTCAAGAAACAAGGAAAATAGAGGCAACATTCAAGAGAAATCAGCAGGCATAATGAACCCTAGTGCTACAGTAAACCCTAGTTTACTGAAAACTAGGGTTGATGGTAGCCAAAGCTCTAATAATGTAACGACCCGACTGGTCATTTTGAGTATTACAACCTTGTTCCCCCATTTATTTCTCAATTTATGCTTTACAGTTATTATATGACTTGTCGGGGTGATTAGTTCGGGTCCAGTGAGATTTTGGAAGGAATTGGAACACTTAGTTCCAAGGTTTAAAGCTTAGGTTAAAATAGTGACCGAATATCGACCTATGTATAAACGGCCCCGTAGTAAAGTTTTGATGATTCCAATAGCTTTGTATGATGATTTTGGACTTAGGAGCATGTCCGAAAAATTATTTGGAAGCCCTTAGCTAAATTAGGCTTGAAATAACTAAAATAGAAATTTAAGTTTGGAAGTTTGTTCTGGGAGTTGAATTTTTGATAACGGAGTCGGAATCTAGTTCTGAAAATTTTCATAGCTCTGTTATGTCATTTATTACTTGTGGCTAAAATTTGAGGTCAATCGGAATTGAATTGATAGGTTTCGGCATCGAATGTAGAAGTTGAAATTCGTAAGTTTTCGTTAAGTTTGAATTGGGGTGTGATTTGTGATTTTAGCGTTATTTGATGTGATTTGAGGTTTCGACTAAGTTCATATGATATTTTAGGACTTGTTGGTGTATTTGTTTGAGGTCAATCGGACTTGTTAACGGATCGAAATTTGGACTTAAACTGCTGCTGGAGTTTTCTGATGCATGTATCTCGTTTCCTTCATCGCGTTCACGATGAGGAAATTTGGAGTGCCCATTTTGTGCTTTGCATTCGCGACTGAGGGTATGCGTTCGCGAAGGGTTGAGGGGCAAAGTTACACGTTCGTGATTGAGGTCATGCGTTTGCGAAGGGTCGAGGGGCAAAGTTACGCGTTCGCGACCGAGGACACGCGTTCGCGAAGGGTCGAGGGGAAAAGCTACGCCTTTACGATAGTGGCCTCGCATTTGCGGAAGGGAAAGTTGGCCTGGGAAAATTTGGTCTTCGCGTTCACGATACCGGGCTCGCGTTCGCGAAGGAGGAAATCAGGGCAGCACAATTTTGTGCTTCACGAATGCGAGGAAGCTTCCGCGTTCGCGAAGAAGAAAAGCCTGGACAGAAAGTTTAAGTTCTGAAAATGAGACTTCGTCCCATTTTTCATTTTTTGACGAATTGGAGCTCGGGAAGAGTCGCTGTTCGGGAGAGTTTCAAGGAAAATAATGAGATGAGTGTTTTTAACTCAATATTGGTCAAATTACCCGAATTCATGGTTGTTTTTAACATTTAGTCGATGATTTAAATTGGAAAATTATAAAAAATCCTCTTGGTTTAATTTGAATATCTGAGGGTCGAGTTGATGTCGAAATTTGGTGAAATTTATATGGTTGGACTCGTAGTTGAATGGGCATTCATTTTTTTTAAACTTTTATCGGGTTCCGAGACGTGGACCCCACGGGCGATTTTTTAGTGCAATTTAGAATTTTGTTGAAAAATTAGTATTTTCATATGGAATTAATTTTAATAATTTGTATTGACTGAATCAAATTATTTATGACTAGATTCGAAGGGTTTGGAGACCGATTCGCGAGGCAAAGGCACAGAAGAATAAAGAATTACACGATTTGAGGTAAGTAACAGTTATAAATTTTATCCTGAGGGTATGAAACCCCAGATTTATGCGTTAGATGATCGGTTATGATGTGACGCACATGCTAGGTGATAGGCGTGCACCGTAGGAATTGTGACTTTGCCAAATTCCATGGAACTGTGTAGTTGAATAATCCGTTGCTATCTGTACATTCTCCATGTATTAGAGAAATTGAACCCCAAATCATGTTTGGAGTGCCCATTTTGTGCTTTGTGTTCGCGATCGAGGGTATGCGTTCGCGAAGGGTCGAGGGGCAAAGTTATGCGTTCCCGATCGAGGTCACGCGTTCGCGAAGGGTCGAGGGGCAAAGTTACGTGTTCGCGACCGAGGACACGCGTTCGCGAAGGGTCGAGCGGAAAAGCTACGCGTTTACGATAGAGTCCTCGCGTTTGCGGAAGGGAAAGCCGGCCTAGGAAAATTTGGTCTTCGCGTTTGCGATACCGGGCTCGCGTTCGCGAAGAAGGAAATCGGGGCAGCACAATTTTGTGCTTCGCGAACGCGAGGAGGCTTCCGTGTTCACGAAGTAGAAAAGCCTGGATAGAACCTTTAAGTTCTGAAAATGAGACTTCGTCCCATTGTCCATTTTTTGACGAATTGGAGCTCGGGAAGAGGCGATGTTCGGGAGAGTTTCAAGGAAAATTATGAGGTAAGTATTTTTAACTCAATATTAGTCAAATTACCCGAATTCATGGTTGTTTTTAATATTTAGTTGATGATTTAAGTTGGAAAATTATAAAAATCCTCTTGGTTTAATTTTGCATATTTGAGGGTCGAGTTGATGTCGAAATTTGGTGAAATTTATATGGTTGGACTCGTTGAATGGGCATTCATTTTTTGTAACTTTTGTCGGGTTCCGAGACGTGGGCCCCACGGGCGATTTTTGAGTGCAATTTAGAATTTTTTTGAAAAATTAGTATTTTCATATAGAATTAATTGCTATAGTTTGTATTGACAGAATCGAATTATTTGCGACTAGATTCGAAGTGTTTGGAGACCTATTCGCGAGGAAAAGGCATAGCAGAATAAAGAATTACACGATTTGAGGTAAGTAACAGTTATAAATTTTATCCTGAGGGTATGAAACCCCAGATTTATGTGTTAGGTGATCGGTTTTGATGTGACGCACATGCTAGGTGACGGGCGTGCACCGTAGGAATTGTGACTTGGTCAAATTCCATGGAACTGTGTAGTTGAATAATCTATTGCTATCTATACATTCTCCATGTTTTAGAGAAATTGAACCCCAAATCATGTTTAGATTATGTGCTGGCACAGTAGGGACCCATAGAGGCCGTGTACATGTTGAATTATTTGCTAAATTATTGTTTTTTACTCAGTCATAGTTTACTTGTTTATTTTATCTCAGTCTCTATTGTTCATTATTGATGTATCATATCATTGTTTTTTGGGCTGATTTTCATGGTTATTGAGAGCCCGAGAGACTGGAGAGATTTATGACTGAGTGAGGCCAAGGCCTGATTGTGATATATTATACTATAGCATGTGAGTTGTCCGTGCGGCACGTGCGTTGTCCATGCGGATCCAAATATTATACTATAGCACGTGAATTTTTCGTGCAGCACATGAGTTGTCCGTGCTGATTCAGATATTGATACTATAGCACGTGAGTTGTCCGTGCGGATCCAGATATTGATACTATAGCATGTGAGTTGTCCGTACAGATTATAGCGCTTGGGTTGAAGGAGCCTCTCCGAAGTCTGTACACATCCCAGTGAGCACAGGTACCTACTGAATGCGAGTGCTGAGTGTTGAGTGGATGGAATGGATGTGTGACTGTGGTCCTAAGAGGATGCATTTTGATATCATTATTGTTGCACTTCAGCTGTCTTATACCACTGTTTTGAAAATTTTCGAGAGATATTATCTTATGTTTTAGTTGAACTTGACACGAAATTACTGTTTCGGCATTAAATGTTAATCTTGAAGCATGCCTACCTTGTTATGTTTGGAATTACATTAATTGGACTCAGTTGTGAAGCTCGTCACTACCTTTAGTTCTTTATTTAGTATTGTTACTTGCCGAATTGGTTGTACTCATACAACACCGTGCACTTCGTGTGCATATCCAATTGTTCCCGGACACAGTGGGTGTTGATTTTCTTCGCATAATTGATTATCTGGAGATTTCGAGATAGTTGCCAGTGTTTCGCAGACCTTGTCTCTCCTTCCTTATCTTCTTGATTACTGTATTTGCCTCAGACTATTATAGACCGTGTTTTCCAGACTTGTGATGTATAGATGCTCTTGTACTCTATGACATCCTGATAGTTGGGAATTCCGCATTATGTTTTGGGTTTTCTATCCCAGTTATGAGAACTTTTTCTATTAAAATTGCTTTACATTTATTTTTGTTAAAAGTGTTGGGAATATTTGTGAGAAATCGGCTTGCGTAGTACCATGTTAGGCGCCATCACGACATGTTAGGATTTTGGGTCGTGACAAGTTGGTATTAGAGCCTAGGTTACATAGGTCTCACGAGTAATGAGCAGGTTTAGTAGAGTCTTGCGGATCGGTACAAAGACGTCTGTATGTATCTTTGAGAAGCTGCCGAAGCCTTAGGAAAAATTTCACTTAGTTGTATTCTATTGTGCGAATTTGTTGATTCCGGAAACTAAATTTCTATTATTATATTCTCTCACAAATGATGAGGATACGCACTATCGGAATCGGACGGTCAGCCACCAGTGCCACCAGTTAGGGCCGCGAAAGGCCGGGGCCGTGGTAGAGGCCGAGGCCGAGGTATAGGTTGTGGTGTAGCTCGTACAGCAGTTGGAGCAACACCTTTAGCACCATTAGTTGCTCCAGCTCAGGAGCAGATTCCAGATATAGTTGAGCCGGCGGGACCAGCTCAGGCACTATTTTTGCCTATTGTAATTCCAGGTCAGTCTTCATCTCACCTTCACGAATTTACTTATCACTTGTTTGAAATAGCGTAATACTTATAATCCCAAAATAATCTCATTCCCGAACTTATGTCGATTAACTTACGACGAAACTTTAACGTACGAAAATGCGGGATGCAACATCACATTTTTGAGCTTTCATCAATTTACTTATAACCTCAAAAATAGTCTTATCCTTGTCTTACGAATACTTTAGTACTCCTCTTGCCATCTGGCAACTGTTCTGCGCATGAATCCCAAAGGCCAAAGCATTCTCCCCTTTAGGCCTCTTTCTCTTACCACGACTTGTGGTCGGAATCCTTCCAACTATTGCTACTCGGTCGACTGCACCATCAGTTACACCGCCCTCCCATCCAGCTCAGGGTGGGGCTCAGTTAGTTAGGGGTCGCCGAAGAGGGGGAGGCCGATCAGGTGGCGGTCATGGCCGATTCTATGCCTTTCCTGCCAGGCCAAATGCCGTTGCTTCGGAAGCTTCTACATTATTTGACCCTAGTTCTACTTATTTGTATGTATCATTGTACTTTACTCATTATCTGGATATGCCCTGTGAGTTCTTAGTTTTACCTGTTTGTGTATCTACACCGGTGGGCGATACAATTATTATGGACCGTGTGTATCGGTCATGTGTGGTAACTATTGGGGGACTGGAGACTAGAGTTGATCTCTTTTTGCTTAGTATGGTTGATTTCGATGTAATCATGGGTATAGATTGGTTGTCTCTATGTCATGCTATTCTGGACTGTCACGTAAACATCGTAACGTTGGTGATGCCGGGTTTGCCGAAGGTCGAATGGAGAGGTTCTCTAGATTATGTTCCGAGAAGGGTAATTTCTTATTTGAAGGCCCAACGTATGGTTGGGAAGGGGTGTTTTTCATATTTGGCCTTTGTGAGAGATGTTAATGCAGATAATCCTACTATTGATTCAGTACCAGTAGTACGAGACTTTTTGGATGTATTTTTTATAGACCTACCGGGTATGCCACCCGACAGGGATATTGATTTCGGTATTGACTTAGTGTCGGGCACTCAGCCCATTTCTATTCCTCCAATATGGCACCAACTGAGTTAAAATAATTGAAAGAGCAACTTCAGGAACTTCTTGATAAGGAGTTTATTAGGCCTAGTGTGTCGCCTTGGGGTGCACAAGTTCCGTTTGTGAAAAATAAAGATGGTACTATTTAGATGTGTATCGACTATAGGCAGTTGAACAAAGTTACAATCAAGAATAAGTACCCTTTTACCGTGTATTGATGATTTATTTGACCAGCTTCAGGAAGCGAATTTATTCTCCAAAATTGATATGAGATCCGGGTATTACCAGTTGAAAATTCGGGATTCGAATATTCTAAACACGGCATTCAGGACCCGTTATGGTCACTATGAATTTCTTGTGATAGCGTTTGGGCTGACCAACGCCCCAGCAACATTTATGCACTTGATGAATAGTGTATTCCGGCCATATCTTGATTCATTTGTCGTAGTATTTATTAATGATATCCTGGTGTACTCACGTAGCTAGAAGGAGCATGCACAACACTTGGGTATTATGTTACAGAGGCTGAGAGAGGAGAGACTTTATGCCAAATTCTCTAAGTGTGAGTTCTGGCTTAGTTCAGTGGCATTCTTGGGACACATAGTGTCCAGTGAAGGAATTAAGGTGGATCCGAAGAAGCTAGAAGCAGTTCAGAGTTGGCCTAGGCCATCTTCAGCTACTGAGATTCGGAGTTTTCTAGGCTTGGCCGGTTATTATCATCGCCTTTGGAGGGTTTCTCGTCTATTGCGGCACCTATGACTAAATTAACCCAGAATGGTGCTTCATTCAGGTGGTCGGATTATTGTGAAGAGAGCTTTCAGAAGCTCAAGACAGCTTTGACTAAAACCCCAGTATTGGTGTTGCCTACACGTTCAAGGTCTTATTCTGTGTATTGTGATGCATCGGGTATTGGTCTCGGCGTAGTGCTAATTCAAGACGATAGGGTGATTGCCTATGCGTCCAGACAGTTAAAGGTACATGAGAATTATTATCTGGTCCACGACCTTGGGTTAGCAGCTATAGTTCATGCCTTGAAGATTTGGCAGCATTATTTGTACGGTGTCTATTGTGAACTTTATACTGATCACCGGAGTCTACAACATCTTTTTAAACGAAAGGATCTTAATTTGCAGCAACAGAGGTGGTTGGAGTTGCTTAAAGATTATGATATCATCATTCTCTATCATCCCGAAAAGGAAATGTGGTGGCCGATGCCTTGAGTCGTAAGGCGGAGAGTTTGGGCAGCTTAACATACTTACCGGTAGCAGAGTTCAGGGCTTGGCCAACCAGTTTGTAAGATTGGATATTTCTGAGCCGAGCCAAGTTTTGGCTTGTGTGGTTTCTCAGTCTTCTCTTTATGATCATATCAGAGAACGTTAGTATGATGTCCCTCATCTGTTTGTCCTTAAGGACATTGTTCATCGCGGTGATGCCAAGAAAGTCACTATTAGGGTTGACGGTGTATTACGGATGTAGGGAAGGCTATGTGTGCCTAAAGTAGATGGTTTGCGCGAGTTGATTCTCCAGGAGGCTCACAGTTCGCGGTACTCCATTCATCCAGGTTTTACGAAGATGTATTAGGATTTGAGGCAACATTATTGGTAGAGGTGAATGAAGAAAGATATAGTTGAGTTTGTAGCTCTGTGTTTAAATTGTCAACAGGTGAAGTACGAGCATCAGAGACCGGGCGGATTGCTCCGGAGACTTGAAATTTCGGAGTAGAAGTGGGAGCGTATTACCATGGACTTCGTAGTTGGGCTCCCACGGACTTTGAGAAAGTTTGATGCTGTTTGGATGATTGTAGATCAGTTGACCAAGTCCGCGCATTTTATTCCAGTTGGTACTACTTGTTCTTTGAAGCGATTGGCTAAGATTTATATTCGCGAGGTTGTTTTCCTTCACGGTGTTCCATTGTCCATCATTTCAGATCGGGGCACAGATTTCACATGACAGTTTTGGAGAGCAATGCAGCAAGAATTAGGTACACAGATTCAGCTGAGTACAACATTTCACCCTCAAACGAATAGATAGTTCGAGCGCACTATTCAGATATTGGAGGATATGCTACGCGCTTGTGTCATTGATTTGGGGGTTCTTGGGATCAATTTTTGCCACTGGCAGAGTTTGCTTACAATAATAATTACCAATCGAGTATTCAGATGGCACTGTATGAGGCTTTATATATGAGACGGTGTCGATCTCCAGTGGGTAGGTTGGAGCCGGGTGAGACTAGGCTATTGGGTAATGATTTGGTTCAGGATGCTTTGGAGAAGGTTAAATTGATTGAGGAGTGGCTTCGCACTGCGCAGTCTAGACAGAAGAGTTATGCCAATCGGAAGGTCCGTGATGTTGCTTACATGGTTGGGGAGAAGGTTCTGCTTAATATTTCACCCATGAAAGGTGTGTTGAGGTTCGGGAAGAAGGACAAGCTTAGCCCTCGGTATATTGGGCCATTTGAGATGCTTAAGAAGATTGGAGAGGTGGCTTATGAACTTGCATTACCCCCTAGTCTATCAACGGTTAATCCAATGTTTAATGTAACTATGCTCCAGAAGTATGTCGGGGATCCGTCTCATGTTTTGGATTTCAGCACAGTGCAGTTGGATGGTAATTTAACTTATGATGTGGAGTAGGTGGCCATTTGACACTAGCAGGTTCGAAAGTTGAGATCAAAGAACATGGGAGAGGCCAGCCAGTCAGAGAAGCTACTTGGGAGACTGGGTGGGATATGCGGAACAAATATCCACACCTATTTAAGACTCCAGGTATAATTCTAAACCAGTTCGAGGACGAACATGTGTTTAAGTGGGGGAGAATGTAACGACACGATGGTCGTTTTGAGTATTACAACCATGTTCCCCCATTTGCTGCTCAATTTGTGCTTTACAGTTGTTATATGACTTGTCAGGGTGATTGGTTCGGGTCCGGTGAGGTTTTGAAATGAATTGGAACACTTAGTTCCAAGGTTTAAAGCTTAAGTTAAAATAGTGACCGGATGTCGACCTATGCGTAAACAACCCCGTAATAAAGTTTTGATGATTCCAATAGCTCCGTATGGTGATTTTGGACTTAGGAGGGTGTCCAGAAAATTATTTGAAAGCCCGTAGCTAAATTAGGCTATTATTTTCATAGCTCTATTATTTTATTTGTGACTTGTGT
This sequence comes from Nicotiana tabacum, assembly GCF_000715075.1. Classification (NCBI taxonomy): domain Eukaryota; kingdom Viridiplantae; phylum Streptophyta; class Magnoliopsida; order Solanales; family Solanaceae; genus Nicotiana; species Nicotiana tabacum. The sequence goes on from NC_134091.1 coordinate 18,300,485, forward strand.
GCAAAATTTGAGGTCAATCGGAATTGAATTGATAGGTTTCGACATCTAATGTAGAAATTAGAATTTGTAAGTTTTCCTTAAGCTTGAATTGGGTGTGATTTTTGATTTTAGAGTTTCTTGATGTGATTTGAGGTTTCGATTAAGTTCGTATGATGTTTTAGGACTTTTTGGTGTATTCTTTTGAGGTCCCGGTGCCTCGGGTGAGTTTCGAATTGTTAACCATATGCTGGATTTTTCTAATGCCTGTATCCGGTTTCCTTCATCGCGTTCAAGAGGGGTGTCTCGCGTTTGCGAAGGGACAATTTAGACTGGCCCATTTTGTGTTTCACGTTCGCTATGGAGGGCACACGTTCGCGAACGGTCGAGGGGAAAAGTTATGCGTTCGCGACCGAGGTCACCTATTCGCGAAGGGTCGAGGGGCAAAGCTACGCATTCGCGATCGAGGCCTCAAGTTCGCGGAAGGGAAAGCCGGCCTGTGGAAATTTGGTCTTCGCGTTCGCGAGACCAAGCTGGCATTCGCGAAGGAGGCAATTCGGGCAGCACAATTTTGTGCTTCGCGAACGCGAGGAAGCTTCCGCGTTCGCGAAGAAGAAATGCCTGGATAGAATTTGGTAAAATTTGTATTGTTGGACTCGTGGTTGAATGGGCGTTCATAATTTTTAACTTTTGTCGGGTTCATATGTGGGCCCCATGTGCGAGTTTTGAGTGCAATTTAGGATTTTATTGGAAAATTAGTATTTTTATATGGAATTAATTCCTAAAATTTGTATTGACTGAATCGAATTATTTGTGACTAGATTCGAAGAGTTTAGAGATTGATTCGCGAGACAAAGGCATAGCAGAATAAAGAATTACACGATTTGAGGTAAGTAACAGTTCTAAATTTGGTCCTGAGGGTATGAAACCCCGGATTTATGTGTTAGGTGATCGATTTTGAGGTGACGCACATGCTAGGTGACGGGCGTGCACCGTAGAAATTGTGACTTGGTCAAATTCCATAGAACTGTGTAGTTGAATAATCTGTTGCTATATGTACATTCTCCATGTATTAGAGAAATTGAACCACAAATCATGTTTAGATTACGTGTTGGCACAATAGGGACCCACAGAGGTCGTGTACATGTTGAATTATCTGCTAAATTGTTATTTTGTACTCAGTCACAGTTTACTTGTTTATTTTATCTCAGACTCTATTGTTCATTATTGATGCATCATATCATTGTTATTTGGGTTGATTTTCATGATTATTGAGAGCCTGAGAGACTGGAGAGATTTATGACTGAGTGAGGCCTAGGGCCTGATTGTGAGATATTATACTATAGCACGTGAGTTATCCGTACAACACGTGAGTTGTCCACACTTTGTTATTGATTTTTGTGTGTTGTTAAATGACTTATCAGTGTTATTAACACGTTATCATGCTCATTCTAGGGGTTGTCTTACAACATATAGAAATGTTAGGGCAAGCAGGCAAAACATAGTGTCAATCACAAGCTTACAAGGTGATATTCTTTTGATGCTTAGGGTTTACTATTATTTCTGTTAACTCATTTGATCATGTTGCTTGATACTGCATTCTTTTAGACAAACACAATGTGTTAGTATGTGGACTGGTATTCAGCAGTGGCATATATATTACACAAATGCAAAGACTGCTTGGTTTTATTGTCAATCAATTTAGGTGTATGGTGTTGTACCATCTGCCAGTGGTATTAACATGGTTTGATGTTCATTGTGGCGATGGGATGACATTATATGACATACAATTACAAAGAAGGCAGTTGTGGACTTATAGCAAGATATATCCAATAGTTTCTGAGATTGGTATGAGATGGGAAATTAAAGGTGGACTATCATTGTGTGTGGATCATGATTTACATCATCTTATAATATAGTCAGATTCACTTTTGATGAAGAGGATCATTGATGGAGAATGGGATCCAACTTGGTGCATTGTGGCTGAGGTTAAGAGAATCAAAGATATGAAGGAGCACTTTAATATAACCAAGTTTCACTCTTTCTCTGAACTGCCAAGTGTAGGGAGGAGACTAATCAACCTTGACAAGTCTCAAACTCGTAACCGTAGGGTTAGGGTTTCCAAAAGAATAGCTACAGATTGATGAGTAGGTATCTAATGTCAATGTCTTCTTTTGCTAGTTGATTTGTTACTCTTGTATTCTTTATATTTTTAGATTTCTTACCAATGGTAATAGCATGGTTTCATGCTCATTCTGGTGGTGATCTAATGATATATGGATCTGTTAAGACAAGCAGACAGTTAATGTCTTTGTATCAGAGATCACAAGGTATAGTCATGGACAATTATTGGTATGTATCATGCAGCTACAAGTTTGGTTAAAGAATTTGCAGTCAGATTACATATAGCACTCATACTTATCAGTGAGTTCTGGAACTTCAAATTGCAATTGTAAACTGGGATCCAATAGTAGTACTGGTGCTAGTGTCTAGTTGTGTTTTGCTAGGTATTGTCATGGCACTGTTCAGTGGCATTGGTGTGGTAACATGCCCATTTTGGAGGTTTCAAGGCAGTGCCTGGCTTTGCTTTGAAATGCAGGTATTGGAATCTTGCTTCTGCTGGCAGTTGTTGGTATATTCTCCAATCCTTGAGGAGCTCAATTTATGTCATGTGTTTCTTAGACTATTTGTGAGTCACTCATTGACAAAGGGAAGAAGAAACAGTCATGGTATTCCATATATTTTGCACAATCATTCTACTTGGATGCTTGGAGATGCACATTCGCCTCGTCCTTTGGAATGCAAAACTTGGCCCTTGGTGATAGTTTTAGAGGTGCTACATTGAGGTTTTGCCCATGGCTTGTTGATACACACACCACCATATGTTGGAATTGTCTATGATATCATTTGTAATAATTAGCATTTATAGCCTAGTTAATATTCATCCTCTTTGGCTTCTGCTGTTGGTACTCCATTGCATCTTAATACGACCAAAATAAACAAGACCAGGCCAAGTTGTGCTATAGTTAAGGTACAAGTAGACTTATAGGCTGATCTTCCAGAAAGAGTACGTATGAACATAGAGAATGAGGCTAATGGAGAGATAAGGACTGAATGGGTTAAAATTCAACATGATTACATTCCTAAGTATTGTAGGGAATGTAAATTACAGGGACACAATGGGGATGAATGTGGAAGGTTGCATCTGGAGTTAGTAGATGATAATGGCAAAAGGAAGTAGGTTGAGCAGGACAATGTAGAGTAAAAAAATAATCACAAAGCTCCTTTGAACATCCTTAAAGTTGTGGGGAATCCAGTTGAATAGTGGAAAGAGGTGAAGGATAATCGAGCACAAGCTGTGGTTAATGTAAGTTCACCTCCAGCTAAAGTTGGCAATGAAATAGTGCCAGTTGGTAATGAGGGTCAGCAGGTGCAAACTACAAATTAATTTGCAGTCTTGGAAGTTGAGGAAGTGGAGAATGTGGTTAATGATCATCTGCCTTTGGCAGACAAGAAAAGTACATTGTGTAGCCCTGCCCCTACTCCTACTAAGAAAGGGAAATCATTGGATCCAACAGCACCAGAATTTATGTCACATGACTTCTTTTGTGATGAATCTTCCATAATGTGTATGATGTGGTATTGTAGAATAATTGGGATGAAACTAGTTTATTGGACATTCTTCCAGAAGAATTGCCACTTCATATTATTGAAAATATCAAACCGCCTTTGTTACATGATGAGCTTGATAGACCTTACTGGAGCTTGGAGACTAGGGATAACTTTATAGTAAAAACTGCCTATGAATATGTGAGGAGGAAGAGAGATCCTAACACTGTATATATAAACATATGACTGAAAGGTCTGCTTTGAAGATAGCTTTCTTCATGTGGAAGGCATGGAAGGTCAAGTTGCCATTTGATGATTACTTTAGAAGGGTGGGATATCTTATGCCCTCTATGTGCTAGTGTTGCCTTAATCCGGATGAAGAAACAATGGTTCATGTGTTGTTTTAGATCATATGTTGCTCGTACAGTGTGGTATTATTTTCATGCTAATGCTGGAATTTCCATGGTTGGTTTATCATTGCAACAAGCAATGGTAAAATGCTGGACACTGCAAGTTCTCCTTAGACTAAAACCTGTCTTTCAGGCCTTGCCTTCTGTTATTTTATGGGAGTTTTGGAAGAGAAGAAATAGTTATAAGCATAGAGATGTTGTTACAATTACTAGGGAGTGATATACCACATCTCATCTACTCTTCAGGATTTAGTCAAATTTATGAAACACAGTTTGCAAAATGTTCAACACAAATGGCCGCATTTATTACATATATTGGAGCATTACATGCCAAAGTTGAAGGTGACTAAGGTCCTTTGGGAGCTTCCTAATCAAGGCTGGGTGAAGGTCAATACAGATCGGGCATGAAGGGGCAACCCGGGTAGGAGCTACATGGGCTTTATATTAAGAAATGAAGAAGGTGATGTGTGTTATGCACGAGGCAAAGGAATTCAAGAGGGAAACAACATAGAAGCAGTTGTGATCCTTGATACATTGAGATATTTTGTACAACATGGTTACAAACATATTTTGAGGCAAACGGATTCCTTGTTGCTGAAGAATGTTGTTGAAGGCACATGGCTTGCACCTTGGGCAGTATCAACACACTTGGAGGAAATACAACAAATTATGGGGAGATGCAATGTTAGAATTTCACATATCATGAGAAAGGGTAACAAGGTGGCAGATTACCTAGTTAATCTTGCTCTTGATCATGGAGATTTTGAGGCTAACAACTTTGCACAATTGGAGGTACAAGGTAGAAGGATTGTGAATAGTGATAAATTACAATGTCCATATCTAAGGGTGAAGGTTGCTACGAGCAAATGTGTATGGAGAGGATGAATCACAAAGGAGGAGGAGGAGATGTTTAATGTTAGGTGCTTTATATGCTTCATACGGATAACTCCATACCATGTGAGCTGATTCTTGATTTTATTACCTGTGTCAAATAGCCAGAACAAACCAAACAAGAATTGGTTACACCACATTATTCCCCAGCAGTTAGAACTATTGTGTTTGACCAAATATTTAACAAATCTGGGCAATGGTGATTTGAACTGGCCAGTTGCCTCTTGAAACATTGCCTCCATGCTTGTGCTTATCCTTGATTCCCCTCCAATAGAATGAGTACCAAGTACTAATACCACCAATTGAAGGTTTGTCAATAGATAAGGCATGGGTACAGTAACTTCTCCTGCAAAAAAAGCACACAATGTTAGTAAAAGACAGGTTTTATGTTCTCCTCCCTAAGGACTTGAACATGATGGATATATGCACTGCCTATGAGTTCCTCCATCACCTTTGTATGCCTTTCCTCCTTTCCTCCTAAGTCCTGGATACCGTTAATCTCAAATATGGATTCCTGGCAGCCTTCATTCATGACTAACTCCATTGGCTCCTAGAAACCTTCACCTTCGAAAACATCTCCTCCTCCTCCTTTGTGATTCATCCTCTCCATACACATTAGCTCCTGGCAACCTTCACCCTTAGATATGGACATTGTAATTTATCACTATTCACAATCCTTTTACCTTGTACCTCCAATTGTGCAAAGTTGTTAGCCTTAAAATCTCCATGATGAAGAGCAAGATGTCACAACCCAAACCACAAGGATGCGATGGGCACCCGGTGCCTTGCTAAACCGAGTACCAACGTAATATATCTTTCTTATTATACCATCATGGGTAAGTAGGCTAGAAGGGCTATCATGAGATAATCAGAATAAAACATAAGGGAATACTCGACATAGGATGACTCGACATGATTTACAAACTTATACATGTGACATATGGGCATATAGGATCGAAATGATCATTTGTACACTCAAAACATAGGCCGACAAGGCCATACAATAATCCATATACATCGCATATATCTACAAGACTCTAAGAGTGCATAAATATCATATAGGCCAGGAGAGTGTAAGGCCCTGTAAAATTTCGCTAAGAAATTTAAGGTTTTATGGTGCCGAGGTACGGACTTTTGGGTTGAAGAATGCACTGTGGAGTGATGGAAATATTTGGCAGAAGAAGGCAATTCCGCGGTCAATTTCACGGGCCGCATACCCATCGCGGAGTAGAGCAGAAAATAGTTGAATTTTGAAGGTCATTTCTGCGGTCCATTATGCTATTGCATAACTGTTTCGCGGTCCACACTTCCATCGCAGATTTGGCATGAAGAATTTCGGAGGGGGATTCTGCAGTCCATTTTCCAGGCGCAGAACTGGTCTACGGACCACAGACCTGGCCGTACACTGGTCCAGGACAACTCAGTTTTTGGCATCACTTTCGCGGTCCATTTTTCGAGCCGCATATCTGTTCTGCAGCCGCAGAGTTGAGTTCGAAGAGTCCATTGTCTATTTTATAACTCGACCCCATTTCTTATAAAAAATAAATTTGGGGTTATTTTGTTTGGGTTGAACACGTAGTTTAGAGAGAGAGAGGAGTATTTTAGAGATAGAGAAGGGATCCCCAAGTTCTTTTATCATCAATGCTTGCCCAATCTTGAAGATTCAAGTGAATCAGTCACTAGGCCATCATCTATCCGGCTAAGTCCATCTCCTAAACTTTCATGCAAGAGGTTATGAGTTTAAGTATATTGTGGGGTTGGAGATAGACCATGTATTTGCCAATAGGTGGTAGTATGTTGGATTATTGAACTATTTCGGGTGGTTGCTTGTTGAAATTGGTTGAGGGAGGATGTGATTACCATTGTAGGGCCTTGCCTTCAATTTTGCATAGTAGGTGCTTGACAAAATTTCCAAGAGACTATATCATGAGAACACTTCTAACTACTGTCCGATTTTCGCTATCTTCCTATAGATTGATATTGCTAGAAGTATTGGGACGTTGTAGTAATCTAAGGAAAACTCAAGAAAGGTATGTTGGCTAAACTTCTCTTTTAGAATCGAATTCCATGATGTTCCCGTAAGTTTCAAGTGTGGTTGGCCCAAGTTCCTAATCCCCGTGTTCCGAGTTGTTCTCAACAGATTCGGTTATCCCAAGTAAGCGTTGTGTTGAAAGATATATATACCTAAACGTGTTCCAATTGCTCCTATCTTATTATGACCTCTTCGGGAATGTGTTCAAGTATAAAATGCTATGACTTCGGTTCGTGTTTCAAATAAAAGTTATTATACCAAATTGTGGAAGAAAAAACCAATGTGCTTAAGACTCATACAGCTCATATGCATATCAAATCTCTATTTTCAAATGCCTTTATTATTGATCAGCGATGACAATGTTTGAAAGTGAAAGAAGTGAGAGTGAGATATAAAATGTGGCCATGGTTGTTGTAACTAGAGCGCATGCTTTGAATTTGTATTTCAATCGTGAATCACCACGATCTCCTTTGTAAGAGCTTCCAGTGTATTTTGAATTCTTATTTACCTATGAGTCGAAACTGTGCATTGCCTTTTAGGGAAATATTTCAAAAAAAAATGGTGTATTACTAATCTATGATTTTAACTTGTGTTACGATCGCGAGTCATTTTGCTTAGTACCTTGGAAAGAAATCTATTGCGCTTGAAGACTTCATTATTAATAAACCTAATGTCATGATTTTAGAAATATTCTATATGATTGTCACATCCCAAAATACCCCTAGACATGACTGGCACCCAACTAACACTACCCGCTAGGCGAACCAACTTACATCATATACAACTAAATGTAAGTTCTAACATATCAATAATTAAATGCAAAATAATAATCTAAATTGTTCCATAAATATTTATGAATAATAACTATCAAAATGAAAGAACATAAAGCTAGCCCAAATTCAACACTAGACCATGGAGCATCTAAGAAAACTACAAAAGACATCATATCAATAAATGTAAAGACTATTTTGGCAACCTCAACGAACAATGCGGTGGCTGACCTCAATAAATGGATCTGCTCTAGTAAACTCATCAGCTACAACGCTATCTCCGACAACGGTATCTGCATAGAGATGCAGTTAAGGAGTGAGTTATACGTAAATATAATCCAGTAAGATCCTCGACTCCCCACTTTAAATATCTCCGGAACAATTGTTAGAAAATACAATTACACCACAACAAGAACAATATACTAAGCACAATAATTATACAATAATGCAATATATAGGCATCAACAGATTTAATAATAATTAACTAACAAGAACACACATATCTCAGCCCACTACACACTAAGGACTTGTCATAGCTGCAGTAAAAGAAATTGACCAATACCTCTATAAGACCACAACGGCACTACAATGCCTCAGATATGTAACAGAGCAAACACAATGCTCACTAAAGCATACACAATGCCCCAAATATATCAAGAAACATGCACAATACTCAGATGATGTACAAGGGCATACACAATGCCCTAATATCATGGCTCACAACCGTATCAAACTCAACAACATGGCTCACAACTGTATCAAAGTATCAAACTCAACATCATGGCTCACAGCCGTATCACGCCATCAAACAAATTATAAAATAATTTTTTTATATATTTTTCATAAAATAATATATTTGCGGTTACTCTAAGGACAACCGATTCTGCCAAGCACACGTTTGTCCCAACACATGGACCAGGCAGAAAAAATATATTTTCAAAACGGGTTTAGAAAAGCAAGTATCAAAGTTTAATGTCTCACTTATCTCGATAACAATAAGTTTTCCAATCTTGTAACGTCCAAAACACCAACTGGACAACCTCCAATTGCCTCAATCTCAAAGCATTAGCTCCAATTCACTTCTTCAAGTTTTGTGAGTATTCAAAACCTCATAATCTTAAAGGAAACAAAACTGATAATTTCCGGTTTGTGCCTCAGGCGATCACGACCTCCATATCAGTCCCAATGTTTTATTCATGTTGCCACAAATATCCAAGATATATCATAGGGGTTGTTGTAGCATTCCAATACAAAGGATGAGGAATATCCATGTAGGGATTTCGAATTATATATATATATATTTTTTTATATAAATTCTCAAATAAGACCCTTAAGGGTCCACTGTCCAAAAATTCCTATAGGGTCCACTGTCCAAAAATTCAAATGTTTGACTCCATGAATTCACCTGCAAAGCCAAAATAAAATAATCGCTTTTGAGTACTCTTTCCTCTGCAATTGTAAAGGCAGCAACATTTGCTGTAATCTAATCTCTTCATAATGACCAAGTATAGCTTTGCTTAAGCTTCTCAAATATTACTTAGGACCACCTCATTCGCCATTTTAAACAAGCACTGTATAGTTTTAAAGTGTTAAATATTTACTAATCTCTTTAACCCCTACCACTTAGGGTTAATTAAATAATCTATACAACTTCATCTAATATATACTTATTACACTTAAATGTAACTCAGTGAATAACTGGGGAATAGTATAAATTACTTCATAATAAAAAAAGTCATATTTTAATACGCATATTACCAATAGCAGTAATCATGGAGTATAATTTAATTAATACCTTCTTCACGGTTTCTGAAATTCCAACATTGCCGAGGGTGCTTCTTGTTGAACTGCTCGACAAACAAAGTAATACACTTTGTAATTCTTTAACCCTTCAAATAATGATTGCAAGACTAATATAAATCTATAAGCAATACTCCATATTCTCTTGTATTGCAATCGCCGTAAATTTCCAAAGGCCACTCTTTACCCTAGACATCTCATGTGGCCAGTAATAAAATGGTAGGGCCTGGCCCACTTTTAACCTTTGTAAATTATTCAAAGTCTTTTAAAAGGCTAACTAATTGTGTATGTATAAATTTAGCCCACTATGCATTTAAATAAACACTCAATCTCTTATTAAAAGAATATAGGGTTATTGCAATGATGATGTTTATGGTGGTGATCTTTGAAAGTAAAAGAAATGAAAGTGTGGAATATGAAATACGGCCAACGTGCAATGAATGAAGAACACTATGAATGGCCTAGATAGCCAATAAAACAATGATATTATGAGTGGTTGAAAGTACTAATGAAGCTATATATATGATGTGAAAGATTATGAGGTGAATGTTCTTGTATTTCTATTTCCTTCGTGTGCAAAATAAAAATATTTTTGGGAGCATCATTAGCGAACCGAGGAAAGGTGGGTTGAAAACGGCCCACACCCGAAACTACACGTGCCGGTGTAGGAGTGAATTGTGAGTATTCCCCTTATTTGGGATGGGATTGAATTATTAATGTGATGAAATTATTCCCATTAATTGGGATGAGATTGATGATAGCGGTGAATTGGAAGTGATGAAGTCGACCCACACGGCATATGGGGAAAGGCGGCCTAGCCGATCGGGTGGAGATCGGACGCCATGTCGCGCGCATGGTTGTTCCTACTCTTGGTACCACCTTTCTTTTTCGTATCACTTATCAATCTACATTGTTCGTGGAGAGATGGACTAGACGATCGGGTGTGATCGGATTTCATTCTAAAAACACGGTGGTATATCGTGCTAATGATCTTCCAACTAAAATATATATTATTTTGTATTTTGAAAATTGTTATGTTTTAACTTGGCTTTTGGATATCATTGATTGTTGCTTGCTCTTTCCATGATTTTTCCTTTATTATATTGGCTTTCTATTTCGAAAGAGGACATTTAGCTTTACATACTAGTATTATTCCACATGTACTAATGTTCCTTTTGCTAGGGGTGCTGCATCTTTAATGGTTGCAGGTGGTTTGACCCTCGATAGCAGTTACTCTCTATTCAGCAGGTTTTGGTGAGCCTACTCTGTTCCGGTCCTTATGTCATTTGACGTTGTTCCTTGTGTTTGAGGTATAGCCATGGCCTTATCGCCGACACTTGCATAGTACTCTTTTATTGTACGTAAAAGCTCCGTAGACATGGTGTGGGTTATATATTGGTGTTGGGAAAGTCAAACTAGAATATTGTAATTGTATCAAATGTTCCACTTTAAACTATGAATGCGTAATGTATTTTGAGAATTATATATATGAAGTAACTAGTGGTAATGAAACTGTGGTGTTCACGTGATCTTCTTATTGTCTAATTAGTGGGAATGCACCTTCACTTTATTGTCTATAAGTTACTAAAATTCTTTTCTCAACAAGTTGTTGCTACTGGCTATGGTGAGTATAATAGCCTACTAATTGTGGTTAAGCTTGCTTGTATGTTGGTTAAGTTGTTAGGATGATAAACTACAAGATAATACTTGGACTAGCTTGAGATGTTGTTGTTCTTGATAGATTGATTTCAAAGATGCTCTAATGGACTTTAAGTGGCTGGAAATTATAGAAAATAACTTGTCTATGATATTGTTAGTATTATTATGTTGGTTTACATGTCAATCCTCTTGAGGAAATTGGTAACTGGAAAAGAAATGGTTATAAAGCACTTGGAAGTTGTCCGCAGTGATATTATCTTGTGTTAGGCAATTCTGGGTAACTTTGAAATTGAGTAGAAGGTTGAAAATCCTTTAAAGAGTATTGGTTATTATACTGGATATATTACTAAGTTCAAGAATGAATGATAATGGGGTTGAAGTGTGCTAAAGGGATTCAATTCTAGCTTGCCGCTTATCGTGATATGTTGATGACCTGTTAATAAAATATTTTGGACCCTATTGTTAATGTTGTTCTTATTGTATTATCTGGTTGTTGTTGTTGGTATATGGTATTGGCGGAGGCTTTGTTACATGGGAGATGCTGTCCAAATATACATAAACGAGCTACTAGTTTAAGTTGCGGAATTAGCCTTTACTCGTCACTGATTTGGAATCTCCTTATGCTATGGTAGATTGAGTTGAGTTATTTGAAGAATTTCTTGGAAGGTATTACGGACTCAACAGAGTTAAGGTATGTTAAGGCTATCCCTTCTTTCCTTTTGGCATGATCCATATTATACAAACGAAATGAGCAAACGCGAAACTTTCACAAATGGCTCTATTCTTAGAAGTACTAGGTGTGCCTATGTTCTTAATTCCCCATGTGTATTATTATATCGTATGTTGATGGGTCTCAGAAAATACGTAAGTTGAAGAAGTTTATTTCATGATATTAATCAAAGTCATATTGATCTTATGACATCCCGAGAAATCTTATTGACTTACTTCTAATGCATTGCATTCATTTATACATGTACATTGATCCATGACCAGAGGTCATTATATACGCGTATATTATATGTATATGAGGTATAGGGAAAGGTTATGGCCTTATATACGCACCACTACCTGATCTGCTGGCATACGTTGATGATTTCGCCGACAAAGGCCGAGATAATATGACGGGATGCCCTCAGAGGCTTGATGATATTATGTATGTATATACCTATGCATGATATGACATTTATATGCATATGCATGGCATTAGAAATGTTTCATATTTCACAAAGCTATTCAGACTTGTAGGTTGAGTTCTTTACTCCATGTTTCTTTTAGGTCTTTTATATACTACTTTCATGCCTTACATACTCGGTACTTTATTTGTACTGACGTCCCTTTTGCCTGTGGACACAACGTTTCATGCCTGCAGGTCTTGATATACCAGGTTGACAGTCCTCCTAGTAGGCTGTCAGCTCAGTGGAAGGTGTTGGTGTACTCCACTTGCTCCGGAGTTGCCTATTTGGTCCGTATGATTTGGACATGTATAAATTGGTATAGTGAGGCCCTGTCCCGACCTTTATGATGTTTATGTACTCTTAGAGGCTTGTAGACATATGCCATGTATATAGATGATTGAATGGACTTGTCGGCCTATCTTTTGAGTGTACAAATTATTATTTCGATCCTATAGGCCCGTATGTCACACGTATAAGTTGTATATCATGTTGGGCCATCCTATGTCGAGTATTTCCTTATGTTTTATTCTGGTTATCTCATGATGGCCCTTCTGGCCCACTTACCCATGATGGTATGAGAAGAAAGATATGTTACGTTGGTACTCGGTTGAGTAAGGTACCGAGTGCCAGTCGCGGCCCTGTGGTGTGGGTCATGACAAACTTGGTATCAGAGTAGTTCTATCCTAGGGAGTCTATAAGCATGTCTAGTAGAATCTTGTTTATGGGTGTGTTATGAACCACACTTGTAAGTATGAGACTACATGGCATTTAGGACTGTCACTCTTTCTTCTTACTCTAGATCGTGTGGTAGAGTTTAGTTGTAAGAATTCAAACTCCTACATTATACTTTATTCGTAATACAACTATGCCTATATCCATAAAGACAATTAGTAAGAGATTGAATGTGGATGTGGAATAGTTCAGTTAAAGGAACTCGATTTTGCATCATGCTTATGATGAGTAAATGTAAGGTCTTCAGTAGATTGTGTGTGTACTAAGGTATCATGACACAAAGGTAGGTTTATGTGTTTGATGATGGTAGAAATTCTTCGCAGCACACAAGCTCGTCGCGGTACGAACTCTTTGGTTTTAATACTGCATTGGGGAGTTGAAAGAAAAATTGTTGCAGAACAAGGCATTTCTACGGTCCATTATGCGATCGCAAAACTACTCCGCTGATCGCATATCTGCCGTGGAGTGAAATAGAAAAATGGCAAATTTTGTAGGTCGTTTTGCGGTCAACTATGCGACCGCATAATAGTTTTGCAGGCTGCACTTCCATCGCATAATTGACATGAAGAAATTTGAAGGGTGATTCTGCGGTCCATTTTGCGAATGCAGAACTGGTCTACGGACCGCAGACCGGACCACAGACTGAACCAGAGCAGCCCTATTATTAGCATCACTTTTGCCAACCATTTAGCGGACCGCATACCGATTCTATGATCCACTCTGCGACCGCAGAGATGTGTTCAGAGGGTCCATTTTCTGGTTTTTAAACCCGATTTCATTTTTATAAAACAACCTTATTGGTCATTTTAGAAGGTTCAAACTTATATTTTAGAGAGAGGAAAGTGGTCTAGACTGAGAAGAGGAATTCCTAAGCCATTTGTTCATTAATCTTTGCCTAGGTCTTGAAGAATTCACAAAGATAACTCACAAGGTCTTTATCCAAGAGGTACGATTCTAGCCATAGCCTTCAATTTAGAAATTTGGGTAGGGATTAGGTAATGGGGAAGAAGGTTTTGAGAATGAGAGTTATTATTTATGCATGAAAGTACTAATAAAGGTGGTAGGGAGTTGTGGAGTATTTGTTGGTGGCCTATTGAAGTGGGGATTGATTGTGGGGGTAAATGAATCTATCATAGGAGGACCTTTAAACCTTAATGCTCACCTAGTGCTTGATAAAATGCTCAAATGAGATGAACTACCGAGAATCTTCCTAATTATAGTTAAATTTTTCAATATCTTTAATTAGATTTAAGTCTCTAGGAGTTTCGGAACATTGTAGTAAATTAAAGAAAGCTCAAGCCAGGTATGTTGACTAAAAATCTCTCTTAGAATTGAATCCCACGATGTTCCTGTAAGTTCCGAGTTGTTCTTTTTAAATTTTAATATTCCGAATAAGCATTGTGTCGAAAGTTATATATTCAAAATCTATTCCGAATGCTATTATCTTATTATGTTATCCTTCAGGAATGTGATCTAAGTATGGGCTATGTATTAATATTTATGAATTCAAGTCGTGTTTCAAATGAAAGCTATTATGCCAATTTGTGTAAGAAATCTCAATGTGGCAAAGACTCTTATTTGCTCACATGTGTTTTTAAAGTCTTGAATAAAAATTGCCTTATTGTTGATCATCCATGATGATTTTTAAAAGTGAAAGAGATGAGCATGAAATATGAAATACGACCAACGTGCCAAGAATGATATTACATTTGGGTCCACTAGTGCCAATGAAATGAAGAGACGTGTAAAAGACATTGAAATGGGCTGTAAATCCTTTAAATAATAAATGCTTTAGGAGTATCGTTTAGTCACCGAGGAAGGGTAGGTTGAAATAACCTAACCCGAAATTACACGTTCCTGTGTAGGAGTGGGTGAGGGCTAAAATCCTAGCGTGAGGTGGTGAGAGTTTTCCCCGAATATTGGATGAGATTTATATGTTGAGATAATTCCCCTTAAATGGGATAAGATGATTGCTAGAAGAATGTGAGGTGACGTCGACCCACACGTCATTGTGGTGAGACGACTTAGCCGATCGGACGCCAGGCCGCACAGATAGTAGTGTTGTGATTGGACATCTTATGGTGAGACTACTTAGCCAATCGGGCTGAGATCGAACTCTATGTTAAAAGTACGGTGGTGTATCGGTACTAAAGATCTCCCAACTTAAATATCGGTACACGACATTGTGGTGAGAGGACTTCTCCTAACTTGATTTTTAATATTGTTTGAGGCCCTCGTTGATTCCATGTTTCTTTCTCATTGTACTATTACTCGTTCTATTGAGGGAGTGTTTAGTTTTACATACTAGTACTATTCCATATGTACTGTCATGGGCGGCTTTCTAGCCATGCCCCATGACCCCTTGGACGCGCCCCATGGCGTCCTAGCAAGCCTCCTAATGCCTAGCGCCATGGACGACCCCGTGGTCTTGGCTATGCCACGTGACAAGTGTGCATGTGCCTTTATCACCCCATCGATAGCCCTCGCCAGTGCCCAGCCGCATGATGATGCAAACATCGCCATGCGCGCAGACAATGCCGTGCGTGCAGACTGTGATGCCAAAGATAAAGTTGCTGACAACGGCCCTTTTTCTACCTTGTAGAAAACTAAGTCCTTTTCATTGTAAGTGTAGAGTAATTATATTTCATGTACTTCCATTATGGTCCTTTAGCTTAGTTAGGTGAAGTCCTGTAACTTTGGTTTATTATTTTAGGCTTGGTTTATTGTTTTAAGCACTATTATGGGGTATCAAGCAATCAAACTTTCTAGCAAGCAAGCAATTCTCTGTACTGGTCTCTCTCCCCCTCGACACCGTGTTGCTTTTCTGTAATAACTTTCATTAATGCAATCAAGCTTTCTTTCATTCTCAATTCTCTTTTTTATTCTTTCAATTGCTCTTGACATTGGTTTTCCCGTACGGCACTGACAATCTAGTCTAGCATACGGTGGGGACCTCAGTTGGCGGATAGTAACTACACGGACATCGGTTGCTTAGCCTTACATCACCCTTCCAAGGAATCTCAAGAAGAAATAGCGTAACAGTTGGTATTAGAGACTAGGCTCGACATCGGACGAGGGAACATACTGCCATTACCACAATTTGTGACCATGGTGAATCACGGGGATCGCATCGCGGCCCTTGAAGAGACGGTTGACGTATTATGGCCCATCGTGGATATTGTGCGTGAGATAAGAGCCAACCTAGTACAAAGGTTGATGACTCGGACCGTAGGATGCGACAAGGCGAATGTGACATTGTGAACATTAGTCGCGACTCTGAGGGAGACCGGCAAATTGCAGCCACAGAGGCAGCCAAACATTTTAGTAAATTCGAGGGCCTCCAACAGGAGCGTGCCGAGGATTTAGCCTACAGGGCACAAGAGGCAGACATGGTGACTTCCATGCAGCAAATTATAGAAAACTTGACAGGCCAACTCAATATTGTCAATGGTGCACTACAAGGCCTGCTTTGATGAAGCAGAAATCAAATCGGGGGTGATGTAAACCTCGCCCCCGTGGCAAAAAACTAAAATTGCTTGCGCCAAAGCCATACAATGGAGCTCGGAATGGCAAAGAAGTGGAAAACTTCATCTACGACATTGAATAATATTTCGATGCCATGGGGGACCTAGAAGAAGATAAAAAGGTAGCAACTGCTGCCATGTATCTTCAGGGTGATGATAAACTATGGTGGCGGTTAATGTACGAAGCCATCAGGGCTAGTGAAGATACTCTTGAGACATGGGCAGAACTTAAGGCAGCCATACGCCTACAGGTCTTCCCCGAAAATATTGAGTACAATGCAAGGACAAAGCTACGGGAGCTCCGCCAGACCAACTCAGTGCGAGATTACATGCGAGAATTCTCCGCGCTTATGCTGAACATACGATACATAGGGGACAAATACAAACTCTTCACATTCCTAGAAGGGTTGAAACCTTATGCCCGTATGGAGCTGCAAAGACAAAGGGTTGACACTTTGCCCAAGGCGATCCAAGCAGCAAAGTGTCTTAGGGACTATCAAGTGGAAGCTCTGAAGGATAGGCTTGCACAGCCTATCCGAGGGGGATACAAAGGGGGCCAGCCTAGCACTGGTGGCCCTAACAAAAGTGGAGGAGATCGGAGTGCAACCAAATCTAAGGATCCCTCCTCAAGCTGTACTAGACATGGGTGGTACCCACAACTACTTAGCCTCAATTCAGGTGGAGCGCCTTGGTTAAGTTGTAGAAAAAAGGGAAGAGGTCGTGTCAAGGCTATCAACTCACCGCCTTAGCAAGTGGGTGGAATAGCCAAAGAAGTACCAGTGAAGCTTGGCCTTTATGAACGAAAATCCAACCTGCGCGTGGTGATCATAGATGACTTCGAGCTGATAGTTGGGTTGGAATTCCTGAGACAAACTAACACCATGACCGTACCGTAGGCCGACATACTACTAATGATGGGAGAAAATAGAGCCAAACCCTGCATTATCCCTTGCATTACCATAAAGATGGCCGCTGAGAACATCTCGACTTGCAGTTGAAGAAGGGGTCAAATGACATGAACCTACGTTCCTGGCTACCCTATATATTGAAGATATAGAATGCTCCTCGGGTCCTATTCCTGTACCCGTGAAGGAGCTGCTACTAGATTTTTAAGATGGCATACCACATGAAATGCCAAAGTGACTCCCGCCTTGGAGCATTATGGACCATGAGATTGGGTTGGTGCCGGGTGCGAAGCCACCTGCCCGGGCACCTTATAGAATGTCAAAACCTGAACTCACCGAGCTTCGGAGACACTTGATGGAAATGCTAGACACAGGGATCATCGTGCCCTCCAAATCCCTGTACGAGTCCCCTATGCTATTCCAGAAGAATCATGCTGGAAGCCTACGACTCTGGGTGGATTACCGGGATCTAAAGAAAATCACCATGAAGAACAAGTACCCTATTCCGCTAATGGAAGACTTGTTTGATAGGCTTATTGGTGCGACGATGTTAACCAAAATAGACCTGAAGACAGGTTATTGGCAAGTTCGGATTGCGTAGGGTGATGAACACAAGACGACCTGTGTGACAAGATATGGGTCGTATGACTTCCTGGGTATGCCATTCGGCTTGACTAACGCTCCATCCACATTTTGCACCTTGATGAACCAAGTCTTTCAAGAGTACATTGACATATTCATGGTGGTATACTTGGATAACATTGTGGTATATAGCCAAACACTGGAAGAACATCTGGAGCACTTGCGTAAGGTCCTAGCCTGATTGCGGTAGCACGAATTATATGCAAAGCAATTCAAGTACTCCTTTGCTCAAAAATAGATTGACTTCTTCGGACATGTCATCGAGGAAGGGCGGATCAAGATGGACCAATAGAAGATTCAGCTATCATAGATTGACCGCCGCCTAAGGATATCCACGCCTTGAGGGCGTTCCTAGGCCTATAAAACTTCTATCGGCGATTTGTGAAAACTTACTCCCTCATCGCAGTGTCATTGATAGAACTCCTAATAAAGGTCACACATTGGGATTGAGGACCCAGGCGAGCAGAGGCCTTCAACGCATTGAAAGCGGCTATGTCTAGTAGCCCCGTCTTGGCCTTCCCTGATTTGGCCAAGCCGTTCGAGGTAAAAATAGATGTCTCGGACTATTCCCGTGGCGGAGTTTTGCTACATGAAGGGCATCCTGTAGCATACGAGAGCCGAAAACTGAAGGATGCAGAGTGGCGCTATGCCGCCCACAAAAAATAATTATTGGCTATCGCCCATTGCTTACGCCTTTGGAGGAATTATCTGCTGGGAACCCCGTTCGTGGTCAAGACGGACAACACAATGGTTAGCCATTTCATGACCCAGCCAAAGTTGAATGACTGCCAGGCCCGATGGCAGGAACTCTTAACAGAATTCCACTTCAACCTGGAGTACCGAAGTGGGAAGACTAACCAGGTTGCTAAGGCGCTTAGGTACAGGGCTGACTTAGCATCGGTGTGCCTACTCGCCACCCTAAGGGGGAGCAAAGTAGCCACCACCATAAGAGACCAGATACAGGATCTACTCATTAAGGATCCTGTTGCACAGTATTTGGTTGATCTAGTTGGACAGTGCAAGACTCGCCAGTTCTACATGGAATATGTGTTCTTTAAAGTGAAAGTGAACCGACTTTATGTT
The DNA here is from genome assembly GCF_000715075.1 of Nicotiana tabacum. Taxonomy (NCBI): domain Eukaryota; kingdom Viridiplantae; phylum Streptophyta; class Magnoliopsida; order Solanales; family Solanaceae; genus Nicotiana; species Nicotiana tabacum. The sequence goes on from NC_134091.1 coordinate 18,319,693, forward strand.
TATAAAGGAGGAGACCTTGTTCAACTTCTTCAATCTGTAATTAAACAAGATAAATAGGTTTCCAGAAAAATCTGCCTTCCAGTTCTACTTCACCACATCAAAAAAGGATTCTTGCTTGAACCAAATCTTTAAGAATTTGAATGACTTCTTTGTAGATGTGGCATTGAACTCATAAGTTAGCAGCATGAGAGTGTGATCTGAGCCAGTTTTGTACAACTGTGACACCTCCAATCCTGGCAGCATTTGTTGAAATTCAAAGTTAGCCAAACATCTATCCAGTCGCTTGAAAATACAGTCATCACTTGTTCTCACGTTCCACCATGTATAAATATTTCTTTTTAAAACCTAAGTCAACCACATTGCAAGTGTTTATGCAATGTTGAAAATCTTCCATTTCATTCATAGAAACTGGCTGGTGTCCTAAATTCTCCTCCTCATCTACAATGACAATGAAATCATCACCAACTAACCATGGTACATTCATGTAAGAATCTAGAGCATACATGGAGTCATATAGTTCAATTCTCTCTATGGCATCGCACTTGGAATAAACAAGAGTAGTTATCATTTCTTTTTATGATTCAAGATTGATTAACCTTAGTGTTAGCTGCTGCTCCATATCCATCAAGACATCAACATCATAAGCTTCATCTACAAATGCCCATACCTTATTACAGAAATTAACAAAAGCATGTTGCAACCGAAGCTGCCTCCTATAGCTTTCTAGTTTATTGACATTTTGCATTGGATCCATTAGTCTAATTAAATAGAAATCATATTGTTTAGGTATTATAACAAGCCTTTCAAAGGCTTTATTTGTCAATCTTATCTAATGTTCCATTTAATAGCATTCATAACTAATTTATGGATTTAGATAGAGTCCTTCTTGTTTGAACCCCAGTACCGTGCATACTGGGAACTTCTTTTTATTGCTTCTTTCTCCCTTTTCCTACAGATTTACCCTTCTCTCTTTGTCTAGAAGAAATATCACCTTGCCTAGCTGCATTCTTGAAGTTCTGGGCTGTAGATTCTTTATCAAGATCCTTGCCACCCTTATCTTCATTATCATCATCAACACCATCATCCTCTTGCAGTATCAATTGTTTCTTCCAACCCTTAGGCAACGCAATTTTGGTACTACTGCATGTTTCCACATTCTTCATCTGAAGGGAAGGAGAAGGTACTACCAATATATGATGCCTTTTTTTCACCCTGACCTGTTCAACAACATTCAAAGAAGAGTTAGGGTTTACTGTATACGATCTAGGTATATGGTTAGTGTTGGTGTTCACCGTGGTCATTTTTTCACTCACATTTGGGACAACTTCCTTTGCAACTAGATATTCCTCTACATTGCCTCCAATCACCTCAGTCTCCATTTTAGGATTAGCATCAACCTATTGTTCATCTTAATCATCATCATTGCAAACTTTGGCTTCTTCTTCAGGACCCAAAGACTGCACATCTTCTTGATCGTCATTCATTTCTTCTTCTGAAAACATTTCACCTTCCTCCTCAGAATCTTCTTCAACTTGGTCACACTACATAGTTTGCCCAGCTGAACATTCCCCGTAGCTACTGCTTACGAAGGAATTCTTGGAATGATAGGTTTGTTGTAACATAAGTTAGTTCTCCACCCCTTTTCTCTTTATTAACAATTGATGCATTAACTTCATTACCTTGTGATGCCCCAATCCCTTTAGAATTGGGATTAAAAACTAGAGCCACCGGATTTAGGGATTTCCTATTCCCAGAACCATTAGGTTTAGGATTAGGGCTATGATGAATAGTATATTGTTCCACTATTACCAATTGTTTGTCAGCCACATTACTTCTTCTTCACCATCCAACACTGCAAATTTATTATTTGTTTTGACATGCTGAACTCCTACTTTGTCTGGTGGTACTAGTTATTTCCCAATTCTAGCTCTAGCTGAATCACCGCCTTGCACTCCATCTTCATGTCATCCAGATTTCACACCATTATCCCTCACCTATTACCACTGATTAGTTTGATTGCCAACAACTTTACCACTTGTGAGAATTCATAATTGAGCCTTTTCTTTTCTTGTACCTGCCTCCTTATCATGAACCTGTTGCTTTTCTTTATCATTTCTCTCCATCAATTATGGATGCAATCTTTAGCATTCTTCTTTGTTGTTCCCTTGAAATTTACATTTCCTACAATACTTAGGAATGTAATCAAACTGTATCTTCACTCATTCAGTCTTTATTTCTCCAATAAGTCAATCAAAACCTTTAATCTTGCACAACTATGTCTAGTCTTGTTTAGCCATATCAAAGTTCAAAGGTTTTCCAACAGCAGAAGCCAATGAAAACAAACACTCATTCACAAAATAAGTTGGTAACAAATTTGGGAAAGAAATACATGGCAAAGCCTTTGGTATTTCTTCATTTACTTTAAACTTGCTATCATATATTAATGGTCGCATATGGTAGTCATACCCATCCTTAGAATTCAAAATAAGTCACTTAGAAGACAAATTAATGAAATCCTCCAACAAAGTTAGTCGAATTAAAACATGCTTGTCTTTTATGAAACCTACATTACACTCACCCTTAATACCACATTGAAGAAGGATGATTCTACGCAATTCTTGAAGTTCAGGCCATCCATAAGGATATTTCCCAACAATAGCATATTAAAGACCTTCTATGATGTTCATGCGTGTCCTCAACTTCAGTGAACTTAACTAAAGGTTATCCATGTAAGAAAGTGATTGGCTTGAACGTAATAGGGGAAAAATTATTTATATTAGGGTTTACATGCATGAGGGCATTTAGTGAAGTAGGTTTTAGGATTTTGGAGAAATCTAGGGTAGGATTTATGGTTGGATTGTTGTTTATAGGTTGGTAATTAGAAGAGGAAGGAAAACGAATCTCCAAAGGATGCTGGCCGCCAGCCAACGAGGCCATCGGAGGGCTGCTGGAGCAGATCGTCAAGAAATCGCCCAAAATCGCCTTTCTTGGGAGCTCTCAAGCGCGCGATGGGGGTGAAAGATTAAGGTTTGTTTAGAAAATATACTACTAGGCAAGAGGCCTAGTAGTTACTATACATATAATAATCCAAAAACAAAGGATCCAACGTTTACAACTTGTGCAAAACCAAAGCTAATAGATGTAGAACTAATGCTAGCTAAACTATCAATGCCAACTATTACAATTGCTAAAAGTTACATCTTCCAACACATGGTGGTGTGCGTATCCACAAACTAAGGCAAAACTTCAATGTATCACCTCTAAAGCTCTCACCAGGTTCCAAGTATTACGTTCCAAAGGACAAGGCAAATGTGAATCTCCCATCAACACCATCAACCTTTGGAACTGTCCAACCAACCATGTACCATGAGATTGCCATATAAATATACTTGCACTTCAACCTTCTGAACATCGGCCATTCCAGTACCACTGTAATGCAAAGAGTACAAGAGACACATGTAGTCAAATGGCCTTCAAACAACTTCATACATAGTGACATGAGATGCCAGGGATCATGTAGTTTGTAGTCCTTTCCTTGCATTTCAAACCAAAACCAAGTACTGCCATGACACCTACAGTCTGGGCATGTAATCATGCCAATACCACTAAATAGCACCATAACAACACCCAGAATTCCAAGAGCATATAAAGAACATCAAAATAGTTGGATCCCAGTTTGAGTTCGCACTTTGAATATTCTAAAGACTCTGATAATGTAGAACTATGATCTACTTGACAACATAACCTGTCTCTAATATTGTAGCAGCATTATACATACTAATAACTTAAGCTAAACATTAAAACATCTTATGCTTTTATCTGAAAGGAACTCAACTGCCTACTTGTCTTAAGTGTTCCATGTCCCTAAATCACTGCCAGAATGAGCATGATAACATGCTAATACCAATGCAATAATAACAAAGCAACATGCAACAACTGAGATTGTAAGCAAATACCTATTCATCAATCAAGTGCTCATCTTTTGGCAATCCTAACATATGATTAGGAGTTTGTGATTTGTCAAGGGTGAGTAGACTCATCTCTGCATTAGGCAGTCCAGAAAAGGAATGGCACTGAGTTGTACAGAAAAAACAATGTTAGCTAAAAGATCTACAATAATGTTTCCCTTTCTGAACACATGTTGAAAGATCACATTGAAGTGATCTCTCATCTCCTTAATCTTCTGCACTTCTGCCACTATGCACCAAGGGGGATACCATTCTCCTTCAATGACCTTATTTAATACCAATTAATCAGTCTATAAAATTAAAGGATGAAGATCATGTTGAACACAGTGTTCCAGTACCTCTACAAAAGCCTTTGCCTCAGCTACAACATTACTAGTTTCCTCTAACTCCACAGCCCTTGCATTCACCAAATCTCTTGCATCATCTCTCACATTAAATTCAAGTGAACAAGGTCTAGGATTTTCTTTTGAAGCACCATCAGTATTGCACTTATACCATCTTTTATGAGGTAACTGTCAAGTGACCTTTCAAGTGATAAGAATAGATTTGTATCCTTCAAAAATGTTGATCATATCCGGCCAATGTAATGGTACATGAGATAACCATGGGGACCTATCCTTTGCCAAATAGTATAATGTTTTGTTAACTTCATGAATGACTTTATTAGTAGACATTGTCCCTCCATTCCTCATTGTATTCCTTTTCTTCCATAAATCCCATGTAAGGATAGTTGGGACTAACTGAAACAAAGGTTTCAACTTTGGACAATATTTATCATCCCATCATGCCCTAATTACTTGTTTCACCTTAACCAGTGGTACATTAATCCATGAAGCCCCGAAGAATACCGTCCAAATAGTTGTAGTAGGACTAGCCAAGAAAATGTGATCAAATGTCTCCTCCTATGGATGTTGACAACTCCAACATCTTGAGACATGTATAGAGCCTTGCCTTCTCCATAAATCATCTGTAGGCAGCTTGTGCCTCCATAATCTCCACAAGAAGAATGAGTTTGAACTGTGTATTAGGGTTTTCCCTATGTCTAAGAATCTGCCAGGCACTACTAATAGTGAACTTACCTGATGAAGTTTGCATCCAGCATGGACTATCTCGATACTCCTCACTACCTTCATAATGTACATTGTGTACATGAATTAGGATTTTTTAAAGCAAATATACTACAAGGCTAGCTGCCTAGTAGCTAATATATATCTAAAAGCCCACACTAGGTCCAAGTCTTACAATTTGTCCAACTAAAACTAGAAAAAATACTCTAAAGCTAACAATTACAAATGAAACAATGAGCAAATCTGAGCTAGCTATTACATAAACCATATACGAAGACCTCCAACTGACTATGATGCATGTGTATCCACAAGCCAAATGCAAAAACCTCAATGTAGCATCTATCAAGATCTTACCATGTGCCAATTTTTGCAATCCTAAGGACAAGGAAAATATGAATACCAAATAGCTGCACCGCAACATAGAGTACCGAGCAATCTTCTTCAGTACAGTCATGAGAACACATATGCAACATGATGCAATTTCTAGCATGAAGTAGTGTGATACAGTAGTATGGTAAATGAGATAACCATGGGTACCTAACCTTTGCCAAATAGTATAATGTTTTGTTAACTTCATGAATGACTTTATTAGTAGACATTGTCCCTCCATTCCTCATTGTATTCCTTTTCTTCCATAAATCCCATGTAAGGATAGTTGGGACTACCTGAAACAAAGGTTTCAACTTTGGACAATATTTATCATCTCACCATGCCCTAATTACTTGTTTCACCTGAACCAGTGGTACATTAATCCATGAAGCCCCAAAGAATACCGTCGAAATAGTTGTAGTAGGACTAGCCAAGAAAATGTGATCAAATGTCTCCTCCTATGGATGTTGACAACTCCAACATCTTGAGACATGTATAGAGCCTTGCCTTCTCCATAAATCATCTATAGACAGCTTCTGCCTCCATAATCTCCACAAGAAGAATGAGTTTGAACTGTGTATTAGGGTTTTCCCTATGTCTAAGAATCTGCCAGGCACTACTAATAGTGAACTTACCTGATGAAGTTTGCATTCAGCATTGACTATCTCGGTACTCCTCACTACCTTCATAATGTACATTGTGTACATGAATTAGGATTTTTTTAAAGCAAATATACTACAAGGCTAGCTGCCTTGTAGCTAATATATATCTAAAAGCCCACACTAAGTCCAAGTCTTACAATTTGTCTAACTAAAACTACAAAAAATACTCTAAAGCTAACTATTACAAATGAAACAATGAGCAAATCTGAGCTAGCTATTACATAAACCGTATACGAAGACCTCCAACTGACTATGATGCATGTGTATCCACAAGCCAAATGCAAAAACCTCAATGTAGCATCTATCATGTTCTTGCCAGGCGCCAATTTTTGCAATCCTAAGGACAAGAAAAATATGAATACCAAATAGCTACACCGCAACATATAGTACCGAGCAATCTTCTTCAGTACAGTCATGAGAACACATATGCAACATGATGCAATTTCTAGCATGAAGTAGTATGATACAGTCCTTACTAGCATTAGCCCATAAAATATGTGACCTAGTTGTGCACAACCAAATCCATGTCGAATAGTAACAACACCCCTAGAGATAGTGTTTAACCTCAACAAGAGAGTCCCTTTTGGTGTTATACCATCCCCAGATTGAGCATTATACAATTCTAATACCATTGGGAAATGATACAGCACCATATAGTACCAAAACTGAGATGAAAACCTGCATGCCTTGTAACATTTTGTAGAACCTAAAGAATTACCTGCTTGCAGAAGATATTCCCTATAGTGTCTAACCACCTCCAGGATGAGCATGATGTCATGCTAATACCACTAGATAGTAGCTTGACCCTATATAGATGACACAAGAAGAGAAGCAAGCAAGGGCAGGCAGCGTGTGTATGAATCCACTCATCAATCAGGTGCTTTCCTCTTTGCCACCCTAACCCTAAGATTAAGGATTTGAGCCTTATCTAGGTTGATTAGTTTCATCCCTGCACTAGGTAATTTAGTGAATTATTGAAATAATATTGTACTGGCAAATGAAAATACAAGGTTAGCTAAACAATCTGTCACAACATTACCCTCCCTTAGCACATACTGAAAGATCACATTGAAGTGATTCCTCACCTCCTTAATCCTCTTCACTTTAGTCCCTATGCACCAAGGTGTCTCCCATTCACCTTCAACGATCCTCTTCAGCAACAAAGAATCAGTCTCAATGATGAGAGAATGTAGCTGTTGATCAACACAATAAGGCATCCCTTCAACAATTGCCTTGCCTTAGCTACAATATTGGTTGATACCCCTATCTCTACAGCCTTTGCATACACCAAATCTCCTCCACAATCCCTCACACAAAATCCACAAGAACTTGGTCCAGGGTTACCACTAGATGCACCATCTCACTCTTGCAAGGTAATGTAGAGTTTTGTTAACCTCATGTACCACCCTATAAAATGAAACAACACCTCCATGCTTCATGGTATTCCTACTCTTCCATAATTCCCAAGATATAATAGCTGAAGCAACTTGAAACAATGGCCTGAGCTTAGCACAATAATCAGCACTCCACCATGCCCTAATAACCTGATGAATTTGTACCAGGTTCGCCACCACACATGCAACATGCAAGAACACCTTCCACACCCTAGAAGTAGTAGGACTGGTGAGGAAAATATGCTGAAGTGTCTCCTCTTGTGGTGGTAAACAACACCATCACTTAGACACAATGAAATATCCATTCCTCCTCAATAAATTGTTACACCCCATATTTTCGTACGTGAAAGTACGCCATAAATAAATTGATGAAAGCTCGAGAATGAGATTATTTTTGGATTATAAGTATTATGATAGTTAAAATTAGGGATAAGTAAATTCGTGAAGGTGAGAGGGTAAGCGAATCGAAGAAAATAAGTTTCGTCAAAGTTTGGCAATTTGGGATAAAATACGGACCGAGCTATAATACCCCGTATTTATGGACCAGTGCCATACAAGGTACCCCATGACCACGATAGTAGGATACGTAAAATGTGTTAAAAGTAAGTAGTATTTTAAGTAATTTGAGATAATTCTTTATTATGTGGGTAATTGGTTAATTATTGGGTAACGGGATATTACCTAAATTAACTAATGAATTATTGGGATAAAGATTAAACCCCCCACCCCACCCCCACATGGCAGCAAGCCACTACCTAAACATATGACTCTTAGTCATTATGGGTTATGTGGCAAACTAATTTATTAGATACAAAACACTACATGTTTCTACGTGTAAAGACATAGAATATTAGCATTTTGACTTCATTTGGATGTGTTAAATACCAAACACTGCAAAACACTTCATTTCTAAAATGTTAAATACAAAACACTACAAAACATACGTTAAGAATTTATATAAAGAAAAATTCATAACACCTTCAACCAATTCCTACAAGGATTCCAATGTTAGCAACCTCAAGCCAACAAGATTTCTTATCACCTTAGCAACGTGAGATTTTTCGATTCTAAGGGAGTACAGTTCAATCTTTCTCAAGAATATCCTACGCATTTTCCCTACTCCAGGCATGTTAAGGCTAAGCTCTTCCTTCATTTTGGCATGATGTCGTAATTACATGTGTTTGAAAATGAGGTATAAAGAGAAGTTCATACTCACGAATTTATATACATTATCCTTATCTCATAAATTACAGTATTCTCCTTATCGGGACTTCATATTTAATTGAGTATTGTCTTCTTCCAGTCAAGAGAGAAAAGAGCCTATATATACAGTATTACAGTATTTTCATTACCATCAAGCTATAATCGATGGGCAGGCCCTTATTGGGTAACCTTTGATCAGATGGTAAGTTATATACCAAGCGTAATGTGGCCGAGCACCTATGAGCGAACCCAGTTGGCTGAGATATAGAGCCTAGTATGGCCGAGAGGCTATGAGTGAGCCTCATACGGCAGAGCAGTTGTATATATATACCAAGCCTTATAGGGCCGGAAAACTATTTTACTTACTATATTGAAAGAGTTGAATCAGTATCGTTAGGTAAGCATATATTCAGACTATCATTGACTACCAGTTACTTTCAGTTATTATATTTTCAGTTGAATTTCAGCTTTAATTATATTGCCTTGCATACTCGGTACATTATTTGTACTGACGTCCCTTTTGCCTGGGGATGTTGCGTTTCATGCCCGCAGGTATCGATAGACACGTCGAGATTCCTCCAAGTAGGCGATCAGCTCAGCGGAAGATGATGGTGCACTCCATTTGCTCCGAAGTTGCTTGTTTTGTCAGTATGATTTAGATGTGTATTGTTTGGTATGGCAGGGCTCTGTCCCTACCTTTATGATAATTATGTATTCTTAGAGGCTTGTAGACATATGACATGTACGTAAAATATTGTATGGCCTTGTCGACCTATGTTCAGTGTACGAGTGGTTATTTTGATCTTATAGGCCCATATATCTTATGTATAAGTTGGTATTACATGTTGTATTCTACCTATCTCACGGTAGCCTCTACAGTTCAGTTATCTATGATAGTATGATACGAAAAGATACATTATGTTAGTACTCGATTGAGTAAGGTACCGGGTGCCCGCCGCGGCCCATCGGTTTGGGTTGTGACAAAAGTGGCATCAGAGTAGTTCTATCCTAGGGAGTCTACAAGCCGTGTCTAGTAGACTCTTATTTATGGGTGTGTCGTGCACCACACTTTTAAGCAGGAGGCTACAAGGCATTTAGGACTGTCACTCTTTTTTCTTACTCTAGATTGTGCGGTAGTGCTCAGTTGTAAGAACTTAATTTACTAAACTCTATCCTATTCATAATACGATGACGCCTACATCCAGAAAGGCAGTTGGTAAGAGATTGAATGTTGCTATGGAAGAGTTGAGTAAGAGGAACTCGACCTTGCATGATGCTTCTGATGGATAAATGTAAGGTCTTCAGCAGATCATGTGTGTACTAAGATGTGTAAGCCTTTTGATAAAGAGCCTTAAGGAAGAAATATCTATCCACCCCTATGTTGGAAGGCAATGAGAGATTCAAAAGATAGATACAAGTTTCAACAAGTAAAAGAAACTAGATGAAGAAGTGTACGAGGAGCCTTGCTAATGAAGATTATTAGTATTTACAATTCAGGCAGAGCAATGTAAGCCTTTTGAGTTACCTGCAACAATAATAGAGGTATGTATAATTGTCCACACCTAGCTCAGTTATGCCATATTAGGGGCTAACAGGTGTAGTATAAGAAAAGGACGGGATATCAGGATCCGTTTAGGGTTATAGTAACACAAAATGGTGAATGGATTGTTTGTGTTAGTTGACATTTACGAAGGATATTAAAAGGTGCTAATAGATCTCCTTGTAAGACACCTAGATGGCGCATTCTAAAATAGTACAACTAGATATGAGTACTACAAAGATAGGCACTGGAAGCCTTGAAGGGATGAATATTACCTTAGTATGGCTCCCGTCTCTCGTAGGGAGAGAATGTTAGGCAATTCAAAGAACCAGTAGATGGAGCAAGGGGAGCTAAAAGCAGAAGAATGTCTTGTTGAAGTTTTCAGAATAAAGTGATAGAAAGAAATGTTAGCAGGAAAAAAAAGAGAGTTAATGAAGCATTATGAGTAAGATGTGATACATGGATGACAACGGAAGATTAAAAAAAATGAAATGAATGACAGTATTACAGAGTCTATAGTCAAGTGAAGGAAAAGACGAGAGGTGACAGGCCTTGAGACAACAAAAGAGTATAGGCCACAAAGCTATATCCTCATTTCGAGAAATACATTTGTGACTGCAACATGACTACCAGAAGGAAGAGTTAGACCCCAGAGTAATAGAAATCAGTAAGGACTGATGAACAAGGTAAACTAAACATAAATTAGGGACTGAGTAATTTGATAATAGTTAATATCGTGAGAATTTCAGAATTCGTTCCGGCGATAAGAGAATGGACAACAAAAGGAGATTCTTGAGAATTTCATAGAATGGTCTTTCAGGAAGACGCTTCCCTAAAGCAAGTAATGTGAGCAAAGTTAAGCTTAAAGGACTGTATGTGCCAGTTGGTACAGAAGGAATACCGTGAGGTGAGTAATGACCATCCATGATGTGAAAAGATGCTAAAGATGAAAAGGTAAAACATCTATACGTAGATCATCGTAGCACTAAATCTTAGTGCTCCCCTAAAGGAGGGAATATGGTGTGATATGGCATTAAGTCAGAATTAAGTGGTTCTAGTAACTATGGAATGGTAAAGGAAGAATATGATAAAAAATGAGAAAGGGATTAGATTGCATTCATTCAAATCCTACAGATATACTATGATTCTAGGACATTATGCAAGCACGACGTCAAGGAGAGGAAGTAAGGGTTCCTGCCCGAGATGTTATTGATAGATAATGAACCAGTGCGAGACGTAAGATAAGACAAAGGAAATAACCCAAGAAATATTACGCAGAATATTGATATGAGAATGGGCCAATGAGTAGTTAGTAGTTGATTCAGGAAGAGCCTAGTTATGGCTAAACAAGAGGACACAGACAAATCAACGGATTGTGCAAGACGAACATAGTGAACTCCAACATGGGGAGTTTAGTCTCGCAGATACGACATCGTGACCCTTGGGAAATATTCAGAAAAGAGTTGGGGTAGTTAAAGGTACCGTATGAATGTTATGGAAATAAAAAATAGTCTAACTTGGAAGATAGTCAAAACTTCAGTTCAGGAGCAACCCTACAAGCACAAGTGCATTGAAATAAGTAACTACAGATAATTATAGGCGAGGAAGAACGTCAAAAATTTCATCAAGTATATGATGTAATAAGCTCGCAGCTTTACAAGAGTTAGAGGGTCCTCACTAAGTACGACAACGAAAGACTAGCTGAGGAAATAAGGAAGAAGGCTTCAACCTAAGCATAGTAACTTGAAGAAGAAATGGTCTTGTAATAGCAGTCTCACTACAACATTGTATGCACTCCATAAGAAAGTGGCACCTATCGGAGCTAATGAGCGGGAAATGAAACCAAAAGTAATACTTGAGATCGTATGAGTTGCACAAAAAATCCGACATGCATGGGAACTAAGATAAGCAAAGTAGGCACACAACAAGCGGCAGAACGACCAGAAGAAGTAATAGCTTACATTCAAAGAAAGCTGAGAAGGAACAAAAGAAATTATTCGATCAATGATCCAAAGTTAGCTCCACTTAAGAGTTCGGAGTATTATCCATGCAACATATATATTGAGAATCTTACAGCCGTAGAATACCCCGGTATAAGTTAAAAGAGAGAATTGAGCCCAAGGCATAAAAAAAGGATTAAATTGTTACAAGATTGTATCCTGGATATTCCATAGCGTCCGTGTAGGGCTAAAGTAATAATTAATACCATAAGCCACAGATCGGAAGACAGCTTAAGCATACCTAAAGGCTAATCAGAAGGAAGAGGAAACTAAAGAATTACATTAACCAAGTAAATCAGGAATCTGATTATTGGCCCAGACAATTATAGAAATCGTGATTGAGAACCTTGCAGGATCATCCTTAATATTAGAGGCATAAGAGAGATAGTACAACAAAACCACCATATTCTATAACGGCCCTATGATAGAGCCAGTTAGAAGAGTACCAGCCTCATAAAAGGTCAGCATGGAGCTACCACCAGATTGTGTATGCACCAGAGGTGTAAGTATTATAAGAGAGATTCATGTTAGGGATGTGAATTATACCTGTGTGAAAAGGAGGTCATGAAGGAGATAGAAGATGTGATGCGAGACTTTAAGGTAAGTAAGGTAAAGGTGAACAACGTACGAGATACTCAAATGCAGAAGGTTCTGAATAGTCCATACTTTGGATAGAAGGTTAGAAGCGCGGGGATTTAATATCCAGGAATAATAGCAGCATCGTCAGTGGCATATCTTGCAGCCTGTGGTTACTAGGTATCGAGTGGTCTAGATAATAGAGTAAAAGAAGATTTAGAGACGATGTGACGTCTCGCTTGATATTCCAGAAAAATACAGGGAAATCTATGGTGAAAGTAAGTTGAAGGAAGGTTGCGAATAATATAAATAGATATATGTAGGTTGCAAGCTAAAGTATGGTAGAGCGACATGGTTATAGAAAGATAGAAGTAAGGATAAGAAAAGGCAAGTAAGAAGGTGACGAAAATGGATAAGTCCCCGGGGTTACGCCCATGAAAACAAGAGAGCTGATGGTTTGTCTAAGTTATAGAAAGTTCCGTATAGCCTGAATGAACTCAAAGGAGTCTAAGACTAGTAGCATTTAAAAGAGATGGAATGTTGCCCTGGTAGTAGAATGAAGGTGTAATTGTCATAGATGAAGGATGACATTTGGACCTTCGACTGAATAATGATTTCATGAATTGTACAGGATTAAAATACCCACATAAGGTAAATCACGTTGGGATGCTATGAAATATGATTAAAGATTGTAGATTAATATTGAGGTGAATTAACAATGGATGGTCAAAAGTCACGAAGTACGATATGAGATAAGGCCATCAATATTAAGATGAACAGTAATGAAGAAGCATTAAAAAGACTTAGATTTAGACATATAAGATAAGCAACGAGAGTAACCTGGAGTTTGGTAGCAAATCTCAGTAACGATAAATCGATGAAAGGGTGATGGTATACTAACCTACCTAGATGTAGTAAAGTCATAAGAAGAGATAACCAAAGCTATGAAACAAGATATAGCAATATTCGTAAGTTCAACAAAGTACCGAGCGAAGAACTTCAAGTATACCTATAGACACCCAGAGGGACAGCTTGTCATAACTCTATGTATGTTTACAAAGTAAAGCCTAGAGATTTGATAAAAGCTGGAGGAAAAAGGAGAGAAGAGTCGCATAAGCACACATATAAGAAAAAAGTCATATAGGCTGCATGAAAAAAGGTAGCAATAGTTACGAGATTGGAAGGATTCCGACTACGAGTCGTGGTATGAAAAAGAGGCCTAAATGGGGGAATGCCTCGTCCTTTGGGATTCATTCACAGAACAGTTGCCTAGAGGGCAAGAGGAGTACTAAAGTATTAGAAAGAGCTATGGTTTATGATAATGATAAGTGCATCAGTCCACATTCGAGGACGAATGTTCCAAAGGGGGGACTGATGTTACACCCCATATTTTCGTACGTGAAAGTACGCCATAAATAAATTGATGAAGGCTCGGGAATGAGATTATTTTGGGATTATAAGTATTTTGCTATTTCAAATAAGGGATAAATAAATTCGTGAAGGTGAGAGGGTAAGCGAATCGAAGAAAATAAGTTTCGTCAAAGTTTGGCAATTTGAGAAAAAATACGGACCGAGCTATAATACCCCATATTTTTGGACTTGTGCCATACAAGGTATCCCATGACCATGATAGTAGGATACGTAAAATGTGTTAAAAGTAAGTAGTATTTTAAGTAATTTTAGATAATTCTAAATTATGTGGGTAATTTGTTAATTATTGGGTAACGAGTAATTACCTAAATTAACTAATGAATTATGGGGATAAAGATTAACCCCCCCCCAACCCCCCACCCCACGTGGCAACTACCTAAACATATGACTCTTAGTCATTATGGGTTATGTGGCAAACTAATGTATTAGATACAAAACACTACATGTTTCTACGTGTAAGGACATGGAGGATTAGCATTTTGACTTCATTTGGATGTGTTAAATACCAAACACTGCAAAACACTTCATTTCTAAAATGCTAAATACAAAACACTACAATACAGACGTTAAGAATTTATATAAAGAAGAATTCATAACACCTTCAACCAATTCCTACAAGGATTCCAACGTTAGACACCTAAATCCAACAAGATTTCTTAGCACCTTAGCAACGTGAGATTCTTTGATTCTAAGGGAGTACGGTGCAATCTTTCTCGAGAATATCATACGAATTTTCCCTACTCCAGGTATGTAAAGGCTAAGACCTTCCTTCCTTTTGGCATGATCTCGTAATTACGTGTGTTTAATAACGAGGCATAAAGAGAAGTTTATACGCCCGAATTTATATACATTATCCTAGTCTCATAAATTACAGTATTCTCCTTATCGGGACTTCATATTTAATTGAGTATTGTCTTCTTCCAGTCAAGAGAGCAAAGAGCCTATATATACAATATTACAGTATTTTCATTACCATCGAGCTATAATCGATGGGCAGGCCCCTATTGGACAACCTCTGATCAGATGGTAAGTTATATACCGAGCTTACTGTGGCCGAGCGCCTATGAGCTAGCCTAGTTGGCTGAGATACAAAGCCTAGTATGGCCGAGCGCCTTTGAGCGAGCCTACTACGGAAGAACAGTTGTATGTATATATTGAGCCTTATAGGGCCGGACAACTATTTTACTTACTATATTGAGAGAGTTGAGTCAGTATCAGCAGGTAAGTATATCTTCAGACTATCTTTGACTCCCAATTATTTTTAGTTATTATATTATCAGTTCAGTTTTAACTTTCAGTATATTGCCTTACATACTCGGTACATTATTTGAACTGACATCCCTTTTGCTTGGGGACACTACGTTTCATGCCCGCAGGTCTCGATAGATAGGTCGAGAGTCCTCCAAGTAGGTGATCCGCTCAGCGGAAGATGTTCGTGCACTACATTTGCTCCGGAGTTCCTTGTTTGGTTAGTATGATTTAGATGTGTATTATTTGGTATGGCAGGGCTCTGTCCCTACCTTTATGACAATTATGTATTCTTAGAGTCTTATAAACAGATGTCATGTACGTAAAAGATTATATGGCCTTGTCGACCTATGTTCAGTGTACGAGTGGTTATGTTGGTCTTATAGGCCCATATGTCTTATTTATAAGTTGGTATCACATGTTGTATTCTACCCATCTCATGGTAGCCTCTACGGTTCAGTTATATATGATAGTATGATACGAAAAGATACGTTATGTTGATACTCGGTTGAGTAAGGTACCGGGTGCTCGTCACGGCCCATCGGTTTGGGTCGTGACAAAATTCATATGTAGGTACCTTCCTTTTCCATATATTTTGATAGGTAAGCCTTTAGTCCAAAGCAACTTGTATTCTGGATCTGTAGGAGCCATATGTATCTGTATTTGCCATCGACTGGTGACTGTAAACTTGCCTGAAGCTGTTGGCATCTACCTAGGTGTGTCCCAGAACTTATCACTATGATCAAAGTATAGTTATTGCCTTATGTGCAAAGCAATTTCTTCTCCAAAAGACTGATCCAGAAGTTGATCATTCCATCCATATTCATTTCTCAAATCTGCCACCTCGTGTTATTATTTAGTGATATTGAACTCTGGGGGTACTACATGATAAAATACCCTAATTCCAGTCCAATTCTCATGCCAAACATTAGTGGATCCCCTATTTATCTCAGACAAAAAAATATGTTCCACCTCTTCTCTTGCCTCGAGCATTTTCCTCCACACATAGGATCCCTCTCTAAATTATACCATAGTAGGAAGTTCCTTCTTGCAGTTATTCCACATGAAGTTCAAGAACAAAGACATAGATGTCCTAAACCTCTACCACAACTTGGCAAACAAAGTGTTAGCAACATCAAACAAAGATCTGAATGCTAGTCCACTTTCTTCTTTAGGAAGAAATAAGTTTTGCCACTTGGTCTAATGCATGCTTCTACCTTCCTATGTAGTACTCCAGAAGAATCTAGCAAATATCTTATGCAAGTTCTCTAAAATGTTTTTAGGAGGATCCAATACTAAAAGAATGTGAGTAGGCAAGCTTTGGAGCACACTAGATATGAGTGTCGCCTTGCTTCCAAAAGACAATAACTTCCCTTTCAAAGAGTGTAACGTTGCCTTCACCTTCTTAATGGGATCAATATAATAGTCCTTCCTCCTTCTTGTATAGAAGATTGGGTATCCTAGATAAGTAAAAGGGAGCTTACCTCTCTGAAATCCAGTAATAGCACCCACATAATTAAACAAGTCTCCTACCACATTAGCATGCATATAATATGAACTCTTTTTCTTGTTAATCAACTGCCAGATGTTTGTTCATACAATGTGAGTTCTGCAACCACTTTACCCAAAGAATAAGAATCAGCAGAGGCACAAATGATTATATAATCTGCATATGCCAAATGGTTAAAAGGATCAGTCCACTTTGGCATACCATACCTTATAAACCTTTTGTCTTCAAACAACTTATTCCATGATCTTGAAAGCACCTCAGCAGAAAGAATGGTAAAATCTTCTCCAATCTATCATGTAGTACTCTTGAGATCACCTTGTTTATGAAGCTACTTAGACTTATAGGTCTTAGGTATGAGAAAGTTTGAACCAATGGCTTCTTAGGCAGCAACACAAGGTTAGTATGTGTTATGGATTTTGGTAAAGAGGCACCACCATAGAACACCTGCAGTAGCTTAAAAATTTCCTCACCTACAATATCCCAACATTCTTGATAAAACAAGGCAGTAAAGCCAATATGGCTACTTACACTATCACCACTCAGTACAAACATTGCTCTCTTAACCTCTTCTATAGTGGGAAACTTGCAAAGCTCCATATTCTGATCCATTGACACAATAGCAGGAATATTATTCAGCAATTCAAAGGTTGTAATATCTCCCTATTGTGTGAATTGCCTTTGGAAAATGTCCACAGCAACATTAGCCATAAGGTCTTGTGGTTCAAGCCAAGCACCATCACCATTCTGGATTCTTTTGAGTTGCAACTTCTGCCTCTTGCCATTCACATGGTTATGAAAAAACCTTGTTTTTCTATCACCTTCAGCAAAACCAGTTCATACCTGCCTTTTGTTTCGAGTACTGCTCCTCAATGCTTAAATAATTCTTCAACTCAACTTGTACTTTTTGAAGCACAATTCTATTCTCAATTGTTAGCTGTTCTTCAAACATCTCCATGACCCTTACAATATCTTCCAAATAGCCTGCTGCTTAAAGATATCACCATATGTAATCTTACTCCATTGAGATAATGCAACCTTCACTCGCTTCAGCTTCTTCTTGAACATAAGGAATGGATCTCCAATAAAGTCAGCCACCCAATTCTTCCTTACCACTTCTTTAAATGCCTCGTGCTTAGTATAGAAGTTGAGAAATTTGAATGGATTCATAAACTGCATTGCTTCTTCTAAATAACTCATCAGCAAAGGAGCATTATCTGAACCAATCCTAGTAAGATTCTCAACCTCAATATTTGGAAACAAATTCTGTAACGGTAGATTAACGAACATTCTGTCCAACCTCTTGAAGATACATTCTGCATTTCGTATACCATTCCACAAAGTAAAAGGACTCCCTTTGTAACCAAGATCAAACAATCCACTAGAGTTAACACAAAAGGCAAAATCTTCATACTCAGGTGGATACACTGTTAATCCTCATATCTTCTCATCTTCATTGAGTACAATATTAAAATCACCCCCAACTAACCAAGGCAGCTCCATATCACTAGCTAAATAGTAAAAATTGTCCCAAAATTCCAGTATTTCAAGAGATGAACATTTAGCATACACGAAGGTCATTATGATGTGTTTGCCAATGTCCCGATGATACACCTTTATAGTGACTGTTGCTCAGTATCCATTAATAATTCTCATTCAACTACAACATCAAAGAACGATCATATTTTACCATTGATGTTTGACATTACAACATCTATACCTAATCTCCTCATGTACATCTGAATGTGTCTGGAATTTTGCAAAGGCTCCATCAATGAAACAATGAAGAAACCATGTTTTCTTTGCATATTAATCACCCCTTTAAAGTGATGTTGTGTGTTAACAGACCTTATATTCCAAATAAATATTTTAATCATCATTTAGTCATTGAGTCTACCCTCTTGGGCAAGATTCTAGTAGGTTGAGGAACTTCTTTGTTGTGACCTTGTTTATTTCCCTTCTTACCACTCTTATATTCCAAATCAATGTTTTAATCATCCCCTGCTAATGATTTGAAATTTCATGCAGTTGATTCATCATCATCTTCTTCCTCAAATTGTTTATGCTCTACCATTGTCTGTTGAATCTCTACAGGAGTAACATTATGTGTGACAATATCATGTAATACTTGAATTGGAAATTTCAAAGGAATATTCAACTGGATTTGCATTGGCTGCCCAGTTCCAGAAGCACAAGCCGTAGGACTTGGCTCAATAGAACCTACTTCTTGTGGTACAATAGCATGAGGAAGTTGATCTACAGCGTTGTCATTTGTCTCATTCATAACCATATAATTATGTTCCCCAGCTGCCAAGGAATCCTTCAGCATCTTGAATTGCAAGGCATAAATAGATTCCAGGTTAGGGTTTACTATAGCTGGACCTGCAGAAGTTACTGTTCCATTGAGATCAAATTCCTAATCACCAACTGTTTGATGATCAAACCTCTATCATATAATACCTCTACATAAATATCCCCAATCTGCTCCCCACCTAAAATATCCACCGGAACACCTTGAACATTAGAGAAAACCTTCCCAGTTTCACTAGGGTTTACTATTCCATTGCCCTGCTTCGTAGCTG
Organism: Nicotiana tabacum; assembly: GCF_000715075.1. Classification (NCBI taxonomy): domain Eukaryota; kingdom Viridiplantae; phylum Streptophyta; class Magnoliopsida; order Solanales; family Solanaceae; genus Nicotiana; species Nicotiana tabacum. Next base: position 18,339,240 of record NC_134091.1, read on the forward strand.
AAGCTGTTGCAGCTGTTCCTCTAGTTTTTCTATCTTCTTTTGAGGTTCCTTTATCGACTCCAGCTGTTGACTTAGCTTATTGATCGTTAGAATTTTGAATACCACCAAACCTAGTTTTTAGGTTAGGGTTTACTGTAGCATCATCATGAACTATGCGTGCCTGCTTTTCCTGCTCATTCTTCCTTTGATCGTTTGCATTGCCATTTTGGTTAGCTCAATAACTCTCCCCCATAAGCTAAAATTCATCAGTCCATAATGCATTACCATTTTTTGTTGTTCCTATGGTATCAACTGCCGTTGAAAAGTCTCCTATCATTTGTGAGGGAACATATTGACAAGAATGGATGGTTGTTACATTAAGTACCTCTTTAGGTGCTCCAAACCTTCTTTGAACCCAATCCACAGTTCTTTCCTTCTGCGTGTCCACCCCAATCCATGTGGCAATAGGATTAGGGTTAGGGTTAATTTCATTAGCCGCTACAGTAGAACTCCTAGTTCCTTTAGGATTTGGATTGGAAATTGGAACATTCTTCTATTGATTGGAATCATTTACAAGTTGTTGCTTCTCCTTTTCTTTAACAATGCCGTCTTCTTTCCATTCGTAATTTAAAGAATTGTTTGCTCAATTTCTTCTACCTCAAGAGCATCAAATTTGTTCTTCGTAGTAACTAATTAATCTTTATTCTTCCCCTTCACATTGTCAACTCCTTGTTCTTTTGCAACTTCTATTATATGACCCCTATTATCCTTTCGATAGTTGTTCTTACTTATTTGTATCCACTCTTGCTTGGCATTATTTTTAATTGGTTCAATCAAATGATGATGTTCGGATTGATATTGATGATAGTGTGGAAACGATTCAAGAGGAAGTGAACCCGCCTAGGGATCAAATTATTGACATACCGTAGCCGGTAGTGCAAAGGGCTAAGGCACTATTGCCTAAGCCTCTACCTCTATACCTTCAAAGACTTACCAAGAAAAACGGCGAGAATAAATTCAAGAAGTTCATTCAAATAATGAAGAGTCTCTCTATCAATGTGCCATTACTTGAATCTTTGGAACAAATGCCTGGCTATGTAAAGTTTATGACTGATCTCATGACAAAAAAACAGTCAATAAATTTTAAAACCATCAAAGTCACTCATCAAGTGAGTGCCATTGTGCACTCAATAGCTCTTAAGTTAGAGGATCACGGTGCTTTCATGATTCCTTGTACAATTGGAAGTGCCGAGTTTGCAAAAACTCTTTGTGATCTTGGGGAAAGTATCAATTTTATGTCCTATTCGATTTTCAAGACCTTGGAAATTGAAAACCAAGAACCACCTCTATGAGATTGCAAATGACCGATCGTACTATGGAGAGACCTTTGGGAGTGATTGAAGATGTCTTGGTTCGTGTTGGTAAATAAATTCTTCCGGCGGATTTTGTCATTCTAGATTGTGAAGTTTATTATGAGGTGCCAATCATTCTTGGAAGACCTTTCCTTGCTACGGGGAAGGCTCTTTGTGATGTTGAAGCCAGAGAACTTACCTTCCGGGTTGAAGATGAAAAAGTGGTTTTCCATGTGTGTAAGTCAATGTGGAAACCGATTAGGAATGAGGTGTGCTCTTTTGTGGATTTGGTGACCAATGTTATTGTTAATGATACAAGTGCTATGATCAATGTGGGTGATATGTTGGAGGCCATCTTGCTCAACTTTGATTATGACGAGATGGATGGCTTCATGGAATGTGTGAACTTTTTAATGAATTGGGTCGTACAACTATGCATCCCGAAAATTGTCCTTGGATCTTGAAAATAGGACAACTCCTCCTACAAAGACTTCTATTGAAGAGCCTCCTACCTTGGAGTTGAAGTCATTACCTCCATCACTTTGGTATAAATTTCTTGCTCATTGTTCAACTTTACCTATTATTCTTTCCTCTGGTTTGACTAACATGCAGGTAGACTCCACTTTGGTAGTGCTACAAAAAAGGAATAAGGCTATTGGGTGGAGTTTGGCTGATATTCGGGGGATAAGCCCGCATGCATAAGATCAACTTGGAGGAAGGTCGTCACGACCGAAACTATAGGGCCGCGACCGGCACCCGATGCCTAACTTAACCGAGTACCAAAGTAATGTATCATTCTTATCATACTATCATGGGAAAATAAACCGTAAAGGCCGTCATGAGATAACTAGAATAAAACATAAGGTAATACTAGACATAGGACGACCCAACATGATATAGAAACTTATACATGTGCCATACGAGCCTATAAGGCAGACCAAATCATTTGTATACTCAAGACATAGGCCGATAAGTCCATACAAGTATCCATATACATGTCATCTATCTACAAGCCTCTAAGAGTACATAATGTCATAAAGATCCGGACAGGGCCCCGTCATACCAATCAATACATATTAAAATTATACTGACCAAATAGGTAACTCCGGAGCAAGTGGAGTGCACAAACATCTTCTGCTAAGCTGATAGCCTAATAGGAAAACTCTCAACCTGTCTATCGGGACCTGCGGGCATGAAACGCAGTGTCCCCAGGCAAAAGGGACGTCAGTACAAATAAAGTACCGAGTATGTAAGGCATGAAAGAAACACGGAGTAAGGAACTCAACCTGTAAGTCTGAATAGCTCTGTGAATCATGAAAATATTTATAATGTCATGCATGTGCGTATAAATGCCATACCATACATAATTATATGCGTACATAACATCATCAAGCCTCTGAGGGCATCCCATTAAATCATCTCTGCCACTATGGGCGAAATCATCAATGTATACCAACTGATCAGTTGTTAGTGAGTATATAACGCCGTTACCTTTGCCCATATCCCATATACATATAATATACGTGTATATAACGCCATCTAGTCATGGGTCAATGTATATGTATAAATGAATGAAATGCATAAGAAAAATGTTAATAAGATCGACATACCTTTCGGATAAACTTTATCAACAACGTATTTTTCTGAGACCCATGAACAGAAGATATATTAATAATTCACATGGGGAATCAAGAACGTAGGCTCTAATACTTCTATGAATAGAGTCATTTATGAAAGTTATGCATTTGCTCGTTTTGTTTGTATCGTACGGATCATGCCAAAAGGAAAGAAGAGATAGCCTTAACATACCTTATCACACTATTTCCAATCACCAAGTTGAACTCGACGCTTCGTAACTTAATCTACAACAACAATAATAATACTATCATTAAGTTACGAAAGGTACAACTATCGCACAACGAACGACAAGCTTATTTTGTATTAAAACGGGCAGCATCTCCCTTATAATCCTTACTTCCTTCAAATTCAATATAACACCAAACAAAACACTATCAACATGTATACATTATTTTTCAACCTTATATACACCATATAATACTACAAAACAGCCCAACACACCCCAATCTCTTCGTACACAAAACGATCACTGTAGTAGTGTCAAACGGCCCGAAACTGTTACGACGAACGACCAGCCCACAAACCTGAATTTTTGTGGTGTTTCTATATAACCGTAATCCTACAAAACTCCAAAAAACAGTAGTAAAACACGCTGCGCAACAGCAACACAAAATAATCCACAAAACAGTCCGCTACAAGTGAATAACTCGAACTCACGGTTTTTGATCACCGTCCCATGAGTTCTAACTATTAGGGAACGAATTTATCAACCTTACTTGATATTTAAACACTTAAATACAGAAAGTACACATTTTCTTAACTATGAAGTACCTTCCAAATCTCAAACTACAAACAAAAAGAGAGGCGATATAGCGATACTTACGTCATAGGGATTGTTTTAATGTTATCATTTCTTGATTCTGTTCCAGGGATCATAATCTTATTTGAAGCTCTTGAAGAGAGCTTAAGAGTAAATTCAATGGTCTTATTTGGTTGTGTGTTTTGGATAATTGAAGAGAGAAACGATATAAGGATATGAATATCCATTTTGTTTGAAAAGTCAAAAGGTGCTACTTGGTACCCTAACACTGGTCCTTCTTCCAATGCTTATAACTTTTTATCTGGGTGTCGTATCAATATACGGTTAAGATAATTAGAAACTACATTCCAATACCTTCAATTTGATATATAATATGTCCCAAAAAGGCCTCATATAGGACACAAAAGTTATTTCTCAAAAAGATCTATTACAATGCAAATCTTTAGCCGGTATTTCCGCAACTTTAATTAGATTTTCCCCAAAATTCATATTTTCCATCCAAACATCATATATAGCCATATTATGACTTTACAATCACTTAAATCATGATTAACAAGTCTCATATTCATTACGTCACCTTGGGACTCACAGGGTGTAACAATTCTCCCCCTTAGAAACATTCGTCCTCGAATGTTAAACTACCAGAAATCTATAGAAATTTTGGCAGAGTCTCCTCTGTAACGGTACTACTACCAACCTGTCACACAGCAAACCCAACAATACCAAGCCACACAAGGCCACAATCTTCAATAACACCAATGGCCTCACACGACCAATAACAATAACTAACATAAGAATCAAGTACCATATACGTACCTAAATGTTGTGATGTCTCAGTCTAATCCTCCCCCGGAAGTGGAAACAAGTGAGGATACCTAGTCTTCATTTCGTATTTAGCTTCCCGAGTCATATCCTCCACATTATTGTTAATCCAAAGTATTTTAACCGAAGCTACACCCTTAGTTCTTAATCTTTGAACTTGTCTATCTAGTATAGCAATTGGAGCTTCCTCATATGATAGATGCTCTGTAACCTGATCATCGTCAACTGGCATGACTTTAGAGGTATCTCCAATACACCTACGGAGCATAGACACATGAAAGACTGGATGTACATACTCCAATTAGGAAGGCAAGTCTAACTTATATGCTACTTGGCCTACTCTGCGTATAATCTTATAAGGTCCAATATATCGAGGGCTAGGATTTCCTTTCTTACTGAATCTCATAATGCCTTTCATCGGTGATACCTTTAAGAATACCAGTCATATACCTGAAACTCCAAGTCTCATCGTCGATTATCTGCATAAGACTTCTGACGACTCTATCCTGCTAATAGCCTTTCCCTTATAAGCTTAATCTTCTCAACTGCCTGCTGTACCAACTCTGGTCCTACTAACTTAGTTTCCCCAATCTCGGACCATCCTATAGGAGGCCTACACTTTCGTCCATAGAGAGCTTCGTATAGAGCCATCTAAATGCTGGAATGATAATTATTATTATACGCAAACTCAATAAGTGGAAGATGATCATCCCAGCTACCCCTAAAGTCCATCACACAAGCCCGTAGCATATCCTCCAATGTCTGAATAGTACGTTCAGCCTGACCGTCTGTCTGGGGATGAAATATTGTACTAAGACTTACTTGAGTCCCCAATCCGTTTTGGAAGGACCTCCAAAAATTATTTGTAAACTAAGCCTTGCATAAAGTTGTACTATCTCCCTAATGTAAAGCCTTGCATAATCCTCTGCTGAGCAAGTAGTCCTGATAGATAGAAAATGGGCTGCTTTTGTAAGTCTATCGACAATAACCCATATAGCATCGAACTTACATTTAGTACGAGGTAAGCCTATGATGAAATACATATTAATCACTTCCCATTTCCTAGTCGGAATCTCTATAGCCTTTAATAATCCATAGGATTTCTGATGCTCAATCTTAACCTGCTGAAAATTAGAGCACTGAGCAACAAAATATGCTATATCCTTCTTCATTTCGTCCCACTAGTATATTCCCTTCATATCATGTTACATCTTTGTCGCTCTTGGATAAATAGAATAACGAGAATAGTGAGTTTCTCCCATAACCTGCTGGCGCAACCGTGCCACATTAGAACACATAATCGACCTCGATATCTGAGGACTCTATCTCCTGTAATCTCAATTGGTGTATTATCATTTTGAGGGGTTGTATCTCTATAATGAGCTAGCACAGGATCCTCATACTGGCGTTCCTTCACTTCAGTTACTAAAGAGGATGTTGTCGTATCCTGAATAGTAACTCCGGTATCACCTGAGTCCAGTAATCGAACTCCAAGACTATATAGTTTATGAATCTCATGGGCTATCTCACTCTTCTCTGGCTGTAAATATGACAGGCTATCCATAGATCTACGGCTGAGGGCGTCGGCTACTACATTCGCCTTCCCCGGATGGTATAAAATATCAACGCCATAGTCTTTCAGTAGCTCCAACCATCTCCTTTGGCATAAATTCAATTCCTTTTGATTGAAGATATATTGAAGGCTCTTATGATCTGTATAGATATCAACATGAATGCCACACAAATAGTGCCTCCACATCTTTAGTGCATAAATCACCGTGGCTAACTCTAGATCGTGGGTCGGATAATTCTTCTCGTGCTTTCTTAGTTATCTTTATACATAAGCAATTACTTTTCATGGATGTTCTTCCACTTGTTGCATGAATACATGTCTTATCTCATTGTCCACCAATACTGGAATTTCCTGTAACTCATATGATCTCAAATATCATCTTTTGATTTGTTTTTCCCATTCCTTAGCCACGATAGGTGCCACTTTCTTATGGAGTGCATACAATGTTGTTGTGAGATTGTTGTTACAAGACCACTTATTCCTTATGTCACTATGCTTAAGTTGAATCCTTCTACCTTATTCCCTCAGCAAGTCTTTCTTTGTAGTACTTAAAAGAAACCCTTTGACTCCTGTAAAGTTGCGAGCTTATTACATCGTATACCCGAAAGAAGTTTTGATGTTCTTAGTCACTTATAATTATCCTTAATTACTTACCTCCGCGCCCTTGTGCTCGTAAGTTTGATTCTGAACTGAAATTTTTGACTGTCCTCTCAGTGGCACCATTTTTTTTTTATTTTTGCAATACTTATACGGTACCTTTAACAACCCCAACTCCTATCCGAATACCTCTCAAGGATTACGACGTCATCATATTTGCGAGACTGAATTCCTTATGTTGGGTTTCACTATGTTTATCTTGCACAACCTGCTGTTTTGTCTGTATCCTCTTGTTTAGCCATGGCTAGGCTCTTCCTGAATCAACTACTAACTACACATTAGTCCATTCTCATATATATATTATGTGTAATATCTCTTGGGTTATATCCTTTGTCTTAACTTACCCTGCACACTGGCTGTGTATCCAGTGTTCATTTGCATTTATTTATCAATAATATCTAGTGATGGAACCCTTACTGCCTCTCTCTATCCTCATGCTTACATAAAGTTCTGGAGTCGTATCATATCTGTAGGATCTGAATAAATGCAATCACCTTCCTTTTGCCTTTCTACCATATTCTTCCTTTACTATTCCATAGTTACCTGCACCACATAACTCCGACTTAATACCATGTCACACCATCTTCCCCGTTTAGAGGAGTACTAACATTTATTGCTATGAAGATTTACCTATAAATGCTTCACTTGTTCATATTTGGCATCTTTTCGCATCTTCACGGACTCTTACTTGCCTTGCGGTAACCCTTCTGTACCAGGGATAACTGAATTTCTTGCGCATGAAGGTGACACCTAGTGTAACTGGCACACTTAGTCCCTTAATCTTAACACTTCTCACAATGCATGTTTTAGGGAAGTGTCTTTCTGAATGACCTTTAAAGGTTATTATTCTATTGTCCATTCAATTATCGCCAGAACACGATCTCTGAAATTCTTACGATGTCAAATATTATCAAATCCTACTGTCCAGAATTCATGTTCAGTTTATCTTATTCAGTAGCCCATACTAATTTCTATTACTCCGGTACTCTAACTTTTCCTTCTGGTAATCACGTATGAGTCATCAACTCATTTCTCGAAATGGGGACATGACTTTATGGCTTATATTCTTTTATTGTCTCAAGGCCTGTAACTTCTTGTCTTTTCCTTCACTTGACTTTAGAATTTGTAGTCCTGTCATATTTTGATTTACCGTTATCATCCATTTATCACATCTTACTCATAATGCTTCATTTACTTTCTTCTTATTCTCCTGCTAATATTTCTGTCTATCACCTTATTATGAAAAATTCTTCAAAATATTCTTTCACTTTTAGCCCCCCGTGATTCAACTCACTGGATCTTCGGGTCGCCTAACACTCTCTCTTTACTACGGACGAGAGCCATACAAAGGTAAATATTTATCCCTTCTAGGATTCTAATGCCAATCTTTTGGAATTTCTAAACTTTCTAGTATTCATATCTGATTGCACTATTCTAGAGTGCACCATCTGGGTGCCTCACAAGGAGAACCATTACCATGTTTGCACTATCCCTCGGAAATGTGAGCTAATGATAACAATCTATGCACAATTTTGGGTTACTCTAACTCCAGTTGGATGCTGATATCCCATCCTTCTCTTAAATTATATCTGTTAGCTCCGACAGGGCATAACTTAAATGGGTGTTGTCAAGTGAATATATCTTTGTTATTGTTGAAAGTAACTCAGAATGCTTATATTTCTCTACCTGAATTGTAAATACAGATAATCTTCACTAACTGCGTACCTCGTATCCTTCTTCACCTAGCTTCTATTACTTGTTGAAACTTGTATCTACCTTCTGATTCTCTCGTTGCTTTTTACCATAGGGGTAGATAGATGTTCATGCCTTAGGGCTCCATATCAAGAAGCTCACAGGTCGTAGTACACACATAATCTACTGAATGCCTTACATTTACTCATCATAAGCATGATACAAAATCTAATTCCTCTGACTCAACTCTTCCACAGCCACATTCAATCTCTTACCAACTGTCTTACTAATGTAGATGTCGTTGTATAATGAATAAAATAGAATTTAGGAGTTTTAATTTCTTACAACTGAGCTCTACCACACGATCTAGAGTAAGAAGAAAGAGTGACAGTCCTAAATGCCCTGTAGCCTCTTATTTATAAGTGTGGTGCACAACACACCCATAAACACGACTCTACTAGACACGGTTTGTAGACTCCCTAGGACAAAACTGCTCTGATACCACTTTTGTCACGACCCAAATCATGGGGCCACGACGGGCACCTCATGCCTAATGTAACCGAGTGCCAACATAACGTATCATTCTTATCATACTATCATGGGTAAATGAACCGGAAAGGACGTCATGAGATAACTTGAATAAACAATAAGGGAATACTAGACATAGGTTGACCCAACTTGATATGAAAACTTATACATGTGACATACGAGCCTATAAGGCCGACATAATCATTTGTATATTCAAGACATAGGCCGATAAGGCCATACAAGTATCCATATTCATGTCATCTATCTACAAGCCTCTAAGAGTACATAAATGTTATAAAGCTCGGGACAGAGTCCTGTCATACCAATCAATACATATTCAAATCATACTGACCAAATATGCAACTTCGGAGAAAGTGGAGTGCACAAACACCTTCTGCTGAGCTGATAGCCTAGTATGAGAACTCTCAACCTGTCTATCGGGACCTGCGGGCATGAAACGCAACATCCCCAGGCAAAAAGGGTTATCAGTACAAATAAAGTACCGAGTATGTAAGGCATGAAAGAAATATGGAGTAAGGAACTCAACCTGTGAGTCTGAATAGCTCTATGAATCATGAAAATATTTATATTGTCATGCATGTGCATATAAATGCCATACCATACCTAATTATATCATCTCAGCCACTGTGGATGAAATCATCAATGTATACCAGTTGATCAGGTGGTGGTGCGTATATAATGCCGTAACCTTTTCCCATATCCTATATACATATAATATACACGTATATAATGCCATCTGGTCATGGGTAATTGTATATGCATAAATGAATGAAATACATAAGAAATACGTTAATAAGATCAATATACCTTTCGGATAAACTTTATCGACTATGTATTTTTCTAATACCCATGAACAAAAGATATAATAATAATAATTCACATGGGGAATCAAGAACGTAGGCATCTCTAATACTTCTATGAATAGAGTCATTTATGAAAGGTGTGCATTTGCTCGTTTCGTTTGTATCGTACGGATCATGCCAAAAGGTAAGAAGGGATAGCCTTAACATACCTTATCACACTATTTCCAATTACCAAGTTGAACTCTCCTCTTCATACCTTAATCTACAACAACAATAATAATACTATCATTAAGTTACGAAAGGTACAACTACCGTACAACAAACGACAAACTTATTTTGTATTAAAACGGGCAGCATCTCCCTTATAATCCTTACTTCCTTTAAATTCATGAAAACACCAAACACAACAATATCAACATGTATACATTATATTCCAACCATATATACACCATAAAATACTACAAAACAACCCAACAAACCCCAATCTCTTCATACACAAAACGACCACCCTAGTAGTGTCAAACAACCCGAAAATATTACAACGAATGATCAGCCCACCACCCTGAATTTTTGTGGTGTTTCTACACAAACTTACACCTCCAAAACTCCACAAAACATGAGTAAAACACGCGGTGCAATATAAACACAAAATAAATCCACAAAACAGTCAGCTACAAGTGAATAACTCGAACTCATGGCTTCTGATCACCGTCCCGTGAGTTCTAACTATTAGGAAATGAATTTATGAACCTTACTTGATATTTAAACACTTAAATGCAGAAATTACACGTTTTCTTAACTATAAAGTACCTTCCAAAACTCAAACTACAAAGAAAAAGAGAGGCAATATAGCGATACTTACGTCGTAGGGATCGTTTTAATGTTATCGTTTCTTGATTCCGTTCCCGGGATGATAATCTTGTTTGAAGCTCTTGTAGAGAGCTTAAGAGTAAATTTAGGGGTCTTATTTGATTGTATGTTATTGAAAATTGATGAAATAAACGAGATCAGGATATAAATATCCATTTTGTTTGAAAAGTGAAATGGTGCTACTTGGCTCCCTAGCATTGGTCCTTCTTCCAACGCTTATAACTCTTTGTCCGAGTGTCATATGAACGTACGGTTAAGAATGTTGGAAACTAAATTCAAATACCTTAAATTTATTATATAATATTTCCCACAAAGACCTCATATAGCAAACGAAATATATTTCTCAAAAAGATCTGTTACAAGGCAAATTCTTGGTTTTTCCGCAACTTTAATCTGATTTTTTCCAAACTTCATATTTTCCATCCAGACATCATATATAGCCATATTATGACTTTAAAATAATCTAAATCATGATTAACAACTCTCATATTTATTACGTCACCTTGGGACGCACAGGGTGTAACAAAGGCGCTAAACTATCTATTGAACATAAAAGGAGACTCAATGAAGCTATGCAAGAAGTTTTCAAGAAGGAGATTATCAAGTGGTTGGATGTATGGGTAGTCTACCCCATCTCTGATAGTTCATGAACTTCTCCAGTTCAATGTGTCCTAATGAAATGGGGCATGACGGTGGTCACCAATGACAAGAATGAGTTGATTTCTACAAGAACAGTGGCCGGATGGATGGTGTGTGTGGACTATCACAAGCTCAATAAAGTCACAAGAAAAGATCATTTTTCACTTTCTTTCTTAGATCAATGCTTTATATATTCGCCGGCCATTATTTATATTATTTTCTTAATGGGTATTCAGGTTACAACCAAATTCTTATTGCTCCGGAGGATCAAGAGAAAACAACCTTTACATGTCCCTGTGGTACTTTCGCCTTCAAGAAGATGCCATTTGATTTGTGTAATGCACCATCAACTTTTCAAAGGTGTATAACGGTTATTTTCACGGACATGGTGAAGGACTACCTTGAAGTTTTCATGGATGAAATCTCGGTGGTTGAAGATTCTTTGATAATTGTCTTGAAAATTTGGATAGAGTGTTGGCAAGACGTGAAGAGATAAATTTGGTGCTCAATTGGGAGAAGTGTCATTTTATGGTTGAGGAAGGAATTGTCCTTTGCCACAAAATCTCAAAGAATGGAATTGAAGTTGACAAGTCAAAGATTGATGTGATTTCTAAACTTCCACCTCCAACTTCGGTAAAGGGTGTGCGGAGTTTCATAGGCCACGCGGGTTTCTACCGGCGCTTCATCAAAGATTTGTCTAAAGTTGTGAATCTGTTGTGCAGACTTCTTGAGAAAGATGCTAAGTTCAACTTCAATGATTATTGCATTAGAGCTTTTGAATTGTTGAAGTTCAAGTTGACAACTACTCCCATCATCACCGCTACAAATTGGAATGTCCCTTTTGAACTCATGTGTGATGCAAGTGACGTAGCGGTTGGTGCTATTTTGGGGAAACACATCAACACGAGTTTTCATCCGGTCTACTATGCTAGTAAGACCATAAATATTTGCCAAGTCAACTACACTGTTATGGAGAAAGAGCTCAATTCCACTGTGTTTGCAATTGAGAAGTTTCGCCCATAATTGATGGGTGCAAAGATAATTATCCACATGGATCTAGCGGCGCTTTGTTATCTTATGAGCAAGAAGGACTCCAAATCTCGGTTGCTAAGATGGGTGATTTTGTTGCAAGAGTTTGATATTGACATCCAAGATAGAAATGTGACTTAAAACCAAGTGGCAGACCACTTGTCTCGTTTGGAGAAGGAGGGGAGGCCGCATGATGGCCTTGAAATCAATGACTCCTTCCTCGATAAGCAACTCTTAGCTTTTTCAATAAAAGAGGTGCCACGGTTTGTGGATTTAGCAAATTCCCTTGTGTGTGGAATCACCCCGGATGAGTTCTCTTCAAACCAACGGAAGAAGGCAAACGGGATTGTCAATATTATTATTGGGATTAACCATACCTCTTCTGTATTTGTACGTATGGGGTGATTAGAAGATGTATACTGGAAGAAGAGCAAGGAGGAATTCTTGGGTTTTGTAATTCTTTGCCATATGGCGGTCATCATGGCGGAGCAAGAAAAACGGCCAAAGTGCTGAGTTGCGATTTCTATTGACCCACTCTTTACAAGGATACCAGTGAGCTAGTGAAAAGATGTGATGAATTTCAACGGGTCGGTAGAATCCCAAAGAAAAATGAAATGCCTCTCACTACCATTTTGGAGATTGATATTTTTGATGTGTGGGGTATTGACTTCATGGGTCCTTTTGTGAGTTCTTGTGGAAACACCTACATCATGGTCGCATTTTATTATGTTTCCAAATGGGTTGAGTTCGTTGCTCTACCCAATAATGAGACGAGAAGTGTGGTGGCATTCTTGAAGAAGAATATTTTCACAAGGTTTCGTACTCTGCGAGCCATTATAAGCGATGAGGGGTCACATTTTTGCAACAAGGCTTTTGACACTTTACTTAGCAAGTGTGGTGTTACTCATAAAGTCACGACTCCCTATCATCCACAAGCTAGCGGTCAAGTAGAAGTTTCCAACCGGGAGATAAACAGTATTTTGTCCAAACCAATAAATGCTAACTGGTCGAATTGGTCCAAGAAGCTTGATGATGCATTAAGGGCTTATCGCACAACTTACAAAACACCTATCGGAATGTCACCATAACGGTTCGTGTTCAGGAAAGCTTGTCACCTTCCTGTGAAACTTGAGCATAATGCCATGTGGGCTCTAAAGAAGTTGAATCTTGATTGGGATGTAGCCGCTAACTTGAGGGTTGTACATTTGAATGAATTGGATGAGTTTCGCTACCATACCTACACAAGTTCGTCCTTGTACAAAGAAAAGATAAATATTTTCATGACAAATACATTTGGAACAAAGAGTTCAAGGTGGGCGATCTTGTTTGTTGTTCAACTCAAGTTTGAGGATGTTTCCCGGGAAGTTAAAGTCTAAATGGAGTGGTCCTTAGAAATTGTGGGTGTGACACCTTTTGGTGCATTGGACTTGAAGAATAAAAACAATGAAGTATTCTGAGTCAATGGTCACTGGGTGAAGCACTATTTGGGAAAGGTTGGAGATTGCCACGTCGTGATGGTCATTCATTTCAATTGATGGTATTCAGTATCGTGCCGCGACGTTAAATCAGGCGCGTCTTGGGAGGCAACCCATGTTTCTTTTATTTTTCCTTTAGTAGATAGGTGTTATTTTTTTTTATTTGAAGTGCGCTACATGGCTGAGTGTGACTTGCATGAACTATAGAAAACAATGTGGCTAAGTATTGAAAGAAGTATGGACCGCAGATGATTTGTGCGGACCGCACATTTATGGTTGTTGCACAAAAAGTATATTGCGGCTGCAAAATTATCTTGCGGACCGCATAAATGAAAGGTGAAAAATGTCAATTCTCTGAAGTTTAGTCTGTTGCAGAAAAGCTCGATATGCGGCCGGAAAAGGCAATCTGCAGCCGCAACATGAAATCTGCGGCCGCACACATAATTGTGCGGACCACAGACGAGTTGCTAACATAATGTCATCAGGTAACAAAGTGCAGACCGCACATGAAATTGTGCGGCCGCACTCGCCCTTTTCCCCCATAGCTACCCAAGTCGTATAAATAGAGTAACTAGGGTAGTTGTTACGTTTTTTCCCCTCTCTGAGCACAAAAATAGTACTCTCTTGAAATTTCTTGCTGAATATATCTGTCCACACACATAACATCTTCGATCAGTCACTCATCACACTTATTCATCTGGTATGCTTCAATTTCTTGTTAATTATTTTTCTTTTAATTTGTAATCTTTTAGTCATTTTTAGGACATTTGTCAATAAAATTCAATTGTGCATCCATGTTAGGGGGTAAATCTGTAGTGGATTAACTAGTACATCCTCTATGGGGATTGGGTCAAAATATTTTCATGTCTATATGATGTTACCATGTCAAATTGAACACAAAATTGCAAAACCTAAAATGAAATAACTGAACTATTAGTAAGTTTTGAATTCTGAGGCCGCAGAATTTGTGCGGTCCGCAGAAATTGATTCTTGTGTATCATTAGTGAAGAAGGGATCTACGGCAACAAGGTAAAATGTGCGAACCACAGAATTCCCATCTGCAACCATAGAAATACAATTTTACTGTAATGGGAGAGTCCCTACTTTGAGACTCCAATGTGTGTCACAGGTTTAATTGTGTGGATCGCAGAAATCGTGTTGCAGCCGCACATCAACCAATTATCTTTCATCAGAGAGTTGGCATATTTAGGTTTCATAGATGTGGCTGTAAGTGAAATTGTGCGGCCGTAAAACAAAATTATAGGTCCGCAAGGCCTCATCTGTGGCCACAATAAAATTATGCGGATCACAGATCCTTCTCCTGCAAGCATGCTTTACCTGTGAACCTCACTGTGTTTTTTGGTGTATACTTGCATATCTCCTGTGTATGTCTGAACATTGAATTGCAACTAACAATCACCTTTACTTGATACAGATAATGGTTCGATCTAGAGGCAGAGGCGACACTTCTAAAGGGAGGGGTGAACATTCTCGGGGTCGAGGTAAGGGCGCCCAACCCCTTGGCCAACAAAAGACAATTGCAATGAAAGCTACAGTCGAGAGGAGGAGAGGTGTAGATCTTTCTTATATGAGCTCATATGTCCCATCGAGGGAAGTATAAGAGGGTAACTTAGCCTCTTTTTAGGAGCAGTTGGCCGTATAGTCAGTGCTGCAAGGGAGGTACCAACTCAGGGACAAGCCATCCTCATATCCTAGTACTTTTGAGGACTCAGAGAGTTTTATTCAAGTTAGGTTGCTAACTCTCAGTGACAGTTTCTATTGAACAATTTGGAGAGGTACAACCCAGAAGTGATGAGATAGGTCAGGGAACGCAATGGGTAGATGTGGTTCACTCAAAGTGTAGTGGACGCCAAAGAGTACCCGGTCCGGGAATTCATTGCAAATGTGGCTCACATCAAAAAGGGGGGAAAAGTGACAAAAGTACGGAACTTAAAAGTGAGATTCAACATACACTCAACACATACTTGGGATTCGAATATGTTGAGCCAAATGAATATTTGGAGAAGTATGCATTGGGAGACGCAACTTGACCTTCGTTAGCGGAGATTCTAGCATCACCGGGGCCACCACCTCCATGGATTGTCGCTGGGGTTCCTATCCACCGGAGCACTCTCAGTTTTGAGGCGAAGGGATGGAAAACCTTTGTCTTCGGCAGACTGGACCCGAGTCAGAATGAGACTTACCTTCCGATTCCTCGGGCAGTTCTATTCGCTTATATTATGGCTGGGTACCCTATCAATGTGGGTGTCGTGATGTCGGCCAACATCTCAGTGATTTCTTGGCAAGATGACTCATCCTACCCGTATCCCGACACTATTACTGAATATCTCACATATGCAAGGGTAGAGCCGAGGGATTATGACACAAAGGTAAGGCTGAAGAAGCCTTTTACTTGGTATTCAGTGATAGATGCGAACAATCTAAAGAAGTAAGTTCAGCCTCCTACCACCGCGGGCCAGTATGATTAGCCAACTACGATATCTCCTGATGCAGTTGATATTCCATCCACTTCAGCCGAGGCTCCCTCAAATGCCGTATCTATGCCTCCACCATCATCCATAGCCTCTACTGCAGTTCCTGCTATATCTCCCACCTCGACTTCGAAGCCGATGCCCATGCCTACTGCCCCACTCCCTCTGCTGCGAGTCTCCCAGACATTGACGAGCCTTATAAACTGGATGCAAACAACCACTGAAAATCTGTCTGACTTATCTAGTACTGTTGCAGCACAGTTTTCTACTCAGGCACCTCAGTTTCCCCCGACAGTTGAAGAGACATTGAAGAAGATTAAAGAGAATTAGAACACTATTTTGGCTACCTTGGTACATCACGGGTCAGTGATCATAGAGCTGGGAAAAAGAGTAAAGAAGATGAGAAAGTCCCAGCCCAGTAAGAAGTCAGTGGACAAGCTCTAGAGACAGGTTACCAGGCTTTCTACAGCCAGAGAACTCCCCTTTGACATGCTGATTGACCCACACCATTCAGGACCAGATCATACAACATCAGCAACACCGGTTGAACCAGCTGGCCAATCTGAGGAGCCAGACCTTGCTGCCTACACTGCCGAGGTAGTGCATCATATGTTCACCAACCCAGCCACACCCAAATTTGAGGATGATGAGATCCAATTGGATGAGCTCTGACCGCAAGTGAAATTATGCAATGCGCACTTCCCTTTTGCAGCCGCACAACAAAAATATGCGGTCCTCTATTCCTCATATTCAGCCGCAAGACAAATTATGCGGACCACAATTTTTGTTCCCTGCAAGCATGATCTAACTGAATTCCCTCACTGTGTACTCTGGTTATCCTTTACTTGTATGTCTCCTATGTATGTTTGAACATTGAATTGACAATTGCCTTTTCTTGATACATACAATGGTTCGATCTAAAGGATGAGGCGACACTTCAAAGGGGAGAGGTGAAACCTTCTCGGGGTCGAGACAAGAGTGCCTTAACAAAGACAATAAGAAAGAAAGAAACAACCGGCAGAGGGAGAGGTGCAGATTTCTCCGAAACAAGATCATATGTTCCATCTAGGGAAGTATCAGGGGGCAACTCAACCTATGTTCAGGAGCAGCTAGCCGTACAATCAAGGATGCAAAAGAGATACCAACTTAGGGACGAGCCGTCCTTATCTCATAGCACTTCCGGGGGAAAGGAGAGTGCTAGTCAGGATTCTAAGCCATCAGCTACACCAGTCCCTGAGGCACAAGATGCACCAGTTCATGATATCCCCGATGATGGCGGGGGGAGATGTTACAGCCGTCATCCTTGAAATATCAAATAAACATAGGTTTAGGAGGACCGCTTTGGTTAGTCTGGCTGCCCTCACCAGCTTCTGTGTGTGGTTGCCAGCGAGGTCGCTAACTCTTGAGGGACAGTTCCTGTTGACAGATTTGGAAAGGTATTACCCAGCCATTTTGAGACAATTCAAGGAAAGCAAGGGGTGTATGTGGTTCACTTAAAGCGTAATGGATGCCAAAGAGTACCTAGTCCATGAATTCTATGCCATTGTGGCCCGTATAAAAAAAGGGGACGAAGGGAACCAAAGTACGTAACCTCAAGGTGAGGTTTGATTAGCATACACTCAACACGCACTTGGGCTTCGAGGATGTTGAATAAAAAAAATATCTAGAGAAGTATGCAATGAGAAACGAGGTCCGACCTTGGTTAGTGGTGAGTCTGGCACCACCAGGGCCACCACCACCATGGATTGCTGCTGGGGTTCCCATCCTGCAAAATCACCTTTATGCGGCCGCGAGAAGAATTCTGCGGACCGCACAATTTCAACTGCGGTCCGCACATCTTCAAGTGCGGTATGCACAATTCCTACTGCCCACCCCTTTGGGGCCTCATTTTTGCACACTAAAATGTACCATCCGCACTTCAACTGTTCCATAACATCGTTAGAGTGCCGAAATGCCCGGACTCGCTCAAAACTCACCCCCGAACTCATTCTAGCCACTCGGGATCCCGTTGGAATATACCAACAAGCAATGTAACATAATACGGACATACTGTGGTTTCAAATCACGTCAAGCAACATAAATATTACAATTCACACCTCGATTCAAACTTATGAGTTTCAAACTTTTCCATTTACAACCTCGTGTCGAAACATACTAAATGAATCCGGAATGACTTCAAATTTGGCACACAAGTCATAAATGATATAACGGATCTATTCCAATATCCAGAATCGTATTCTGATCCTGATATCAAAAATTCAACTCCCCGATCATACTTCCAAACTTAAATTCTTATTTTAGCTATTTCAAGCCTAATTTAACTACGGGCTTCCAAATAAAATTCCGGACACGCTCCTAAGTCCAAAATTATAATACGGAGCTGTTGGAAACATCAAAACTCTATTCCAAGGTCGTTTACTCAAAAGTAAAAGTATGGTCAACTCTTTTCATTTAAACTTCAAAAATGAGAACTGTTCTTTCAATTAGATTCTGAATCTTCCGAAAATCAAACTCGACCATACACACAAGTCGTAATACATATTACGAAATTGCTCGGGACCTTAACTCGCTAAACGGGGCGTAAATTCTTAAAATGACAAGTCGGGTCATTATATTCTCCCCTTCTTAAAATATACGTTCGTCCTCGAACGTGCCAAGAATTATTCCGATGACATTAAATTAATGAGTGCATTATTTCACACATACTCACGGGTGATTCTACGTCACCGTAAAATTAACAGGGGT
This sequence comes from Nicotiana tabacum, assembly GCF_000715075.1. NCBI lineage: Eukaryota > Viridiplantae > Streptophyta > Magnoliopsida > Solanales > Solanaceae > Nicotiana > Nicotiana tabacum. Next base: position 18,358,315 of record NC_134091.1, read on the forward strand.
CCAAAAATACCATCTCAGTGGAGATTATTTCTTTTATCCACACTTATAAGCTTTAAAGCCAATTCCTTACACTCCAATCAATTTCAAATGATGGATTGTTTTTTCCACGGTATTAGCCTCAACCGGCGGTAGCAATTTCGTGCCTGCACATATATTATATGTATGTCCATAGCCACATCTTTGGTCATAATAACTGTTTATAATTAATTCCAGTATCCTCAATTAATCTTATATTAAACAAAATCTCATTTCAATTTATTTTCACAACACTGATAGCAACACGCGAGGTATGAAGACCTTATAATTATTTACCCGAATTAACGAGTCACATTTAAGGCCACCTGAGCACTCACGTCGTGGGCTAAAACTCAATTATTACAGTACGAATATGGCTAAATATGCACAGAAACACATAAAAGAATTATCAAACAAGCCTAACAGGCATGACTCCCTATTAATACTATAGTACAATTTAAATTTCACAAAGGGAGAATATAAACTCATAAAATTTTTCCCACAAGGACCTCATCCTTATATAACTTCCACCGCGACTTGTAGCCCAGGTTAAATATTTCACATTATATAAAATGTGAGGATCTCGTCATCAACTCTAAATCACAAGTATTTTTGCACATTGTGCCAACTAAAATTTTCCATTTCCTTTCTTTCTTTATTTTTTTAAAATTCCGTAAACAATTTTCTTCACAACACATAATGATCCCTTATACCAATAGGGCAAATAATCCATAAAATTGAAATCAATTATTCCAAAATCACATCAAAACTCACTGTAGAGAGTATTAGAAAGTCACTTTTGGACTTATAGTCCTCAATAGTGTACACAATAAAAAATGATAGACACGGGCTAACATCATTGAATCTCCCATCATGGATAACATATATGTGGGTCACAAAATTACGAAGCTCATAAGTGGAGCATAATATGAGAACTTGCCTCAATATTCCGAATCGAATCCAATTAAGGAAAAATATCATTTTATAACAAATCGGGATCGTACCTGTAATGACACCATCTGGTGTACTTGCCTCATCCACACCACAGCAAATATATCAACGGGTTGGGCCTCCCCCTCTAGGGCACCCTCTACCCGCCTGTCCTCCACCTCTAACTGGCTGAGCACATGGGGTAGTAACTGCATTGGGGCACATAGCCTGAGTGTTCTAATAAAATCAACCCTTCCCAAGTCGGGGCAATCACTCATGATGTGCCTAGTATCACCAAACTCATAAAAACCCCTTTGAGGTCGTGGCTGCTCGTACTAAGTCTGTGCCGGATAACTGTAATAACCACTTTAAGAACCTCATGCCTGTGGTGCATTAAAAGTATTAACTGGAGCACTATGAGTACTTTGAATTGCGGACGGGGCTGACCGACTGCCCTAGCCTCCACCATGATAAGTCATAGCTAAATAGTAAACTCCACTAAACCCTATAGACCTTCGAACCCTTTTGGCCACTTTAGACTCCCTTTCCTCACCTAGAACACCCTCAATCCTCCTCGCTATCTCATCTACTTGTTGAAATGGAGTATCCGTTTGCAACTCTCGAGCCATGCATATGTTAAGATCATAATCGAGCCCCTCACTGAATATGTAGACCCGCTCTCTAACAATAGGTACCAAGATAGGTGCGTATCGGGCTAACTCACTAAACCTAATATCATATTCTAACACTGTCATGGTGCCCTGATGAAAAAAACCCTGTGCGCCATGCATCCCGGAGAGTCTGGGAACAAACTCTTTAAACAACATTTTCTAAAATTGAGCCCAAGTTGGTGGTGTTGCATCAGCTGGTCTACCTTCTTCATAGATTTCCCACCACTGATACGCTATGCTTGACAGCTGAAATGTAGTAAAGGCAACTCTGCTAACTTCCACAATACCCATGGTGCGGAGAATACGGTGACACTTGTCTAGAAATTCTTGGGCATCCTCTGTAGTTGTGCCACTAAAAGTAGGTGGACTATACGTCTTAAACTTCTCAAGACTCTTTTTTTCTTCTTCTGACACCTATGGCCTGAACTTTGGCTGAACCAAAATAATAGGTTATATCGGAACTACACTCGAAACCTGACCAATGTGTACTCACTGCACTGGAGTACGAGCGTTAGGAGTTTGAGTTACTCCCCCAATCTGCGAAATATTTGGTGCAACAGAGATCAATCCCGCCCGAGTTGATGTACCAAATATATTCAAGAACTGTGCTAAAGTCTCCTAAAGTCCGGGGGTAACAGCAGGTGCTTTTGGTACCTGTCCCCCAACTGGAGCTACTGGCGGCTCCTCAACTGCTGCTCTGACAGGTGCTCTAGTCGTGGCATGTGCCCTCCCTCGGCCTGTAGCTCGACCTCTACCTCAGTCCCGGCCTCTTGCGGCCCTTGCAGTATGTGTGGGTGCCTGCTTAGCTGACCCGGTAGTACGTGTTCTCACCAGCTGTGAGAGAATAGAGATACAAAGGCTTAAATTCCAAAATCAACAAATTCGCACGACATGAATGAAAGAAATGGAAATTTCCTAATAATTCTAAAGCCTCTCAAAGATAAGTACAGACGTATCTGTACCGATCCGCAAGACTCTACTATACTCGTTCGTGACTCCTAGAACCTATGAACCTAGAGCTCTGATACCAACTTGTCACTATATAAAATCCCACCACAGGCGTCGTGATGGCACTTAGTCTCTAAGACTAAGTAAGATGATTAAAATTACAATTCAAGCCTTTTAAAAAAATAGATAATCGAAACCAACAGCGGAAATAATTACAAACAGCCTCCCAAGACTGGTAATACTGAGACACGAACTCTAACTAAATACATGAAATGATCTCAAGGATCGAATACTAAATATTGTTTGATTAATAATTAACAGTACAATAAAATGAAAAGACTCCAAGGGACTGCGACGACCAAGCAATTCTACCTTGAATCCCTGCGATCACACTTTAACTCTGTCCGAGTCCTATATCTCCAATACCTTTCTCTGCACAAAGATGTGCAGAAGTGTAGTATGAGTACAGCACAGTCGGTACCCAGTCAGTATCAAGACTAACCTCAGTGGAGTAATGACGAGGTACAGTCAAGACACTCACTAGTCTAATAACCTGTGCAATATAGTATACAAAAATAATAGAAAACAAATAACAATAATGGCAACAATAATCAACCAGTGATATACATAGCAGGGCAACAAGAACACCATTTATATTGCTCGACAAATGATGAATACAAGTACAACCAATTAATCAAGTCCTTCAAATATAAATCTTTTGCCTATATGTTTTTCAAATAATAATCTTCAGGATATAACACTTTCCAATAAATATATTTCGAATATACCTTCTTCAAATAAATATCTATCAAATAGAATTCTTTCAAATAAATCTCTTTCAAATATAATTCCTTCAAATATAATTCTTTCAAATAAATATCTTTCGAATAAAAGTCACCATGTGACACCTCATTTCAAAATCATAAAATACGGGTCTTAACCCAATTTCATATTTCCATGGCACCTCGTGCCAATTTCTCTATCACAACCGCACGGAAAACTCACATTCCAATATCATCATCACTTAGTCACGGCACCTCGTGCCCACATTTTATATCATAACTGTACAGATAATTCGCGTTCCAATATCATCGTTTTGTTCACTCACGGCACCTCGTGCCCACATTTTATTTCATAATCGGCCTGGCAATAGCCACAGGCTCCCAATTTCAATATAGATCAGACTATTATCAATTTACCCACAACGAGACAAATTGCACAAGATATAAAAATAAACACAAGGAAAATCACAATATCACATGAAAATTACCAACGCAATACCCCACATCATCACATAAAAATTACCAACACAATAACTCCACATCATCATGTATCATCCCTAACAATAGCTATCCTTATCTCTCTTATAGCCACCCTTGTCACTCCTATAATAGCCTTCATTATCCCTTCACCCTGACAATTGCAATAGTCACCCTTATCGCTTATATAGCCACCCTTATCCCTCTGTATAATAGACACCCTTATCAGTGGAGATTATTTCTTTTATTCACACTTATAATCTTTAAAGCCTATTCCTTACACTCCAATCAATTTCAAATACTGGATTTTTGTTTCCCACATCAACACATGGTATTAGCCTCAACCGGCGGTAGCAATTTCGTGCCGACACATATATTATACGTATGCCCATAACCACATATTTGTCATAATAATCGGTCATAATTAATCCCAGCATCCTCAATTAATCTTATATTAAACAAAATCTCGTTTCAATTGTTTTTCACAACACTGACATCAACACGCGAGGTATGAAGACCTCATAATTATTTACCCGAATTAATGAGTCACATTTAACTCCACCTGAGCACTCACGTCGTGGGCTAAAACTCAATTATTACAGTACGAATATGGCTAAATATGCACAGAAACACATAAAAGAATTATCAAACAAGCCTAACAGGCATGACTCCCTATTAATACTATAGTACAATTTAAATTTCACAAAGGGAGAATATAAACTCATAAAATTTTTCCCACAAGGACCTCATCCTTATATAACTTCCACCGCGACTTGTAGCCCAGGTTAAATATTTCACATTATATAAAATGCAAGGATCTCGTTATCAACTCTAAATCGCAAGTATTTTTGCACATTGTGCCAACTGAAATTTTTCATTTCCTTTCTTTCTTTCTTTTTTACAATTCCGTAAACAATTTGCTTCACAACACATAATGATCCCCCATACAAATAGGGCATATAATTCATAAAATTGAAATCAATTATTCTGAAATCACATCAAAACCCATTGCTGAGAGTATTAGAAAGACACTTTTGGACTTATATTCCTCAATAATGTACAAAATAAAAATGATAGACACGGTCTAACATAATAGAATCTCCCAACTTGGATAACATATATGTGGGTCACAAAATTACGACGCTCATAAGCAGAGCATAATAGGAGGACTCACCTCAATATTTCGAATCGAATAAAATTAAGGAAAATATCCTTTTATAACAAATCGGAATCGTACCTATAACGACACTATCTGGTGTAGTGGCCTCATCCACACCATAGGAAATGTATCAACGGGCTAGGTCTCCCCCTCTAGGGTGCCCTCTGCCCTCTTGTCCTCCACCTCTAACTGATTGTGCATATGGGGTGGTAACTGCATTGGGGCACATAGCCTGAGTGTTCTGATAAAATCCAATACTCCAAAGTCCGGGTAAATCTCTAATGATGTGCCTAGTATCACCACACTCATAACAACCCCTCTGAGGTCACGACTATTCGTAATGAGTATGTGCCGGATAACCAGAATAACGACTATAAGAACCTCGTGCCGGCGATGGAATAAAAGTATCAACTGGAGCACTACGAGTACTCTAAATTGTGGACTGGGCTGACTGACTGCCCGAGCCTCCGCCATGATGAGTCATAACAGAAGACTAAAATCCACTGAACCCTACAGAGCTTCGAGACCTTTTGGCCTCCTTAGACTCCCTTTCCTTATCTAGAACACCCTCAATCCTCCTTGTTATCTCAACTACTTGTTCAAATGGAGCATCAATTGCAACCCTCGAGCCATGCATATTTTAAGATCATAATCGAGCCCCTCAATGAATCTGCGGACCCGCTCTCTGACTGTAGGTACCAAGATAGGTGCGTGTCGGGCTAACTCACTGAACCTAATATTATATTTTGACACTGTCATGGTGCCCTGATGCAAAAACACTGTGCGCCATGCATCCCGCAGAGTCTGGGAAACAAACTCTTTCAAAAATATTTCCAAAAATTGAGCCCAAGTTGGTGGTGTTGCATCGGCTGGTCTACCTTCTTCATAGATTTTCTACCACTGATATTCTGCACTTGACAGCTGAAATGTAGTAAAGGCAACTCTGCTCACTTCCATAATACCCATGGGGTGGAGAATACGGTGACACTTTTCTAGAAATCCTTGGGCATCCTCTGTAGTTGTGCCACTAAAAGTAGCTGGACTATACCTTTTAAACCTATCAAGTCTGTTTTTTTCTTCTTCTGATGCCTCTGGCCTGACCTCAGGCTAAACCAGAATAGCAGGTTGTATCGATACTATACCCGGAACCTGACTAATGTGAACTCGCTTCTTTGGAGTACGGGCGGTAGGAGTTTGAGATAGTCCCCCAATTTGTAAAATATTTGGTGCAACAGAGATCAATCCTGCCCGTGTTAATATACCAAACATATTCAAGAACTAAGCTAAAGTCTCCTGAAGTTCGGAGGTAACAACAGGTGCTTCTGGTACCTGTCCCCCAACTGGAGTCCTATATCTCCAATACCTGACTTTGCATGAAGATGTGCTGAAGTATAGTATGAGTACACCACAGTCGGTACCCTGTAAGTATCAAGACTAAGCTCGGTGGAGTAGTGACGAGGTACAGTCAAGATACTCACTAGTCTAATAATCTATGCAATATAGTATACAAAAATAATAGGAAACAAATAACAATAATCGCAATAATAATCAACCAGTGATATACACAGCAGGGCAACAAGAACACCATTTATATTGCTCAACAAATGATGAATACAAGTACAACCAATTAATCAAGTCCTTCAAATATAAATCTTTCGCCTATATGTTTTTCAAATAATAATCTTCAGCATATAATACTTTCCAATAAATATATTTTGAATATACTCCGTTCAAATAAATATCTTTTTTAATATAATTCTTTGAAATATAATTTCTTCAAACAAATATCTTTCAAATTTAATTCTTTCAAATAAATATCTTTCGAATAAAAGTCACCATGTGACACCTCATTTCAAAATTATAAAATACGGGTCTCAGCCCACTTTCATATTTCCACGGCACCTCGTGCCGATTTCCCTATCACAACCGCACGGACAAATCACGTGCCAATATCATCTTGATTTACTCACGGCACCTCGTGCCCACATTTTATATCACAACTGCCACATGCCAATATCATCATTTTGTTCACTCACGGCATCTCGTGCCCACATTTCATTTCATAATCCGTCTGGCAATAGCCACAGGCTCCCAGTTTCAACATAGATCAAACTATTATCAATTTACCAACAACAAGACAAACTGCACAAGATATATCAAAATAAACACAAGAAAATCACAACATCACATAAAAATTACCAACGCAATACCCCACATCATCACATAAAAATTACCAACACAATAACTCCACATCATCACGTATCATCCTGACAATAGTCACCCATTTCTCTCCTATAGCCACCCTTATCACTCCTACAGTAGCCTCCCTTATCCCTCCACCCTAACAATGTCAATAGCCACCCTTATCACTCCTAGAGCCACCCTTATCGCTATAATGGCCACCCTTATCACTCCACGCAGAAAATATCCCAACACATATATTCACAGTGAAATGCCACCCTTATACCCACATAATATCAATAGTGAAATACCACCCTTATATCCTCATAATAATAACTCAAACCACACAACAATTTACATTGAATATTATCATGACAACACAACACAATCAATTCCCATCATAATTTCCCCATTGACCACAACCAGTTCTAGTGATACGGTAAAATCAATAAGTTTCTCAAAAATAGCTCAAGGCTCCACGCAATGTATATAAAACCTCAAAACAATCAACAAAGATGGAAAACACTCAGTATAGGGCAACGCCTTCATTAATCCAAATTCTTGATAAATATATTAATACCTCCATTTAACCTTATTTAATTAATTATTTGTATACAGAAAAATCCATAATATAATTATTTCCAGGAATTATCAAATCCACAAACACACGAAATTCACATAAAATTCCAAGTCGCAATCACACCAATTTATCATATAAATACAAACTCAACAAACAAAGATTGAGGCATGACAAATCACGGATTTACTAGGTTTCCATAATTTTCCAATTTAATACTTAAGGGCGTTTACGAATTTTAACGGATATAATTTGCACATATAAACCAAGTACGTACTCGCCACCTCGCGTACATGGTTTTCAATTACACAATTTCCACATAAGACTCAATGTCTAAGGGGTAATTCCCCCACTCAAGGTTAGGCAAGATACTTACCCCAAACCACGCTCAATCAGTCAAGTAGTATGCCTTTTTCTCGATTTTCCGATTCCGATCTGCTCGAACCAAATCATAATTAATTCGATTCAATCAATACTAATTATAGGAATAATTTCCATAAGAAAATACAATTTTTCTAACAAAATATGAAATTTAACCCAAAAATCGCTCGTGGAGCCCACATCTCAGAATTCGACAAAACTCACAAAATTCGACAACCCATTCAATTACGAATCCAACCATACTAGTTTCACTCAAATCCGACTTCGAATTAACATCGAAAGCTCAAAAATTCTTTTTATAAAATTTCTACAATCTTCCCAAAATTTCCATCTCAAAACACTAATTAAATGATGAAAACAATGATATATTCATGTATGTTTACCAAATCCGAGTTAGAATCACATACTCCGATAAATTTCATGAAAATCCCATGAAACATCGCCACAAACCGAGCTCCCAAAGTCCAAATGTAAAATAATACCCTAACCCTCGGTTATATAGTACCACGTCTGATCTCCCAATGTGCGGTCCACACATTTTCAACTATTGTCCGCACATTTCCAAGTTCTGCGGCCGCAATCCAAATTGTACAGCCGCACTTCACAGTGACTGCACTACCAGGCTTCAGTACAATGCTCATAACTTTCTGTACAAATGACCAAATGATTAATGCTATATCTTTCTAGAACCTATATTCAAAGGGCTACAAATTCCAAATTCCTAGTAGATTAAAAGATATAAGCTTTCGAAATCTGACCAGCAAACCTACGAAATCACCTTTCTGAGGCCACTAGAAGAATTCTGCGGACCGCACAATTTCAACTGTGGTCCGCACATATTCAAGTGTGGTCCGCACAATTCCTACTGTCCAAGCACTTTGGGAGTTTGCGGCCACATTTCAGCACTCTAAAATGTGCCCTCCGCACTTCAACTGTTCCATAATATCGTTAGAGTGTTGAAATGCCCGGACTTGCTCAAAACTCAACCTGTAACTCATTCGAGCCACTCTGGATCACGTTCAAATATACCAAAAAGCCATGTAACATAATACGAACTTACTCGGGGTTTCAAATCACGTTAAGAAATATCAAAATTACAATTCACACCTCGATTCTGACTTATGAATTTCAAACTTTTCAATTTACAAAACTCGTGCTGAAACATACTAAATGAATCCGGAATGACTTCAAATTTGGCACACAAGTCATAAATGACATAACAAAGCTATTCCAATTTTAAATACCGGATTCCGATCCCGGTATAAAAATGTCAACTCCCCGATCAAACTTCCAAACTTAAATTCCTATTGTATTCATTTCAAGCATAATTTAACTACGGACTTCCAAATAAGTCAAAAGTCAAAAGTCAAAACTCTATTCCAGGATCGTTTACTCAAAACTTTATTCCAGGGTCGTTTATTCAAAAGTCAAACTCTGATCAAATCTTTTTATTTAAGGTTCAAAAATGAGAGTTGTTCTTTCAATTAAATTCTGAATCTTCCGAAAACCAAACTCGACCGTGCGCGCAAGTCATAATACATATTACGAAGTTGCTCGGTACCTTAAGTCACTAACCGCGGAGTAAATTCTTAAAATGACAAGTTGGGTCATTGCAATTTGGTAGTTATGGTCTTCCGCACTTTATTTCAGTAATTGACTTCTGTTTTAAAATGGCTAAGATTATTCTAACGTTGGCTTGCCTATCAAGTGAAATGTTAGGCGCCATCACGGTCCCAAAGGTGAGAATTTCGGGTTGTGACACAACCTTCTTAAGGGAATGAGTCCATTTTTGTGTTAAGGTAATAATAGTAGTACTAATGAATAAAAAAGACCTAATTAAGTCATGCTCGAAGAGTCATACATGCTTCATGTGGCACCGATACACTTAAATACATGTTTATTGGTAGAGACAAGGTTTTCAAAAGAAATAGCTCTAGTTAATGACTTTGTGACTCTTATGTTGACTTTTGTAATCATCGAGTGGTTTAATTGGACCATAGTGATCTTTAAACTTGAATGTCGTCGTTGTAGGCTCTCGACTCTATCCTCTTTTATAATCTAGTTGCATGAAGGGTGAGATAAATTGTTACTAGTCGAAGTATCCGTGCGAATGATCTAGAACTTGTCCCGTATGTGTTTTCAGGTGAAATCATTAGTTTTACTTAGTTTGAGAAGGGATTGTAGGATCTCCTTGGACCGTTTGAGTTTTCTATTACCATTCAATGTCATTATCCCTAGTCAACCCCTTTGAGCCTCTAGCCTTTCTCATTTGATAACCATGTTACAAGCCTTTACTCGTTTTGTTGTGACCTTCTCTTGGCACCCGAACTTTCCTTAACACTCTTGTGAAACAAATGGCTTAAAACGTAAGTTGGGGGGGGGAGGAGGGAGAGATGAGGAATTTGAAAAAAATGTATCAAGGCACAAAAAGAGAAAAATAAGATAATGCAAGAAAAGAAAAGAACAAAAAAAAAATGCTAAAAGTCAATAAGTGGAAGGGTTGAATGGATTCAAAAAGAGGTAATGATCCCAAATATTGATAAATCAAAAAGCGAGAAAAAGAATGAAATGAACACATTTTTGACTGTTTATTAACACCTTTTTGCTTTTGATTTAGTCCGCAAGTATTGAATTGTGTTCCCGAAACTAATGAAATTGTACAAATTACATGAATGCTGGAGGTTTGGTCTTCCATGATGAAATCCGGCTCACAAAGGAGTGTTCTGAAGCACAAGGCTATAAATAGCGCAGAAGCAGAGATGTGCGGTCTGCATAAGGAATTCTATGGCCGCAAAATTCCATCTGCGACCGCAACCCAAGCTAAAGAGCCCAACAGGAGTTTGACAAATGTGCGGACCGCACATTAATTGTGCTGCCGCAAAATTGGGTCTACACTGACAAATATTTTTAAGTTCAGAGAATGTGCAGAAGACCAAGTTTCGACGCCTTTCAGAAGTGCGGACCACACAAGAATTATGTGGCCGCAGAAGTTGCTTTGCAGTCGTAGTCCAAAAATGTGCGACTGCAGAATCCTCCTTCTTGCCAACTAAAGAAATTTGCGGGCCGCACATGGAATTGTTCAGCCGCAGAACCTCCCGAGGGGTATTTTTATGATTTTTTTCCCAATATAAATAGACGAGTTTCACAAATTTAGGTTAAGTTTGAACGTTCAAATCTACTGTAGCCGTTTCTTTTTACCATTTTGGGATGTTTTAGATTATTTTAGTGTTTAAATATTAGATTTCATCATTTTAATCTTTCATTATGAGTTTAATTAGCTTTTCTTCTTTATTTTCTGCAATTTCCATTATGAGTAGCTAGATTCTTACTAGGGTTGTGACCCAACCCTATTGTGTAAACCTTATGGGTATTTAATTTAATGCTTGTTTATGATTGGGTGTTGATTATTTAGCCTAGTTCATGCTTCAATTTTAGAATTAATGGTTGCAAAATCTATATAGTTGACTTTAAGTCAATACATAGACCCTAAAGACAATTTGGTTCCCTTTAGTTACCTGATAGTTTGGATTAATCACTCATAATTCCAATAGGTAAAGAAGGAATAAATTCTTAATCTTTATCCAAGTAAAGACAGTCGGTACTGAAGCAGGAATTACAAACATGTATATAAGTAGCATAGCACCCTTCCCCTTGTTGAAAATGTATCCATGACTTATCCTACTGAAACAAAGAAACAATATAGCAACAAAAAATGCCTTGGTTTGTTCCTAGAAATTTATGGCAGCCACTAACCGAAGAGCAAGTGAAGGGTGTTGTCACGATCCAATTTTACCTATAGGTCGTGATGGCGCCCAACACTATAACTAGGCAAGCCAACAAATAAATTAAACATATATCAATTATTTTCAGAATAAATTTCTAAGTAATTTATTTTTTTACTAGCAACATTAAAGAGAATAGAAAAGATACCGATTAATTTAAATCCAAGAAAACTATTACATATCTGAATTCTACCAGTGTGTGTGCCAAGACCTGGTGTCACAAGTGTATGAGTATCTAGTAGATTATACAAAACTTCAAATACTGTCTGAAATAAAAATAGAGAGAATAAAAATGCAAGAAGAAGCACTGATAGCTGTAGAACGGCTCAATAAGGCAGCTCATCACTACGCCTCTGGATAACGTGGATGTGCGATGATAGGTCCTCCACTAGCACCTGCCTCAGATCCTATACAAAAAGTGCAGCAAGTGTCGCATGAGTACGTAAACAACGTGTACCCAGTAAGTATCAAGCCAAATCCTGAAGTGGTAGAGACGAGATGGTCGACTTTGATACTCACTAAGGGTCAACAATATTAAATAGAATAAAAAAGAATTTATTTAACTCAGCATGATTCACAAAGTCAATAATAATTTTATTTAATCAACAAAAATAATGAAATTCCTTCAAACGCAACAATTCTCAATATATTAATTAAATTCCTTCAATTCCAATAAATTTTCAATCCATTTATTTAATCCACAAGCTGCAATTTAAAACATCGTGTATTTATTATTATTATTAAGCACAATTTCTGCCGAGGTCGTACGGCCGCGATCCATAGATGCATCTCTCCTGCTGAGGCGTTCGGCCCACTCCACAAAAAAGGAGAACATTTTCTTATGTACCTCCGGAAAGAGAGTATATTTATTATAAGATCAATTCGAGAGGATGAACAATTTCTCTTAACAATTAATTAATTAAAACAGAAAATCAAGCATATGAGGTTTTCATCCTTTAATATTTTTATCTAACAATTCACAATATATATATATATCAAATAATATTAATTAAACAAAGAATACAATTTACACAAGTAATTCATGCTTTGAGTCCTAAACTACCCGGACTTTAGCATTAATAGTAGCTACACACGGACTCTCGTCACCTCGTGCGTACGTAACCCCCACAATTAGCAACAATTATTACTTTAATTACATATGGGGTAATTTCCCCCTCACAAGATTAGACAAGAGAGTTACCTCAACTTGCTCCGATTTAATCCAATAGTAGATTTTTTCCTCGATTATCCAACTCTGAATGGCTTGACTCTAGCCAAAATAATTCGAAACAATCACTAAAAATTATAGGAATCAATTTCATAAGAAAATACTACATTTTCAATGAAATTCGAAATTAACTCAAAAATCATCAGTGGGGCCCAGGTCTCGTAATCCGGCGAAAGTTATAAAACCCGACAACGCATTCAATTACGAGTCCAACCATACCGGTTTCACTCAAATCCGACTCCGAATCGATACCGAAATCTCAAAAATTCTTTTCTATGATATTTTTAAAATTTCTCAAATTTCGATCTCAAAACACTAATTAAATGGTAAAAACAAAAATCGCCTCTACTCAAGCTCCAATTTGTTAAAAATGGCGAATGGGAAGAATGCCCTCCTTTATAATTCTTCCCAAGCAGCCCTCAATCATGACTTCGATGCTTGGCCTCGATCGTGGTTCGATCATGGCTTCGATCCTCGGCCTCGATCGTCGCTTCGATCATGGCCTCAATCCTCGGCCTCGATCTTCGGCCTCGATCGTGGCTTCGATCATGGCCCTCGAGCCTTTGCCTTCAATTATGGCCTCGATCTTGGGTCTCGATCCTTGGCCTCGATCTTGGGCTCGATCACAGCCCAAAATTTCCAGCAGAAGAGAAAAATTGCAACAGTTGTTTTAAGTACAACTTTTGATCCGTTAACTATCTAAAACTTACTCGAGGCCCTCAGAAACTCAACCAAATATACCAACAAGTCCTAAAATATCATACGAACTTATTTGAAACCTCTAATCACATAAAACGACGCTAAAACCACGAATCATGCTCCAATTCAAGCTTAATAAAACTTAAAATTTCCAACTTCTACATTCTATGTCGAAACCTATCAAATCAAGTCCGATTGACCTAAAATTTGGTATACAAGTCATAAATGATATAATGGAGTTATGAAAATTTTTAGAACTGGATTCTGACTCCGATATCAAAAAGTCAACTCCCCCGTCAAACTTCCAAATTTAAATTCCTATTTTAGCCATTTCAAGCCTAATTTAACTACGTACTTCCAAATAAAATTCCGAACACGCTACTAAGTCCAAAATCACCATACAGAGCTGTTGGAATCGTCAAAAGTCTATTCCAGGGTCGTTTTCTCAAAATATTGACCGAAGTCAAACTTGTCCTTTTAAAGCCATCTTAAGGAACCAAGTGTTCCGATTTCAACCCAAACACTTCCAAATCCCGAACCAACCATCCCCGGAAGTCATAAATCATTAAAAGCACATACGTAATGTTTTATTTTAGGGAACATGGTTCTAAAAGTCAAAATGACCGGTTGAATCATTACAAATTTTCTCCTTAAATTCATCAACCAATTTCTAAAAATGAAGATAAATTCATGTAATATAATCACAAGGGAGTCAAGAACACTTACCCCAAGTTGTGTGAAAATATTCCTCTCCAAAATGACCCAAACTGAGCTCCAAAATTCGAAAATGGAAAACAAATCGCAAAAACCTGAATTTAAGCTTCTGCCCAGTGACTTCCGCATCTGCAGACAAGATGTCATATCTGCGACCCTCGCTTTTGCGTTAACTGCATGCATTTGCGACTCAGGACGCTTCTACGATGGTCATGGTCGCATCTGCGATGCTCGCTTTTGCGCACGTGAACCACATCTGCGGTTGCGCAAGTGCATCCAAGCACCTACATCTACGATCCTCACGCCCAGATCCCCTTCATGCTTCTGCAATAACACTGCCGCTTTTGCGGCACCACACCTGCGCCCAACACTCCGCATGTGCGGTCACACCAGAATCAGAAATCTTCAGCAAGGCAACATGAAATGAAAATGATCTGAACCTCGTCCGAAACTCACTCGAGGCCCCCTGGACCTCAACCAAATATACCAACAATTTCTAAAACATTATACGAACTTAGTCGAGGCCTCAAATCACATCAAACAACGCTAAAACCAAGAATCATACACCAATTCAAGCCTAATGAAACTAAAAATTTTGAACTTCGACATTCGATGCCGAAACCTATCAAATCAAGTCGATTGCCTTCAAATTTTGCACACAAGTCATAAATGACATAACGAAGCTATTCCAATTTCCAGAATTGGATTTCGACCCCGGTATCAAAAACTCAACCCACCGGTCAAGCTTCCCAAAAAAAATTAAATTTTCGCCATTTCGAGCCTAATTCTATATTGGACTTTCAAATAATTTTTCAGACACGCTCCTAAGTTCGAAATCCCCATACAGAGCTACTGGAAATATCACAATTCAAATCTAAGGTCGTTTACACATAAATTAACATCCGATCAATCTTTCCAACTTAAGCTTTCCATTATGAGACTAAGTGTCTCAATTAGTTTTGAAATATCTCCGGGCCCGAACTAACTAATTTGATAGGTCATAATACAACTATAAATTACAAATAGAGCAGTAAATGAAGTATACAATTTACTCTCAAGAACCAGTAGAAGAATAATGTAGCAATTCCTTCTGTCCTTATAGCTCCGGGTCACCCTAGGATATGGTTCAACTGTCAAATCCTAATAGGCGACCAATTATGTGTTCATATCAAATATAATTGACCATTGAATGACCTAAGAAACACTTTTCTTCTTTCATTCAATTGCCCTGGCCAAAGTATTATTTTGGTCGTGTCACGACCCAAAATTCCCACCTTCGGGACTGTGATGGTGCCTAACATTTCATTTTCTAGGCAAGCTAATGTTAGAATAATCTTAGCCATTTCTAAAAAAATTAAATTAAACAGAAGTCCATTACTGAAATAAAGTGCGGAAGACCATAACAAATGAATTATTCAAATAAATCCCCGAATCTGGTGTCACAAGTGCACGAGCTACTAGAATAATACAAATAAAGGTCTGAATAAAAATGAAGTTGTCTGAGAGAAATATACGGCTACGATAAAGTGGAAGGGGATCTCAAAACTGCTATCACGACCCAATTCTCCCTGCGTAAGGCGTCCTGACGGCACCTAGTCTCTCCAACTAGGTAAGCCTAACATAATGCGGAAATAACAAAATGGAAGTAAAACCTAACAACTAAGTACAATAGATAACTAAATAACTAGTAACAATGTCGCGACATGTACAATATCTAACACTCTAGTAATACACAGTATTCCCAAAACTCGGAACATCATAAGTCACAAGCTACAGAAGGAAACTAGAATCTCTATATACCAGAGTCTAATAAAAGAAATATGGAAGGTAAATGAAATAGGAGGGAATAGAGGGAGACTCCGAGGTCTACGGACGTGGATGATGTACCTTGAAGTCTCTGTATAGCAGCACGCACTCTCAGCTAATAGCGGGGCTGATAAGAAGTACCTGGATCTGCACACAAAATATGTGCAGAAGAGTAGCATGAGTACACCACAACGGTACCCAGTAAGTGCAAAGCCTAACCTCGGTCGAGTAGTGACGAGGTCGGGCCAGGGCCCACTGGTATATAACAAATAAAGCAGGGGAGTGTAGCAATATAATAAGAGACTAGAATTTAGCAAAAAGGAAAACACAGCAAAATAGCAGTACAACACACATGGTTAAACAACAGGGGATCTCCCAAGATACCGTCTCGCAGTCCCAAAGTAATTATGCATAGAGATCTCCCGAGGTACCACCTCGTAGTCTCAAAAGTAAATGTGTACGGATAACTCCCGAGGTACCACCTCATAGTCTCAAAATTAAATATGCAGGGAGAACTCCCGAGCTACCACCTCGTAGTCCCAAAAGTAAATATGCAGGGAGAACTCCCGAGCTACCACCTCGTAGTCCCAAAAGTAAATATGCAGGGAGAACTCCCGAGGTATCGCCTCATATTCTCAAAAATAAATATGTAGGGAGAACTCGCGAGGTACCGCCTCGTAGTCTCAAAAGTAAATATGCAAGGAGAACTCCCGAGGTACCGCCTCATAGTCTCAAAAGTAAACACACAACTCAACCAATAAATACAATAGTTAACAACAAGAAATCTACAGTTATGACTGATAAACATCAAGGAGAAGCAGGAAATCAACTAGGCATGCTGCACAGAGTTCAAATAAACAGTTAAAGTATGTAGACATGCGATATTAGGCTAAACAGGATAACTACACATGCTGGTATAACTCAATTAAGATGGAAACAGGTTACTACTCACTAAGAATCGGGTTTTACAACAAATAGCCCGTGTACGCACTCGTCACCGCACGTACACGACGCTCACATATCACAATAGTACCAAATCCTAAGGGGATTTCCCCATACAAGATAAGGCAAGCCACTTACCTCGAACCAAGCTCAATCAATCAGTAAGAATGCCCTTTCCTCGATTATCCGACTCCGAATGGCCCAAATCTAGCCAAAAATAATTGCATATCATAAATACAACTATAATAGACTACTCTAATTAATGAAATCAAGAGTTTAACAAAATATTTGAAAAACTCGTCCTAAAAGGTCGACCCGGGCCCACATCTCGGAATCAGGTAAACGTCACAAAATATGAACACCCATGCACTCACGTGTCTAACCATATCAAATTTACTAAAATCTGACACCAAATGACCCAAATTGAAAATGAGATGAAACCCTCAAAATTTCCTCTTTTCTTCCCAGCGATCTCGCACCTGCGGACCTCTAGTCGCACCTCCAGAAATTCCATCGCAGGTGCGGAAATGACTTAAGGTGACTGGGACCGTTTCTGCGATCAGGTGGTCGCACCTTCATGTGCGCACCTGCGGACAATGGTCCGCTTCTGCGATCTCTCTTCGCACCTGCGGTTCCTCTAGCACATCTCGGGCATCGCAGATGCAGCATTTTCCTCGCACATGCGCCCCCTGACCAAACCTCCCCACTCCTCTTCTGCGTTCCTCGATTCACACATGCGCGCCCGCACCTGCAACCAACCCCACCGCAGGTGCGATGACACCAGAAGTTGAAAAACTTCAGCAGTTACACAAGTCCAATTTTCGATCCGTTAAGTATCTGAAACTAACCCGAGGCCCCCGGGACCCCAACCAAATATACCAACTAGTTATAAAACACCACACAAACTTAGTCGAGCCTTTAAATCACATCAAAAACGCTAAAAACATGAATTACACATGGATTCAAGCCTAATGAACTTCGAAATCTGAAACTTCGACAACCGATGCTGAAACCTATCAAACCACGCCCGATTTACCTCGAATTTTGCACACAAGTCATATTCAACATTACGTACCCACTACAACTTCCAGAATCGGAATCCAACCCTGATATCAAAAAGTCCACTTCCGGTCAAACATCCCAAAAATTCAACTTTCTCCATTTCAAGCCTAATTCAGCTACAGACCTTCAATTCACAATCCGGTCACTCTCCTAAGTAAAAAATCACCCAACAGAGCTAACGAAACTCCATTCCAGAGTTTTCTTCACACAGTTACGACTACGGTCAAAATCCTAGAAATTAAGCTTCCGTTTTAGGGACTAAGTGTCCCAAAACACTCCGAGACCACGAACAAAACCTCCCGACAAGTCACATAAGAGGAAAACAATACAGGAGAATCAGTGAATAGGGGATCGGGGATGTTACGCTTAAAATGACCGGTCGGGTCACAACTTCGAACGCCATGCAGTTATACCTCAGTACATGCAGTTATAATAATAATAATAATAATAATAATAATAATAATAATAGTAATAATAATAATAATAATAATAATAATAATAATAATAACAAGAATAGAAGTAAGACCTGTAAATAATATCAATAATTAAAGTCAATTCACCAGTCATAATCCCTCAATTTATTTCCGTTGCGGTGTGCAACCCGCTCCAGCAATATAAACTTAGAATAAAATCCGTTGCGGCGTGCAAACCGATCCAACAATATAACCTTTCAATTAAATTCTGTTGCGGCGTGCAACCTGCTCCAACAATATAAAATTTAAATAAATCCATTACGGCATGCAATCCGATCCCCATTATATTCATTTTTATTTCTGTTGCGGTGTGCAACCCGTTCCAGCAATATAATTTAACAACTCTTAAATGTAATACAAATAGTCCAATAAATACCACGTTCAATGAGAAATTATTAAGAAACAAGGCATACAATAATTATAATTTATTTATGTAACAAATAATGACAAGTAGCAATTAATTATGGAAATCAGGAAGAAAATAGGCAATTTATTATTTAATATGCTAAATGTCAAGTAGCAATTGAGACACATAAGTCAAATAAGCATGTAGAAATTATAGCATGAATTCAAGACATAGTTTTGGACGAGGAATACGAGAGATATAATTAATGTAATAATTAATTCATGATTTAAATTAATTTATGATATTTCTAATAAATAGGCAAATAATCATTTTGACAACGTATAGTCACTCGTCACCTTGCCTTCACAACCAAATTTCAATATTCCATTACACCTTTGCCTCACAAATTCGTATGCGAAAGCTTCAAATCTAGTCACAAACAATTCATTATACTCAACACGAATCGTAGGAATTAATTCTATATGAATTTATTAATTTTCTGGATTAAAATCCGAAATTTATTTATAAAAAAATATTGACAGTGGGACCCAGGTATCGAATCTCAGAAAAATTTATGAAATCCGAACACCCATTTCGATATAAGTTTAACATACAAACATTATCAAATTCCGATGTCAAATGGACCTTCAAATGTTAGATTTCGTTTTTGGAAGATTATATAAACAAAACTGATTTTCTTTCTTCCATAAATTCATAGATTCATGATGTAAACGAGTATAGAATCATGAATTACAATCAATATAGGATAAGGAACACTTACCCCAATGTTTTCCTTAGAAATCTCCTGAAAATTGCCTCACCCGGGCTCTTAAAATCCAAAAATGGGTAAAAATGGTCAACCCCCGGATATATATGTTCTGTCTAAGGTTTTTCGCACATGCAACTAATTTAGCCATTTATGGGGTCGAGCAGTCGCTTCTGCGACCTCGGCCTCAACCCATGTTTGGTCGCTTTTGCGACCTCGACCTCAACTCATGCTTGGTCGCGACCTTGGACCATCTGCTCGCTTCTTCGACCTCGGCCTCAACTCATGCCTGGTCGCGACCTCGGACCATCTGCTCGCTTCTGCGACCTCGACCTCAACTCATGCCTGGTCACGACCTCAACCTCAACTTCTCGCTTCTTTGACCTCGGCCTCAACTCATGCCTACGAGCTAAATTTTGCAGGTGCGATTGCACCAGAAGGATAAATTTTCCAGCAACTGTTTAAGTCCAAATTTCAATCTGTTAGCCTTCTGAAACTCACCCGAGGCCCCCGGGACCTCAACCAAATACACCAACCAGTCCGAAAACATCATACGAACTTAGTCAAAACCTCAAATCACATCAAAAACACTAAAACAATGAATCATACCCCAATTCAAGCCTAATGAAACTAAGAACTTTCAACTTCTACATTCAATGCCGAAACCTATCAAATCAAGTCCGATTGACCTCAAATTTTGCACACACGTCATAAATGACATAAAGGACCTATTCAAATTTTCGAATTATATTCTGACCCCGATATCAATAAAGTGAACTCCGCGGTCAACTTTATAAATTACTAGCCATTAGATTTCTAATTTTCGTTAAATGGAGATAATTTGAGCTGGGAACTTCCAATTGAAATTTCGGGCAGACGCCCAAGTCCCAAATCACACTACGGACCTACTAGAATTGTCAAAATACTGATCCGGGTTTGTTTGCTCAAAACATTGACCGAAGTCAACTCAAATGAGTTTTGAAGTACTATTTCACATTTTAATCAATTTTTCACATAAACACTTTCTGAAAAATTATATGGATTACGCACGCAAGTCGAGGAATGATAAATAGTACTTTTCGAGGTCATAGAACACATAAATAAATGTTTAAATTAAATATGACATTTTGGATCATCACATTCTCCACCTCTAAAACAAACGTTCATCTTCGAACGGAATTAGAAAATTATCTGAGCTAGTGAAAAGGTATGGATATCTACTCCGCATGTCCGACTCGGACTCCAAGGTAGATGCTTCTACCAACTAACCTCTCCATTGAACCCAAACTGAAGGATAACTCTTAGACCTCAACGTTGGGACCTGTCGAGCTAGAATGGCTACCGGCTCCTCCTCATAAGTCAAATCTTTGTCCAATTGGACTGACCAGAAATCTAATACATGAGACAGATCACCATGATATTTTCGGAGCATAGACGCATGGAACACTGGATGAACTGCTGATAAACTAGGTGGTAGTGCAAGCCTGTAGGCTACTTCACCCACCCTTTCAAGAATTTCAAAGGGCCTGATATACCTAGGGCTCAACTTGCCCTTCTTTCCGAATCTCATTACGCCGTTCATAGGTGAAACCCGGAGCAATACTCTTTCTCCTGCCATGAATGCAACGTCACAAACTTTACTACCGGGATAACTCTTTTGCCTAGACTTAGATGTGCGAAGTCGATCCTGAATAATCTCGACTTTATCCAAGCCATCCCATACCAAATCGGTACCCAACAACGGAGACTCTCCTGATTCATACCATCCAACTCTCGAACGACATCTCCTCCCGTATAATGCTCTATATGGAGCCATCTAAATGCCCGAATAGTAGCTTTTATTATAGGCAAACTCCGCAAGTGTAAAGAACTGATCCCAAGAACCTCCAAAGTCTATAACACAAGAGCGAAGCCTATCTTCTAATATCTGAATAGTGCGCTCTGATTGTCCATCTATCTGTGGATGAAATGATGTATGCAACTCAACCTGCATGCCTAACTCACACTGTATAGCCCTCCAGAAGTGCGAGGTGAACTGCCCTCGATCGGATATGATAGACACGGGCACACCGTGAAGGCATATAATCTCACGGATGTAAATCTCTGTTAACCGCTCTGAAGAATAGGTAACAGCTACTGGAATGAAATGTTTTGACTTAGTCAACCTGTCCACAATTACCCAAACTGCGTCAAACTTTCTCTGAGTCTGTGGAATCCCAACAATAAAATCCATAGTGATACGCTCCCACTTCCACTCAGGAATTTCTAACTTCTAAAGCAAACCACCAGGTCTCTGATTCTCGTACTTGACTTACTGACAATTTAGACACTAAGCTACATATGCAACTACATCCTTCTCCATTCTCCTCCACCAATAATGTTGTCGTAAATCTTGATACATTTTGGCGGCACCTAGATGTATAACATACCTGGAACTGTGTGCCTCCTCAAGAATTAATTCACGAAGCCCATCCACATTAGGCACACAAATACGAACCTTCATTCGCAGAACTCCATCTTCCCCCACAGCAACTTGTTTGGCATTACCGTGCTGCACCGTGTCCTTAAGGACAAGCAAATGAGGATCATCAGACTGTCGTTCCCTGATGCGCTCATATAAAGAAGACCAAGCGGCTGTGCAAGCTAGAAATCTACTGGTCTCTAGAACGTCTAACCTCACGAACTGATTGGCCAAAGTCTGAATATTTGAAACTAACGGCCACTCACCAACCGAAATATACGCAAGGTTGCCCATACTCACACACTTTCTACGCAAAGCATTGGCCACCATATTGGCCTTTCCGGGGTGATACAAAAGGGAGATATCATAGTCTTTCAACAACTCCAACCATCTTCTCTGCCTCAAATTGAGATCTTTTTGTTTGAACATATATTGTAAGCTATTATGATTAGTAAATACTTTACATGAGACACCTTAAAGGTAATGCCTCCAAATCTTCAGCATGTGAACAATGGCTGCCAATTCTAAGTCATGAACATGATAATTATTCTCGCGAACTTTCAACTGCCGCGACGCATATGCAATCACCCTACCACCTTGTATTAATACCGCACCAAGCCTAATGCGAGATGCATCATAATATACCGTACACGATCCTGAACCTGTGGGTAATACCAACACTGGCGATGTAGTCAAAGCGGTCTTGAGCATCTGAAAACACAACTCACACTCGTCTGACCATCTGAATGGGGAACCCTTATGGTTCAATTTGGTCAATAGAGATGTTATAGATGAAAACCCCTCCACAAACTAGTGATAATAACCTGCCAAACCCATGAAACTCTGAATATCTGTAGCTGAAGTAGGTCTAGGTCAGTTCTGAACATCTTGAATCTTCTTATGATCCACTTTTATGCCTTCTGTCGATACAACATGCCCCAAAAAGGCAACCGAGTCTAAACAAAATTCATATTTTGAAAATTTGGCAAATAACTGATTATTTTTCAAAGTCTGAAGCACACTCCGAAGATGCTGCTCATGCTCCTCTCGACTGCTGGAGTAAATCAAGATATCATCAATGAATACAACCACAAAAGAATCCAAATAGGTCTTGAATACCCGGTTCATCAAATCCATAAATGCTGCTAGGGCATCTGTTAGCCCAAATGACATCACTAGGAATTCATAATGCCTATACCGAGTCCGAAAAGCTGTCTTAGGGACATCGGATGCCCTAATCTTCAACTGATAATAACCACACCTCAAATCTATCTTTGAAAAAATTTGGCACCCTGAAGCTGATCGAATAAGTCATCAATTCTTTGCAGCGGATACTTGTTCTTGATAATAGCCTTGTTCAACAGCCGATAATCTATACACATCCGCATTGAACCATGTTTCTTCTTTACAAATAATACTGGTGCACCCCAGGGCGAGACACTAGGTCTAATGAATCCCTGATCAAGCAAGTCTTGTAATTGCTCCTTCAATTCCTTTAGCTCTGGCGGGGCCATACGGTATGGTGGAATAGAAATGGGATGGGTGCCCAGAGCCAAATCAATATAGAAGTCAATATCTCTGTGGGGTGGTATCCCCGGCAAATCTGCAGGAAATACGTTTGGAAATTCACGGACAACTGGTACAGAGTCCATAGAAGGAACATCCGCAATAGGATCGCGAATATAAGCCAAATATGCTAGGAACCCCTTCTCGACCATATGTTGAGCCTTCATATAACAAATAATCCTTCTGGTAGAATGACCAGAAGTTCCTTTTGTCACGACCCAAAATCCAACTAGTCATGATGGCACCTAACCCAACCCGCTAGGTAAGCCAACTTTCAATTATCCAATTCCAATAATAATTATTAAAGTAATTTAAGAGAATAAACATCTTAATCTTATAGATCCCCCAAGAACTGGTAGTACAAATCATGAGCTTCTAAGAATAGAGTATATAAATCGAAAATGAAATAAATACATAGTTTGTTTGAATAATACATAAATAGAGCTTTTATAAATCTAAGGCTACCATGAACAAGAGGAAGCTACAACATGAATGCAGGTACATCTTCAAATCCGTGCAACTATCGAGCACAGCAACATCAGTAGCCAACATATGCACACAATGTGCAGAAGTGTAGTGTCAGTACAACCGACCCCATGTACTGAGTAAGTAACAAACCTAGCCGTAGGTTGAAAGTAGTGACGAGCTTCTACCAAGGTCGGGTCTACAACCAATAGTCTACAAAAACATAAAGCAAATAATACCAAAAGTAACTCAGAGATAAAATGCTCAGGCAAATCATGATTTCAAAAATAATAGTTCTTCCTTTCAAATACATCAGTGAAAACCCAAATCATTTGCCGAAGTTGCCAAAACAATATGAATAGTTTGAAAACAATAATTTCTCCCAAAAATCTTTTCAATAATAAATAAGATGTTTCATTTTCCTTCTGGATAACCCGTGTAAAACAAATGCATCACTATGCCCATCTGTAAAAATATGTGAGAAATCATGAATGATGTTATGGTGTACAGCATAAGGAAAATACATCTATATGCCTGTATGTCATGTGTGCATGCCAATGCGATGCAACTCAGTGATAAAATCATAAACATCGCCTCGGGCAGAACATCACTCATATACAGCCCCTCGGGCAAACCTCACAGTCAATCATGCTACTCGAGCATACCTCACAATCACTCTTGCCACTCGGGCATACCTCACAATCACTCATGCCTCACAGTCACTCAGCACTCGGCACTCGGCACTCGACACTCGCACTCAGTAGGTACCTGCGCTCACTGGGGGTGTGTACAGACTCCGGAGGGGCTCCTTCAGCCCAAGCGCTATATCAAGCCAAATCATGGCATAAATCACTCAGGCTCTCCGCCTATATCAAACATGTTGCGGCGTGCAGCCCGATCCCATAAATATCCTCACAAATCAGTCCCTCGGCCTCACTCAGTCATAAACCTCTCAAGCCACTAGGGCATTTCAGTAAAACAGGATGCTCAGCCCAAAAAAAACATTTATATGCATCAAAATCGAGTAATAAAACTGAGTTATGCTACTAACATGTATAACCATGACTGAGTATAGATTTTCAATCAAAAACAGTAAGAGGATAATAAAAATAAAATAAAACCCCTAAGGGTCCAAACAGCACTGGCACAAGGCCCAAACATGGCATTCAGCCCAATTAACAGAACCTCTTTCTAAAAACACATAAGTATCACATATAATTTCCACAAAATATGCAACTTTATAGTTGCTACGGGACGGACCAAGTCACAATCCCTAACAGTGCATGCCCACACGCCCGTCACCTAGCATGTGCGTCACTTCAAAATAGTAGAATGATATGAAAATCCGGGGTTTCATACCCTCAGAACTAGATTTACAATTGTTACTTACCTCGAACAAGCCGAATCCAAAGTCGAGCAAGCTAAACAATGCTCCAAAAGTCCCATTATGCACGTATCAACTACCGAACGGCTCGAATATACCACAATTAATTTGATTCAGTCCACACAATTTATATGAATTGATTCGCTAATATTTTCCACAAAATCCGAAATTACGCCCTAAAAATTACCCGTGGGTCACACGTCTCGAAATCCGACAAAACTCACAAAATACGACAACCCATAAAATTACAAGTTCAACCATACTAATTTCACTCAAATCTGACTCCAAATCGATATTCAAACTTGAAAATTTTATTTTGTGACATTATAGAAATTTCCTTCTATTTCTCTTGAAGATTCAATAATCTTACACCAAAAATGAAGATTAATTCATGGCATATAATCACAAGGGAGTTAAAAACACTTACCCCAAGTTTTGTGGAAAATTTCCTCTCCAAAATCGCCCAAACCGTGCTCCAAAATGCGAAAATGAGAAAAAAACTCAGAACCATCATTTTTAACACTGCCGAGGCATTACCGCACCTGCGGTACCTGGGCTCGCACCTGCGCATCCGCTTTTGAGAACAAAAATGTGCGTCTGTGAAAACAGCCTGGCCTCTAAAATCTCGCATCTACGATGCCATTCTCGCATCTGCGGGGTCGCATCATTCCCCTTCGCATCTGAGGTCGCCTCACGCCAGCCCCAGTCCGTATCTGCACCAACACCTTCGCACCTGCGGCCTCGCAGATGCGGAAAATTCCTCGCACCTGCGAGCACTGCCCAGTTCCACATTTGGCCGCTTCTGCAACTGATATCGCGCACATGCGGCTTCGCACCTGCGATCAAAAGCTTTGCAGGTGCGAGCACACGAGTAAGCAGCAACCCCAACATTTCCTTAAGTCCAAATTTGATCCGTTAACCATCCAAAACTCACTCGAGCCACTCGAAACCCTGTCCGAACATACCAACAAGTCCCATAACGTAATACGGACCTACTCGAGGCCTCAAAATACACATAACAATATCAAAACGACGAATCACATCTCAATTCGAAATCATTGAACTTTGAAGTTTCTAGTTTCTACAAACGACTCCGGAACCTATCAAATCACGTTTGATTGACCTCAAATTTTGCACACAAGTCACATTTCGCATTACGGACCTATCCAAATTTCCAGAATCGGATTCCGGCCTCGATATCAGAAAGTCACCCCCCCCCCCCGGTCAAATTTCCCAAAAATTCATCTTCCGGCATTTCAAGCCTAATTTCACTACGGACATCCAAATAATTTCCCGGACACGCTCCTAGGTCCAAAATCACCATACAGAGCTATTGAAATCATCAAAATTCGAATATGAGGTCGCTTACACATAAGTCCACATCTGGTCACTATTTTAACTTTAGCTTTAAACCTTGGAACTAAGTGTTCCAATTCATTCCAAAATCTCACTAGACCCGAACTAATTATCCCAACAATTCACACAACAACTGCAAAGTACAATTTGAGGAGTAAATGGGGAAACTGGGTTATAATACTCAAAATGACCGGCCAGGTCGTTACACCTTTCCACTCTAATCGACGTAACCCCGACATGGCTAAGGTCACTCTTTTGGCGTGACAATCCAATATAACATGATAAGGTGACAGCCAATCCATACCCAAGATGACATCAAAATCGACCATATCAAGAAGTAGAAGACCCACTCTAGTCTCAAGACTCCCAATAGTAACCACACATAAACGATATACATGATCTACAGTGATAGAATCCCCCACCGATGTGGACACGTGCAAAGAAGCACTCAAAGAATCAAGGGGCAAAATCAAATATGAAGCAAAGTAGGAGGACACATTCGAATAAGTAGATCATGGATCAAATAAAACTGAAGCATCTCTAAGGCAAACTAGAACAATACCTGTGATCACGACATCGGATGACTCGGCCTCACGCCTAGTTGGAAAAACATAAAATCGGGGCTGGGCGCCACCACTCGGAGCTACATCTCTGGGATGGCCTCTAATTGGCTAGCCTCCACCTCTAACAACCTGACCTCAACCTCTAGCTATCTGACCCCTGCCCCTAGCTGGCCGGGCCGACGGTGGAGCAACTGGTGCCGGTATGACGACATGAAAATCCTGCTGAGATTTGTTGCTTGCAACCTAGGGCAATACCTACTGATATGACTAATGTTCCAACACTCATAACACCCATCCTGTTGTTGTTGATACTGAAGCTGAAGCTGACCCGGACGGGCCGGATAACCATTGTAGTCACTCTGGAGCGGCGGTGCACTGATAGGAGCTGGATGTGCACTAAATGTCGGCTGCTCAGAGTAAGTAATAATAGGACTATGACTCCCTCAAGCACCGTGAGATGTCTGAAGTGCTGAATAAAATGGCTTGGGAGGATGACCACGACCATAAGTACCCTTGCCTCCAGATGAGGCGCCTCTGAAATTACTGGAATGACGAAGCCTCTTATCAGACCACTGTCGTCTCTCCTGTGCAAGAACCGTCTCGATCCTCCTGGCAACATTAGAAGCCCCCAGAAAGGAAATCTCACTACCAGTCTCCTTGTCCATCTAAACCTTGATAGGGTGAGTGAGTCCATCAATAAACCTCTTCACTCTCTCTCCCTTAGTAGGAAGTATCATACAAACTTAGTCGAAACCTCAAATCACATCAAACAACGCTAAAACCACAAATCATAAATGCAAGCCTAACGAAACTAAGAACTTTCAACTTCTACGTTCAACGCCGAAACCTATCAAATCAGGTCTGACTGACCTCAATTTTTGCACACACGTCATAAATGACATAATGGAACTATTCAAATTTTCAAAATCAAATTGAGACCCCGATATCAATAAAGTTAACTCTGCAGTCAAACTTTGGAAATTTTTAGCCTTTAGATTTCTAGTTTTCGTTAAATGACGATAATTTGAACTAGGGACTTCCAATTTAAATTCTGGGCATATGCCGAAGTCCCAAATAACGATATGGACCTACCGAAACTGTCAAAATACTTATCCGGGTCCGGTTGCTCAAAGTCAACTCAAATGAGTTTTGAAACACTATTTCACATTTTAATCAATTTTTCAGATAAAAACTTTTCGAAAAATTATACGGACTGCGCACGCAAGTCGAGGAATAATAAATAGTACTTTTCGAGGTCTTAGAACACATAAATAAATGTTTAAATTAAATATGATATTTTGGGTCATCACATGTCGTTTATCCATGATAACATGCAACTTAAACTCATTACCAAGAGTTGACAGATTCCATCTTGATCAATCACTAATTCTACAAGTATTTAATCGTACCCAATATTCTTTCAACTATCGCCCTAGGGCCATAGGTGTCTAGTATCAAAGCACAATAAATAACTTGTTAATTACTATGACGATCTCAAGTCAAAAAAAACTCTTACATCACATTCTTCAAGAAAATATCCTATTGACAATTTATGGTAATTCTAATCATTAGGAATCATCCAATAAGTCGGTTCAATGATCATATCTACATATGCAACATCTATCTAAGTGATTTAGTTAATAAGATCAACTAATATTTATCTCATAACGACGATCACATAAATATTTATCTAACCGTATTACTAATATCCAGATTAATAATCCTATAATCAAGAACAAATTTAGATTAAATTATAAGAAACTTTACTCTAATTATCATGATCTCCATCATGATGTCAAGTCTAAAAAATTTAATCAAGGACCATATCAACTGTCATATATATATATATATATATATATATATATATATATATATATATATATATATATCAAATAACACAAAAATATGTTCAAATCATCATATATGAGATTGGATTTAGGGCATATCTACTATATCCCTAACAATCTCGCACTTGCACTAGAGCCAATCGCTCATGTACTTCATTCCCAATTTTCACTTGTGTTTCTCAAACTCTTTTGCACGAAGAGGTTTAGTGAATGGGTCTGGAGCATTTTTTTTCCATCAACCTTTTGAATCGTAACATCTCCACGTTTAATGATTTCTCTTATCAAGTGATACCTTTGCAGAACTTGTTTGGATTTTTGGTGTGATCTTGGTTCTTTTGCTTGAGAAATGGTTCCAGTATTGTCACACAATAATGGAGCTGCACCTTATATTGAAGGAATCACACCAAGTTCAGTTAAGAACATTTTCATCCATACAACTTCACTGGATGTTATATATTCTGGTTCAGTCACTAAATCAGCCACTATAGCTTGTTTGGAACTTTTCCAACTCACTGCACTACCATTTAAGATGAATATATAACCAGAAATAGATTGTTATCATCTCTATCTAAAGAGGAACTTTTATCAGTATAACCTTCAAGTTTCAACTCAGAATCTCCATAAATGAGGAATTGGTCTTTAGCCCTTCTTAAGTACTTAAGAATGGTCTTCTCCACCTTCCAATGTCCCTCACCAGGATTTGCCTCATATCGGCTAGTCACTCCTAGTGAATAATCCACATCAAGACGTGTACATGTCTTGGTATACATGATATCTCCCACTGCACTAGCGTATGGGATCCTACTCTTGCGTTCTCTCTCTTTAGGTGTTTTAGGACAATCCTCCAAATTAGGAGTAATTTCAGTGTCTATCGATAGATAGTCTCTTTTGGAATTATCCATGTTGTACATCTTTAAGATGGTATCAATGTATAAAGACTGGAAAAGTCCACGCAACTTCCTCAATCTATCTCTATAGATCTTTATTCCCAATATATAAGTTGCTTCTCCCAAGTCTTTCATGGAGAACTATACAAATAGCCAAATCTTGATACTTTGCAATGCCGGTATATCATTCCTTATGAGTAATATAACATCAACATACAGTACTAAGAATATAATTATGCTCCCACTAACTTTTTTGTACACACAAGGTTCTTCTGCGCATATAACAAAATTGAACTTTTCAATTGTCTTGTTAAAGTAAATATTCCAATTTCGAAAAGCTTGCTTTAGTCCACAAATGGATCTTTGTAGCTTGCAAATCTTATTATGATCAGGTGGATATGTGAAACCTTCGAGTTGTGTCATGTACACAGCCTCTTCTAGCTCACCATTAAGGAAAGTTGTTTTCATATCCATTTGCCATATTTCATTGTCATAAGCTTGTGTCACCTCTTCATAGGTCTTAGGGTCATTATCATTATGATCAACCTCATTTGATACATCATCTTGTACCATTAGACTTAATCTAGTTGGTACATGACATTCTTATAACGACCCGACTGGTAGTTTTGAGCTTTAGCGCGTTGTTTGATTGTTTAAGGCCTTGAGTGCCTTCAACTTTAGGTATTATGACTTATACGTAATGTTTCAATTGAATTTAGTAAAGTTCGGGATTGATTTGGAAAGAAAATTCTAATTTCGGAAGCTTTAAGTTAGAAGAATTGGCTAAGATTTGACTTTTGAGTAAACGACCTTGGAATCCAGATTTGAAGGTTCCAATAGGTTCGTATGATGATTTCGGACCTTATCGTATGTTCGGGTTGAGTATCGGATCACCCGGGTGCATTTCGGCGTTTATTATGAAAAGTTAACATTTTTTAAGTTTAAGAATTTCCTAAGTTTGGTTTGGAGTGGCCTTTAGTGTTATCGGTGTCTGTTTGGGATTTTGAGCCTTGGAATAGGTTCGTATCATGATTTGTGACCTATGTATAACGTGTAGCGTCATTCTGGAATGTTTTGATATGAATCGGATGCATTTGTCGAAGTTTAAAGGTTTGGAAGTTTTAAGAAGGGTTTTGATCATCGATCCGTAGTTTTGATGTTGTTTGGTGTGATTTGAGGCCTCTACTAAGTTAGTAATGTGTTTTGGGATGCGTTGGTATACGTAGTTAAGGTCCTGAGGGCCTCGGGTGGATACCGGATGGTTAACGGATCAATTTTTGGACTAAGGGAATGGTGGGATCTTCTGGTTGCTGGTGCAATCGCTTCTGTGGAAACTGGGTCGTAGAAGGGACATCACAGAAGCGAGGATCAGACTGCAGAAGTAGCTGGGAGTTGAAATGGCTGAAGTCGCAGATGCGAAGAACCGCACCTGCGTGATCGCATATGCGACCATTGGAGGGTAGGTGCGGACCTTGCTGGGAGAGGCTAGGACCGTAGATGCGGTCGAATTCCGCATAAGCGGAACCGCACCTACGGACGAATCATCACAGAAGCACTGGAGGGGCCATAGATTCGGAGTTTGAAGGGCCTAAAGGGAGCCACAGTAGCGGCTAATATTCTGCAGATACGAGAGGTCGTTGGGCAGTGTGTTCTTTTAAGAACTACATTTGGCCCATTTTCTTCTATTTTCACTTAGTTAGAGCAATTTTGGAGAGCTTCAATGGAATATTTTCATCAAGCAACACAAGGTAAGTGATTCACACCTATTAGAAGTTAGATACATGGTTTAAATATGGATTTAAACATGGAAGTTAGTAGAAATTTGGGATTTTTGTAGAAAACCTAGAATTTGGTATTTTAGATTTTGACCACGAATTTGGACATGGAATTTGGAATAAATTATATATTTGAGTTTGTGGTGTTATGGGTAACGTTTATCTTCAAACATATTCGGAATCCGAGAACTTGGGCCCGAGGGTTGACTTTATCGACTTTTCGAGTGGAGTTGGGAATTGTTTAAATTGAATAATTATGGGTATTAGAGTATATTTTGGTTGGTTTGCACATTGTTTGACTAGTTGTGGATCGACGGGCATCAGTGTGAGGTTTTAGAGAGGATTTGGAGCCGGTTATGGAACTTCAGAGCGAGGTAGTTCTTCTGTCTAACTCTGTGAGGGGGAAACTACCCCTAGGTGATGTATTTGTTATGTGCTACTTGTTGTGGGGGCTACGTACGCACAAGGTGACGAGAGCTCGTAGCCCCCACAATTGTCTTTTGAGTTGTGGGGGCTACGAGAGCGAGGTAGTTCCCGCCATGCTATAACTCTACTATTTGAGTTGTCTTTTGCCTATTAAATTCCTTTATTTTATGTTGCGACTTGAGACTAGACTCGTATAGTGTGATAGACTTGCTATTGTAGAGATTCGACGGGCTTCATGATTAGCCGCGAAATAATCGTACTCCTCTTACGAATTTCTCCTACGTTATGCATTCTCATCAAAAGGTTTCCCCTAAAATTTCTAACTCACACGTCTATTCATGAGTTGGTCAAGGACCAGTCAAAGCTTCTTATTATAATGGGATCGGGCCGTTCGTCTCGGTAGGATAGATACATCTATGGTTCGTGTCGTTCGACCCTCGGGAGTACGCACATTATGATGGATCGGGTCGTACGCCTTGGCATGATTTTGTATCACACTCTCATGGGAGCGGGTCATTCGCCTATGCAATATAATAGATGTATCTATGGATTGGAAATATTATGATGGATCGGACCGTACGCCTCGGCATTTCTATAAAATACACTTATAAAATCGTGTGTAATAATTGATAAGAAGGTAGTATATCTGTGAGTTTTCCTGATTTCAACTGTGGCGACGTATCTAGGGAGGTCCATTATATATAACTCCGATTGAGGAGGTAACTACTAGCTGAAAGTTTGAGTTATTGCCGAGATAAGAATTTTACCACGTATTTATACTTGTTATTACGTTTACTTTCTCCGAATTGTATCTGTTTACTTCTACTGTATCTGTCTTATTAGACCACTACTAAGTATTGATGTCGACCCCTCGTCACTACTTCTATAGGGTTAGGCTAGATACTTTTTGGGTACGTGTTAATTTACGTACTCATGCTACATGTCACGAACCAAAATCCCACCACAAGCGTCGTGATAAGACCTAGTCTCTAGGACTAGGTAAGCCGATTTCCATTACATTTCGAAGCGATTTATTTTTTATATAAATTGAATAGGTAATCAAAACCAATAGCAGAACAAATATGAATATAACAACCTCCCAAGACTGGTAGTAATGAGTCACGAACTCTAACTGAATACATGAAATGATCCCAAAGATCAAATACTCAATACTGTTTGAATAATAAATAACAATACAATAAAATGGAAAGACTCCAAAGAACTGCGACGACCAAGAAGCACTACCTTGAATCTTTGCGATCCCACTCTAACTCTGTCTGAGAACGATATCTCCAATACCCGGCTCTGCAAAAAAATGTGCAGAAGTGTAGTATGAGTACACCACGGTCAGTACCCAGTAAGTATCAAGACTAACCTCAGTGGAGTAGAGACGAGGTACAGTCAAGACATTCACTAGTCTAATAAGCTGTGCAATATAGTATACAAAAATAATAGGAAATAAATAACAATAAGGACAACACAAATCAACCAGTGATATGCCCGGCATGGCAACAAGAATACTATTAATATTTCTCAACAAATAATAAATATAAGTACATCCAATAAATCAAGTTCTTCTAATAAATATCTTTCACATATAATTGTTCCAAATAACTCTCTTTCAAATATAATTTCCTCAAATAAATATTTTTTAAATATAATTCTTTCCATAAATCTTTTTCAAATATAATTTCCTCAAATAAATATTTTGAATATAATTCTTTCAATTAAAAGTCACCATGTGACACCTCATTTTATAATCATAAAAATACGGGTCTCAGCCCTTTTTCATATTTTCACGGCACTTCGTGCCCATCATTAAATCATCATATTTTCACGGCACCTCGTGCCCATTTTTATATCATATCTGTACAAGCAGTTCACGTGCCAATATCATCATTATTTACTCATGGCACCTCGTGCCCACATTTCATTTCATAATCCATCTGGCAATAGCCACAGGCTCCCAATTTCAACATAAATCATATTATTATTAATTTATCAATAATAAGAAAAATTGCTCAAGGTATAAAAATAAACATAAAGAAAATCACAACATCACTAAAATCACTAATGCAACCACTCCTCATCATCACGTACCATCCCTCACAATAGCCACCCTTATCTCTCCTATAGCCACCCTCATCCCACCACCCTAACAATACCAATAGCCCCTTATCGCTCCTATTGCCACCCTTATTACTCCTATAGCCTCCCTTATTGCTCCGCCCAGACAATATTCCAACAAACACAACAACAGTCAAATGCCACCCTTATACCCACATAATATCAATAGTGAAATTCCACCCTTATCTTCACAAAATAATAACTCACACAACATAACAATTTACACGGAAAATTATCACAACAACATAACAAAATCAATTCATATCACAATTTGCCCAATGGCCACAACGAAAATTTCAAAGATATAACCAAGTCAATTAATTTCACAACAAATAGCCAAAGATTCCACACAATGTGTATAACACCACAATAACAATCAACAGAGATAGAAATTATTCAGCATAAAGCAAAGCCTTCATTAATATAAATTTAGGTAATTATATTAGCACATCTTATTAAGCTTGCTTAATTAATTATTTGCATAGATAAAATTCATAATGAAAATTAAATTGAAAGAATATCAACCATCAAACTCGCGGAATTCACATAAATGTACAGGTAATAATTACATCAAATTGTCATATAAAAACAAATTCAATAAATGTGATTTGAGGCATGGCAAATCGATAATTAAATATATGCCAACAATTATCAAATTTACTACACAATATTTCCAAGACTTTAACTCAATAATTTTTGCATATATAAACCCGAGTACGTACTCGTCACCTAGCGTACTCGGCTTTTGACATATCACAAATGGCACATAAGACTCGATGCCTGAGGGTAATTCCCCCACTCGAGGTTAATCAAGACACTTACCTTTTTAAAATTTGGCCGATATTCCAAAATAGCCTTCTTGCTTGAATTGACCTCCGGACAGCTCAAATCTATCCAAATTAAATGTACAACTTCATTAAAACTCATCGGAAATAATTCCGGATAATAATACGTCGACTTAAAATTTTATTCCAAAAAGTCAATAAAAGTCAATGCGGGGCCCACCCCTCGAAACCCGACATAATTTTCATGAAATCTGAACACCCATTCCGATACAAGTTCAAGAATACCAATTTTATCAAATTCCAATAACAACTCGACCTCCAAATCTTAAATTTCCGTTTTTGGAAGAGTTTTGACAAAAATACTCATTTCCTCCATTAAACTCGAATTAAACAATGAATACAACCATAGATTCATGAAATATAATTACCTTAGGACATAGAATACTTACCCAAGTGTAATGACCCGGCCGGTCCTTTTGAGAGTAATTCATCCGCAGATGCGGAAGATGGAGCGCAGAAGCGGAAAAATTCCGCAGGAGCGGGCGCGCAGGTGCGACCCATTTGCTCGGAGATGCTGACCCAGTCCCCTTAAATCATTTCCGCACCTGCGATGGAAATTCCGCAGGTGCAGCGTCGCAGGTGCGATTATGGGCTGCAGGTGCGAGATTTCTGGACAGAACACTTAAATGCAAGGGTTTGCAATTTTTGCTCATTTTTAACATTTTGAGCTCGGGTATGGCGATTTCTTGAGAGCAATTTTGAGGGATTTCTTGAGATAAATCCCTTGTGCTTATTTTTTATAAATAATCTTGCTTCCCCATTTTTTTTTTGACCTAGTTAGTGTGTATTTAAGGTGAAAATTGGGAATTGGAGGCTAGGGATTTGAAAGTTTGATTTGTGGAGTTGAAGGACCATTTTGTGTCGGATTTTAGTAAATTTGATATGGTTAGACTCGTGAGTGAATGGGCTTTTGTATTTTATGACTTTTACCCAATTCCGAGATGTAGGCCCTACGGGCGATTTTTGAGTTAATTTCGGAAATTTTGTTAAAAGTGTTGATTTCATTAATTAGATGAGTATTATTATTGTATTTATGATATGTAATTGCTTTTGGCTAGATTTGGGCCATTCGGAGCCGGATAATCGTGGGAAAGGGATTGTGACCGACTGATTGAGCTTGGTTCGAGATAAGTGGCTTGCCTAACTTTGTGTGGGGGGAAATCCTCTTAAGATTTGGAACTATTGTGATATGTGAGTGCCGTGTACGTGAGGTGACAAGTATGTACATGTGATAGTTGTGGAAAAAAACCCGATTTTCTTACTGAGCAGCAACCTGTTTTCCTTTTTATTGAGTTATACCTTCTATTTTCATTCTTAATTGAGTTACTCCCATTTGCGTAGCTATCCTGTTTAGTTTAATACATCATGTCTACGTTTATTAATTTCCTATGTGAACTCTGTGCAGCATGCTTAGTGAATTTCCTGCTTCTTCCTTGACTAGTACTTTGTCTAAATAGTAAGATTTTGTGATGTAGTTGCATTTCTATTGTTTGTGCTGCATATGTACTTTGGGACTACGGAACGGTATTCCGGGAGATCCCCCTGTACTGCATATTTACTTTGGGACGACGGAACGGTATTCCGGGAGATCCCCTTGTACTGCATATTTACTTTGGGACTACGGAATGGTATTCTGGGAGATCCCCCTATCTTGCATATTTACTTTGGGACTACAGAACGGTATTCCGGGAGATCCCCCTGTCTTGCATATTTACTTTGGGACTACGGAACGGTATTCCGGGAGATCCCCCTGTACATTTACGTTGGGGACTACGAGATGGTATCTCGGGAGATCCCCTGTTGTATTTCTGTGTACCGAGCTGTTACCTTATATGATTTTATTGTTGTTAAATTTTAGCCTTTATTTTATTGCGGTATTACATTCTATATTTTTTTATTATATATTTACCAGTAGAGCCCTGACTGGACCTTGTTACTACTCGACCAAGGTTAGGCTTGACACTTACTGGGTACCGATTGTGGTGTACTCATGCTACTCTCTGCACATGTTTTTCGTGTGCAGATCCAGGTGCACCTTATCAGCCACACTATCAGTGAGCCGGGACAGCTTTGGAGACTTCAAGGTATATCTGCAGCATCTGCAGACCTCGGAGTCTCCTTCTACCCTTTCTCATGTCCATTATCTTCTGTATTTTTCCTTGTTAGACTCTGATGTATAGAGACACTAGACTTTTCCTTCTGTAGTTTGTGATTCACAATGTTCCGAGTTTTGGGATTTGTTGTATATTTTGAATAGTTGGTTAAATTTATATTTTTACTTCATTATTCCGCAAAAATGTTAGGCTTACCTAGTTGTAGAGACTAGGTGCCGTCACGACGTCACACAGAGGGGAAATTGGGTCGTGACAAGTTAATATCAGAGCTCTAGATTCGTAGGTGTCATGAGTCACAAGCCAGTTTATTAGAGTCTCGCGGATAGGTACGGAAATGTCTGTATTTATCTTCCGGAGGCTATGGAACTGTTAGGAAAATTTCACTACTTTGATTTCTTATCGTGCGAAAATTGGTTGACTTCAAGATTCTAAATTTTTGTATTCTATTCTCTCACAGATGATGAGGACACGTTCAAGCGGATCTGATGAATAGGCACCCGTGCCCCCTGCTAGAGCCGCGAGAGGCCGGGGCCGGGGCCGGGGTAGAGGCCGAGGACGTCCACATGGTGCAACCAGAGCACCCGCACGAGCTGCTATAGAGGAGCCCCCAGTAGCTCCAATTGGAGGGCAGACACTTGAGGTACCTATGTCTGCACCAGCCCTCCAGGAGAGTCTAGCCCCGTTTCTGAGCATGTTCAGCACCTTATCTCAGGACGGATTGATTCCACTTGCTCCTACCATATCTCAGGCCGGGGGAGGAGAACAGACTCCCGTCGTCGGTACTCCAGAGAAGCGGGTTCAGGTCGACCAGGTTCCGTAGATTGTACCAATACAGTCGGTAGCTCCAGCTCAGCCCGATGTTAGGGTAGCAGCTTCAGAAGCAGAGCAGCTCATACTTGAGAGGTACAAGAAGTACCACCCACCTACTTTCAGCGGATTGGCTAGAGATGATGCTCAGGGCTTTCTGGAGGAGTGTCATCGTATTCTCCGTACTGTTGGCGTAGCGGAGACGAGTGGGGTTTCTTTTACTACATTCCAGCTTAGGGGAGCAGCCTATCAATGGTGGCGTGCTTATGAGCTAAGTAGTCCGGCTGAGGCAGCTTCACTTACTTGGACTCATTTCTCAAACATGTTTTTGAGAGAGTATGTCCCTCATAGCCTCAGGGAGTCATGGCGTGTAGTGTTTGAGTAGTTGCGCTAGGGTGCTATGACTGTGCCAAAGTATGCAGTCTATTTCAGCAGTTTGGCCCAATATGCACCGGCCTTAGTTGCAACATTTTGAGAGAGGGTTTGATGGTTTATTGAGGGACTCCATCCCAGCATCCGGAGTAATATGGTCAGGGAGTTGGAGATGGATATTTCTTATGAGTAGGTTGTGAGTATTGCCAGGAGATTTGAGTGCATGTTCGCTCGGGATAGAGAGTAGAGGAAGGCCAAGAGGTCTCGATAGACTTGTTATTATTCTGGAGCTCGTGTTCCACCAGCTCTCCATGGTAGGGATTATGTGAGCTGCCCCGTTCATTCAGCTCTTCCAGCCGCCAGCGGTGTTCTAGCTCTTTCTAGGCCCTAGGACCCTTATTATGCACCGCCAGTATCTAGTGTGCCTCCTGCACGGGGTGTTCCTAGTGGCCAGTCCAGAAGACCTGGCCCGAGCCAGGCACAACAGCCACGCCCTCCCAGATCTTGTTTTGACTGTGGTAACACTCGCCATGTGGTGAGGGATTGCCCCAGGATTAGGAGGGGTGCACCTCCACAGACTTCTTAGCTACAGCGCGCTCCACCGGGTCCTCAGGCTATGATTACAGCAGTAGCTGCCACTCCACCTGCTCAGCTAGCTCGAGGTAGAAGTCGGGGAGGTAGAGGTCGCCCTAGAGGGGGAGGCCAGACCTGATATTATGCACTTCCTGCTCGTACAGAGGCAATTGCTTATGATTTTGTCATTACATGTATTGTTCTAGTATGTCATAGAGATGCGTCGGTATTATTTGACCCAGGCTCTATATATTCTTATGTGTCCTCTTATTTTGCCTCGTATTTAGGCGTATCTCGTGATTCTTTGAGTTCCCCTATTTATGTGTCTACTCCTGTGGGAGATTCTCTTGTTGTGGACCGCGTGTATCGGTCGTGTTTGATTTCTCTTAGTGGTTTTGAGACCATAGCCTATTTATTATTGCTCAGCATGGTGGACTTTGATATTATTTTAGGCATGGACTGGTTGTCGCCCCATTATGCTATTCTTGATTGTCACGCTAAGACCGTGATGCTGGCTATGCCAGGATTTCAGCGATTTGAGTGGAGAGGTACCTTAGAGTATGCTCCCAGCAGAGTTATTTAATTTCTTAAAGCTCAATGAATGGTTGAGAAGTGGTGTGACGCATATCTAGCTTATGTGAGAGATGTCAGCATTGATATCCCTACAGTTGAGTCAATTCCAGTATTGATGGACTTTCCAGATGTGTTCCCAGCTAATCTTCTAGGCATGCCGCCCGATAGAGATATTGATTTTGGCATTGATTTGTTGTCGGGCACTCAGCCCATCTCTATTCCTCCATATGGTATGGCTCCTCCTAAGTTAAAGGAGTTAAAGGAGCAGTTACAGGAATTGCTTGATAAGGGCTTCATTCGGACCAGTGTGTCACCTTGGGGTGCTCCTGTCTTATTTGTGAAGAAGAAGGATGGTTCTATGCGGATGTGTATTGATTACCGCCGTTGAACAAAGTCACAGTGAAGAACAGGTAACCAGTGCCTCATATTGATGACTTATTTGATCAATTACAGGGTGCCAGAGTGTTTTCCAAGATTGACTTACATTAAGGTTATCATCAGTTGAAGATTCGGGAGCCAGATATCCCGAAGACTGCTTTCAGGACCAGATATGGCCACTATGAGTTTTTTGTTATGTCTTTTGGGCTGACTAATGCCCCAACAGCTTTTATGCACTTGATGCACAGTGTGTTTCGGCCTTATCTTGACTCATTCATCATTGTGTATATTAACGACATTCTGGTATACTCCCGGAGTCGGGAGGATCATGAGCAGTACCTGAGGACTGCACTTCAGACCTTGAGAGAAAAAGAGTTATATGCAAAATTTTCAAAGTGTGAGTTTTGGCTAGACTCAGTGGCATTCTTGGGTCATATAGTATCGAGTGAGGGGATCCAGGTTGATCCAGAGATGATTGAAGCAGTGCAGAGTTAGTCCAGACCGTCCTCAGCTACAGAGATCCAGAGTTTTCTTGGTTTAGCGAGGTATTACCATCGCTTTGTAGAGGGATTCTCATCTATTGCAGCACCTATGACCAGGCTGACCCAAAAGGGTGCTCCGTTCAGGTGGACAGAGGAATGTGAGGAGAGCTTTCAGAAGCTCAAGACAGCTTTGACTATAGCCCCATTATTGGTAATACCTACGGGTTAGGGGTCTTATACTGTATATTTTGATGCATCGCGTATTAGTCTTGGCGCGGTGTTGATGTAGGACAGTAGGGTGATTACCTACACGTCCAGACAGTTGAAGGTACACGAAAAGAACTATCCTGTCCACGACCTTGATTTAGCAGCTATTGTTCACGCCTTGAAGATATAGCGGCATTATTTGTACGGTGTTCCTTCTGAGATTTACACCAATCATCGGAGTTTGCAGCATCTGTTTAAGCAGAAAGATCTTAACTTACGTCAGCGTAGGTGGTTGGAACTACTTAAGGATTATGATATCACTATTTTGTACCACCCTGGGAAGGCCAATGTGGTGGCCGATGGTTTGAGTTGCCGGGCAGAGAGTTTGGGGAGCTTAGCATATCTACCAGCAGCAGAGAGGCCCGTGGCATTAGACGTTCAGGACTTAGCCAGCCAGTTTGTGAGATTAGATATTTCTTAACTGAGTCGAGTATTGGCTTGTGTGATCTCTCTATCTTCTCTTTATGATCGTATCAGGGAGTGTCAGTATGATAATCCCATCTTCTTATCCTTAAGGACACGGTCCAGCACGGTGATGCTAAGGAGGTCACTATTGGAGATGATGATGCATTGAGGATGCAGGGCAGGCTATGTGTGCCCAATTTAGATGGTTTGCGTGAGTTGATTCTCCAGGAGGCTCACAGTTCGTGGCACTCTATTCATTCGGGTGCCGCAAAGATGTATCAGGACTTGAAACGACATTACTGGTGTAGGAGAATGAAGAAGAACATAGTAGAGTATGTGGCTCGATGTCTGAATTGCCAGCAGATAAAATATGAGCATCAGTGACCATGTGGATTGCTTCAGAAGTTAGAGATTCCGGAGTGGAAATGGGAGCGGATCACTATGGATTTCGTGGTTAGACTCCCACGGACTCACCGAAGGTTTGATGCAGTTTGGGTGATTGTGGATAGGTTGACCAAGTCGGCTCATTTCATTCATGTGATGACTACCTATTCTTCCGAGCAGCTAGCTCGAATCTACATCCGTGAGTTCGTCAGGCTTCATGGCGTACCAGTATCTATTATCTTTGACCGGGGTACGCAATTTACATCACGGTTCTGGAGAGTTGTACAGCATAAGTTTGGTACTCAGGTTGAGTTGAGCACAACATTTCACCCTCAGACGGACGGGCAGTCCGAGCGCACTATTTCAGATATTAGAGGATATGCTCCGTGTATGTGTGATAGATTTTGGGGCTGCTTGTGACCAGTTCTTGCCACTTGCGTAGTTTGCTTACAACAGTAGTTATTAGTCCAGCATTCAGATGGCACTGTATGAGGCACTGTATGGTAGGCGGTGTCGGTCCCCAGTGGGTTGGTGTGAGCCCGGCGAGGCCAGATTATTGGGTACGGACTTGGTTCAGGATGCCTTGGAAAAGGTGAAGGTGATTCAGGATAGAATTCGCATAGCACAATCCAGACAGAAGAGTTATGCAGACCGGAAGGATCGCGATGTGGCATTCATGGTTGGAGAGCGAGTCTTCCTCCGGGTTTCACCTATGAAGGGCATTGTGAGGTTTGGAAAGAAGGTCAAGCTGAGCCCAAGGTTCATTTGTCCATTTTAGGTGTTGCGGAGAGTTGGGGAGGTTGCTTATGAGCTTTCCTTGCCTCCCAGTCTAGTTGGAGTTCATCCGGTATTCCATGTTTCTATGCTTTGAAAGTATCACGGCAATCTGTCTCATGTGTTGGATTTCAGCTCAGTGCAGTTGGACAAGAATCTATCTTATGTTGAGGAGCCAGTGGCTATTTTAGGCAGGCAGGACAGAAAGTTAAGGTTAAAGAACATTGCTTCTGTGAAGGTTCAATGGAGGGGACAGCTGGTCGAGGAGGCGACTTGGGAGATCGAGCATGTTATGCGCAGCCATTACCCTCACCTTTTCACCACCTCATGTATGTCTTTATGCTCATTCGAGGACGAACGATTGTTTTTACAGGGGAAGAATGTAACGACCCGGCCGACCATTTTGAGAGTAATAGTCCTGATCCCCTATTTACTGCTTCTCCCATATCTATTTATGCTATTGTCACTTGCTGGGAGGTTTCATTTTGGTTTTTAGAGTGATTTGGGATACTTAGTCTCTAAAACGGGAGCTTAAGTCTTATTATTTTGACCGTAGTCGGAACTACATGAAAACGACTTTAGAATGGAGTTTCCTCGATTCCGTTAGCTCCGTTAGGTGATTTTGGACTTAGGGGCGTGTCTGGATTGTGTGTTAGAGGTCCGTAACTTATTTAGGCTTGAATTGGCAAAAGTCGAATTTTTGGAGTTTTGGATCGGTAGTGGAAATTTTGATATCGGGGTCGAATTTCGATTCCGGATGTTGGAGTAGGTCCGTAATATCGAATATGACTTGTGTGAAACATTTGGGGTCAATCGTACGTGGTTTGGTTGGTTTCGGCATCGGTTGTCGAATTTTAAAGTTTCAAGTTCCTTAAGTTTGAATCAGAGGATGAATTGTATTTTTAGCGTTGTTTAATGTAATTTGAAGGCTCGACTAAGTTTGTATGGTATTTTAGGACTTGTTGGTTTATTGGGTTGAGGTCCCCGGGGCCTCGGATGTGTTTCGGATGGTTAACATATCAAATTTGGTTTTGGAAGAATAGCTGAAGCTGCTGCACCTGGTGTAATCACACCTGCGCAACACTGACCACAGGTGCGAGCCCGCAGAAGCGAGCCAAGGGACGCAGGTGCGGTTTGTAAGGAAGAGGACATAGGTCACAGGTGTGGAGGTATAACTGCATCTGCACATCCGCAGATGCGGAAGATAGAGCGCAAAAGCGGAAGAGGCCAGGGCATGAGGGATCAGAGAAGCGGAAAAGTTTCGCAGGAGCGGGCGCGCAGGTGCGGCCCATTTACTCGCAGATGCGGAACTAGTCCCCTTAAGTCATTTTTGCACCTGCGATGGAAATTCCGCAGGTGCGGCGTCGCAAGTGCGACTATGGGCCGCAAGTGCGACTATGGGCCGCAAGTGCGAAATTTCTGGACAGAACACTTAAATGCAAGGGTTCACGATTTTTGCTCATTTTCAATATTTTTAGCTCGGGTTTGGCGATTTCTTGAGAGTATTTTTGAAGGGTTTCTTGAGGTAAGTCCCTTGTGCTTATTTTTGATCAATAATCTTGCTTCCCCATTTGTTT
This sequence comes from Nicotiana tabacum, assembly GCF_000715075.1. Taxonomy (NCBI): domain Eukaryota; kingdom Viridiplantae; phylum Streptophyta; class Magnoliopsida; order Solanales; family Solanaceae; genus Nicotiana; species Nicotiana tabacum. The sequence continues at coordinate 18,402,662 of NC_134091.1, forward strand.
TTCCACCTAGTTAGTGTGTAATTAAGCTGGAAATTGGGAATTGGAGGCTAGGGATTTGAAAGTTTGATTTGTGGAGTTGGAGGACCATTTTGTGTCGGATTTTAGTAAATTTGATATGGTTAGACTCGTGAGTTATATGAATTTTACCCGATTCTGAGACGTGGGCCCTACGGGCAATTTTTGAGTTAATTTCAAAAATTTTGTTAAAGTGTTGATTTCATTAATTAGATGAGTATTATTGTTGTATTTATGATATGTAATTGCTTTTGGCTAGATTTGGGCCATTCGGAGTCGGATATTCGTGGGAAAGGGATTGTGACCGATTGATTGAGCTTGGTTCGAGGTAAGTGGCTTGCCTAATGTTGTGTGGGGAAAATCCCCTTAAGAGTTGGAACTATTGTGATATATGAGTGCTGTGTACGTGAGGTGACGAGTACGTACACGTGCTAGTTGTGGAAACAAACCCGATTTTCTTACTGAAGAGCAACTTATTTTCCTTTTTATTGAGTTATACCATTTTTATGAGTATTAATCCATTTTCATTCTTAATTGAGTTATTCCCATTTGTGTAGCTATACTGTTTAGTTTAATACAATATGTCTACATGTCTTAATTGTCTATGTTAACTTTGTGTAGCATGCTTAGTGAATTTTCTGCTTCTTCCTTGACTGGTACTTAGTCTAAATCGTAAGATTTCCTGATGTAGTTGCATTTCTATTGTTTGCAGTGCATATTTACTTTGGGACTACGGAATGGTATTCCGGCAGATCTCCTTGTACTGCATATTTACTTTGGGACTATGGAACGGTATTTCGGAAAATCTCCCTGTACTGCATATTTACTTTGGGACTACGGAAAGGTATTCCGGGAGATTCCCGTATCTTGCATATTTACTTTGGGACCACGAAACGGTATTCCGGGAGATCCTCCTGTCTTGCATATTTACTTTGGAACTACGGAACGATATTCCGGGAGATCTCCCTGCACATTTACATTGGGACTATGGAACGGTATTCCGAGAGATCCCCCTGCACATTTATGTTTGGGACTACGAGACGGTATCTCGGGAGAACCCCTATTATGTTTCTGTGTACCGAGCTGTTACCTTCTATGATTTCATTGTTGTTAAATTTTAGCCTTTATTTTGTTGCGGTATTAATTCTATATTATTTTTTATATATTTACCAGTAGGGCCCTGACCTGACCTCGTCACTACTCGACCGATGTTAGGCTTGGCACTTACTAGGTACCGATTGTGGTGTACTCATGGTACTCTCTGCACATGTTTTTCATGTGCAAATCCAAGTGCACCTTATCAGCCACACTATCAGTGAGCCGGGAATGCTTTGGAGACTTCAAGGTATATCTGCCGCGTCCGCAGATCTCAGATTCCCCTTCTACTCTTTCTCATGTCCATTATCTTCTGTATTTTCCCTGTTAGACTCTGATGTATAGAGACACTAGATTTTTTCTTTTGTAGTTTGTGATTCACGATGTTCCACGTTTTGGGATTTATTGTGTATTTTAAATAGTTGGTTAAATTTATATTTTTATTTCATTATTCCGCAAAAGGTTTAGGCTTACCTAGTTGTAGAGAGTAGGTGCCGTCACGACGTCACACGGAGGGGATATTTGGTTGTTACACCAAGTCAAAGTCTTGAAGAACTCCTCCAAAATCGCCCAAAAACCAAGCTCCAAAATCTGAATCGAAAAATGGCAAAATGACCATTTTTGGTCCTTAACATTCTACCCAGTTTAGCACCTGTGGACCATTTTATCGCACATGCGAGCTCGCCTTTGCGAGCCAATTCTCGCTTCTACGACGTCCACTAGCACTGCCCTCGCACCTGCGGAAGAGCTTCCACTTCTGCGCTCACGCAGGTGCGGGAAATTCTTTGTACCTGCAGCCTCGGTCCAGCCCAGCCAATTTCGCTTCTGCGAGTTTCATCTCGCTTCTGCGATGGTCGCACCTGCGCCCATAATTCCGAAGGTGCGATTCCAACAGTTGCTGCCATTTTCCAGCAGCTTCTTTCAAGTCAAAATTACTCCGTTAACCTTCCAAAATCCACCCGAGGCCTCTGGGACTTTAACCAAATATACCAACATATCCCAAAATAAAATACGAACTTAGTTGAGGCTTCAAACCACGTCAAACAATGCCGAAATTACGAATCACGCATCGAATCGAATTATGAGTTTTCAAATCTTCCAACTTCTATATTTTATTCCGAAACATATCAAATCAATCCGAAATGACTTCAAATTTTGCAGACAAGTCATAAATGACGTAATGGAGCTATTACAATTTACGGAATCGAAATCCAACCTCGTTATCAAAAATTCCTCCTTCGGTCGATCTTTCCAAAATTTTCTATTTGCCAACTTTCGCCAAAATGCGTCGAATTGTCCTACGGACTTTCAAATCCAAATCCGGATAAATGCCTAAGTCCGAAATCACCGTACGAAGCTATTAAAATAATCAAAGTTTCATTCCGGGGTCGTTTGCTCAAAAGTCAACCCTTCGGTCAACTCTTTCCATTTAAGCTTCTAAATAGGAATTGTTCTTCCAATTTAATTCCGAATCTTCCGAAAATCAAACTCGACCACACTCGCGGGTCATAATATATATTACGAAACTTCTCGAGACCTTAAGTCACTGAACGGGGCATAAATTCTTAAAAAGACAAGTCTGGTTGTTACATTCTCCACCTCTTAAACAAACGTTCGTTCTCGAACGTGCTAAGAATTATTCTGAGGTTACCAAATTGACTCGTGCAACTCGTGACTCGTGCCGACACACACATCACCTTTCTTGATAATGTTGAAGTACTTAAATTTTTTTTTCTCGGGTGTTACATTCTCCCCCCGCTTAGGATCATTCGCCCTCAAACACATAACTTATCTCTTCCTTTGCAAATTTCAATCCACCAAATTTTACTAACTCCCAAATTTTTCAAAAATTTCGGCAGACTCTCCCCTGTAATTGGTCCTATCCACCTGCCAGAGTAACACCAAAACAACTCCTAACAACACATCCACAACCCAACAAAATACCACATGGTATATATCAATAACACCAATCTCAGCATTACAAGTACTGCATTATCATAATGATATCAGGACATGAAGCACATCATATGTATGCTCATCACCACATCTCTGGTCTTAAAAGTTGTTCATAATTAATTCCAGCATCGTCAATTAATCCCATATTAACCACCACCTCATTTCAAATTTTTGCAACACTGATAACAGAATGTGAGGCATGAAGACCTCATGATTACTTACTCATATTAATGAGTCACATTTAACGCCACCTGGGCACTCATCTCATAGGTTAAAACTCAATGTCTACAGCACGAAAATGGCTGAATATGCACAGAAAATATACAAGAATTATCAAATAAGCCTAACAGGCATGACTCCTTATTAATATTATTGTACAAATTAAATTTCACAAAGGGAGAATTTTAAACACATAAATATTTCACCACAAGGACCTCGTCCTTATATAACTTCCACCGCGGCTTGTAGCCCGGTTTAAATATTTTCCATCATATAAAAATGCGAGGATCTCGTCCTCAACTACGAATCACAAGTATTTTGCACATTGTGCCAACTGAAATTTCAATTTCCTTTCTTTCTTCCTTTTCAATATATTTCATAAATAGTTTTCACAACACATAATGAACCTTCATACCGGTGGGGCATATAATTCATAAACAAATGGAACCAATTATTCCAAAATACATTAAACCCACTGTAATGAATAATAAAAATTACTTTTGAACTTATAGCCCTCAATGGTATACAAAAATAAAATGCCAGACACGGGCTCACATTTTCAAATCTCCCAATAGGGATAAACATATAAGTGGGTCACAAAAATTACGAAGCTCATCCATAAGCGGAGCATAATAGGAGGTCTCACCTTAATATTCAGAACCGAATTAAATTAAAGGAAAATATCCTTTTTATAACAGAATCAGTATCATACCTGTAATGACACCATCTGGTGTATCGGCCTCAGCTAAATCATATCGATTATATCAATGGGTCCCGCCTGTCCTCCACCTCTAACTGACTGTGCACGTGGAGTATTAACTGGAATAAAGCTCGTAGCTTGAGTGCTCTAATTAAATCCACACATACCAAGTCTGGGACAATTTCTCATGATGTGCCTAGTATCACCGTATTCATAACAACCCCTTTGAGGTCGCGGTTGCTCGTACTGAGTCTGTGTCGGATAACTGGAATAACCATTAAAGAAATCCCATGCCGGTGGTGCATCGTAAGAACTTACTGGAGCACTCCGAGTAATTTGATGCACGGACTGAGCTAGCCGACTGCTCGAGCCTCCGCTATAATGGGTCCTAGCTGAAGAGTAAAATCCACTGAACCCTCTAGATCTTCGATACTTTTTGGCCTCCTTAGATTCTCTTTCCTCGCCTAAAACACCCTCAATCTTTCTCGCAATCTCCACCACTTATTGAAATGGAGTATCAATTTGCAATTCTCGAGCTATGCATATTTTAATATCATAATCTAGCACCTCAATGAAACTGCGGACCCGTTCTATGATTTTAGGAACCAAGTTAGGTGTTTGACGGGCTAACTCACTGAACCTGATAGAATATTCTGACACTGTCATAGTGCCCTGACGCAAATGTTCAAACTCTGTGTGCCACGCATCTCGGGGTGTCTGGGGTGTCTGGGGAACAAACTCTTTCAAAACCATTTCCGAAAATTGAGCCCAAGTTGGTGGTGTTGCATCGGTTGGTCTACCTTCTTCATAGATTTGCCACCACCGATACGCTGCGCCTGACAGTTCAAATGTAGTAAAGGCAACTCCGCTCACTTCCATAATACCCATGGTGCGGAGAATACAGTGACAATTTTCTAGAAATCCTTGGGCATCCTCTGTAGCTGTGCAACTGAAAGTAGGTGGACTATACTTCTTAAACCTTTCAAGTCTCTTTTGTTCTACTTCTAATGCCCATGGCATGACCTCAGGCTGAACTGGAATAACAGGCTTTACTGGTACTACACCCGGAACTTGACCAATGTTAACCTGCTCCTCTGGAGTCGTGGTAGGAGTCTGATCTACTCCCGCAAAATGCGAAATATTTGGTGCAATAAAGATCAATCCATCCTGAGTTAATATACCAAACATACTCAGAAACTGTGTTAAAGTCTCCTGAAGTACGGGGGTAACAACAAGTGCTTCTGGTACCTGTCCCCAAACTGGAGCTACTGGTGGATCCTCAACTGTTGTTCTGACAGGTGCTCTAGTCGCGGCACGTGCCCTTCCTTGACCTCTACCTCGGCCCCGGCCTCTTGAAGCACTAGCAGTATATGCGGATGCCTACTCAGCTAACCCGGTAGCACGTGTCCTCACCATCTGTGAAAGAATAGAGATACAAAGGCTCAAATTCCGCACGACAGGAATGAAAGAAGTGGAAATTTTCTAACAGTTCTGTAGCCTCTCGAAGATACGTACAGACGTCTCTGTACTGATCCGCAAGACTCTACTAGGCTCGTTCGTGACTCATAGAAACTATGAACCTAGAGCTCTGATACCAACTTGTCACGACCCAAAATCCCACCACAAGCGTCGTGATGGCACCTAGTCTCTAAGACTAGGTAAGCCGATTTCCATTACATTTCGAAGCCATTTTTTTTATAAATTGAATAGGTAATCAAAACCAACATTGGAACAAATATAAATATAACAACCTCCCAAGACGGATAGTGATGAGTCATGAACTCTAACTGAATACATGATATGATTTCAAGGATCAAATACTCAATACTGTTTGAATAATAAATAACAGTACAATAAAATGGAAAGACTCCAAGGAACTGCGACGACTAAGCAGCTCTACCTTGAATCCTTGCGATCCCACTCTAACTCTGTCCGAGTCCGGTATCTCCAATACCTGGCTTTGCACAAAAATGTACAGAAGTGTAGTATGAGTACACGACAAACGGTACCTTGTAAATATCAAGACTAACCTCAGTGGAGTAGAGACGAGGTACAGTCAAGACACTCACTAGTCTAATAACTTGTGCAATATAGTATACAAAAATAATAAGAAACAAATAACAATAAGGACAACACAAATCAACAAGTGATATGCCCGGCATGGCAACAAGAACACTATTAGTATTGCTCAACAAATAATAAATATAAGTACACCCAATTAAATCAAGTTCTTCAAATAAATATCTTTCACATATAATTCTTCCAAATAATTCTCTTTCAAATATAATTTCCTCAAATAAATATCTTTCAAATATAATTCTTTCCATAAATCTTTTTCAAATATAATTTCCTCAAATAAATATCTTTCAAATATAATTCCTCAAATAAATATTTTGAATATAATTCTTTCAATTAAAAGTCACCATGTGACACCTCATTTCATAATTATAAAAATACGGGTCTCAGCCCTTTTTCATATTTTTATGGAACTTCGTGCCCATAATTAAATCATCATATTTTCCCGACACCTCGTGCCCATTTCCATATCACATCTGCAAGGGCAGTTCACGTGCCAATATCATCATTATTTACTCACGGCACCTCGTGCCCACATTTCATTTCATAATCCGCCTGGCAATAGCCACAGGCTTCCAGTTTCAACATAAATCAGATTATTATCAATTTACCAACAATATGACAAATTGCACAAGGTATAAAAATAAACACAAGGAAAATCACAATATCACATAAAAATCACCAATGTAACCACTCCTCATCATCACGTACCATCCCTGACAATAGCCACCCTTATCTCTCCTATAGCCACCCTTATCCCTTCGCCCTGACAATACCAATAGTCACCCTTATCGCTCATATGGCCATCCTTATCGCTCCTATAGCCTCTCTTATCGCTCCGCCCAGACAATATTCCAACAAACCTAACATCGGAAAAATGCCACCCTTATACCCACATAATATCAACGGTGAAATGCCACCCTTATCTCCTCAAAATAATAAGTCACACAACACAACAATTTACACGGAAAATTATCACGGCAACATACAAAAATTAATTCATATCACAATTTGCCCAATAGCCACAACAAAAATTCCAAAGATACAACCAAGTCAATTAATTTCACAATAAATAGCCGAAAACTCTACACAATATGTATAACACCACAAAAACAATCAACAGAGATAGAAATTATTCAGCATAAAGGAAATCCTTCATTAATCCAAATTTAGGTAATTATATTAGCACATCTTGTTAAGCTTGCTTAATTAATTATTTACATAGAGAAAATTCATAATGAAAATTAAATTCCAAGAATATCAACCATCAAACTCGCAGAATTCACATAAATGTACAAGTAATAATTACATCAAATTGTCATATAAAAATAAATTCAATAAATGTGATTTGAGGCATGGCAAATAGATAATTAAATATATTTCAACAATTATCCAATTTACTACACAATATTTCCAAGACTTTAACTCAATAAATTTTGCACATATAAACTCGAAAACGTACTCGTCACCTCGCGTACTCGACTTTTCACATATCACAAATGGCATATAAGACTCGATGCCCAAGGGGTAATTCCCCCACTCGAGGTTAAGCAAGACACTTACCTTTTTGAAGTTAGGCCGATATAGCCTTCTTTCTTGAATTAACCTCCGGACAACTCAAATCTATCCAAATTAATTGTACAACTTCATTAAAATTCATCGAAAACAAATCCGGATAATAAGATGTCAACTTAAAATTTTATTCCAAAAAATCAACAAAAGTCAACGCAGGGCCCGCCCCTCGGAACCCGACGTAATTTTGATGAAATTCGAACACTCATTCCGATACGAGTTCAACCATACCAATTTTATCGAATTCCAATAACAACTCGACCTCCAAATCTTAAATTTTCGTTTTTAGAAGCGTTTTTACAAAAATTCTCACTTCTTTCATTAAACTCGAATTAAACGATGAATATAACCATAGATTCATGCAATATAATCACCTTAGTACATAGAACACTTACCCAAGTCAAAGTCTTGAAGAACTCCTCCAAAATCACCCAAAAACCGAGCTCCAAAATCTCAATCGAAAAATGGCGAAATGACCATTTTTGGTCCTTAACATTCTGTCAAGTTTCGCACTTGCGGACCATTTTATCGCACCTGCGAGCTCGCATTTGCAAGACAATTCTCGCTTCAGCTATGTCCACTGGCACTGCCCTCACACCTGTGGAAGAGCTTCCGCTTCTGCGCTCTCGCAGGTGCGGGAAATTCTTCGCACCTGCGGCCTCAATCCAGTCCCAACCAATTTCTCTTCTATGAGTTTCATCTCGCTTTTGCGATGGTCGCACCTACGCCCATAATTCCGCAGGTGCGATTCTAACAGCTACTGTCATTTTCCAGCAGCTTCCTTCAAGTCCAAATTGCTCTGTTAACCTTTCGAAATTTACCCGAGTCCTCCGAGACTTTAACCAAATATACCAACATGTCCCAAATTACAATACTAACTTAGTCAAGGCTTCAAACCACATCAAACAACACCAAAATTACGAATCGCGCATCGAATCAAATTATGAGTTTTCAAATCTTTCAACTTCTATATTTTGTGTCGAAACATATCAAATCAATCCGGAATGACTTCAAATTTTTCACACAAGTCATAAATGATGTAATGGATCTATTCCAATCTCCGGAATCAAAATCCAACCTCGTTATCAAAAATTCCACCTTCGGTCGAACTTTCCAAAATTTTCTATTTTTCAACTTTCGCCAAAATGTGTCGAATAGTCCTACGGACTTCAAAATCCAAATCCAGACACACGCCTAAGTCCGAAATCACCATACGAAGCTATTAACATCATCAAAGTTCCATTCCGGGGTTGTTTGCTCAAAAGTCAACACTCCGGTCAACTCTTTCCATTTAAGCTTCTAAATATGAATTGTTCTTCCAATTTAATTTCGAATCTTTCGAAAATCAAACTCGACCACACCCGCAGGTCATAATACTTATTACGAAACTTCTCGATACCTTAAGTCACTGAACGGGGCATAAATTCTTAAACCGATAAGTCGGGTCATTACACTACACTTGCTGCACTTTATGTGCAGGTACATATATGTCTGGTGGTCTTTTGGGCGCGGAGGTGCGGCTTTTGCGGGAACTTTACCGTGAGCTGCATTTCATGTTACGATCCACAACCTACAGAGCCTCCATCAGTGTTATTTATATTCTCATATCTATTCCAGACAAATGTTGTATTTTATTATATTTCCTAGTTGATGCTCATGCACTTGTGACACTGAGTTTTGGGAGTTCCTACGGGTTGTTCATTATCGTAGTTTGTGTAAATATTATCCTTTACTCTGTAAATTATATTTCATACTATTTAATTAAAGAAAATTATGATTTCAAAATACTAAAATGAGTAATTAAGTGATCAATCATTGTTGGCTTTCCTGACGGCGGTGTTAGGCGCCATCACGACCTTTAGTGAATTTTGGGTTGTGAAAATTCTAGTGTAGACCTTCTAAGAGGTTCTTTTAAAACTTGATCACCTTGTGCTCGATTTTGTTGTTGTTAAATTTGGTTTGGAACTGGTTCATTAACCTGTTCTTGAACTACATTTAGTTCTTGAATTTTAACCGTTGAAGATAGCAACTTCCTTGTCAACTTCAAAACATCCAATAAAGGTTCTTCAACTTGTGTCTCATGATCTTCATTTTGTGTTGATTCATTAGTTTTTTGAAATTTATCAAGTTCTATTTCTCCACTATAATTTCTTACCAAAGAAATTCCCTTTCCAAAAAGGTTGCTCCTCTAGCCACAAACACTTTAGGGTCATAAGGGTGATAGAAATAATATCCCATTATTTCTTTGGGATGCCCAATGAACGTACACTTATCCGATCTTGAGTCAAGTTTATCAGACTGCAGCCTCTTAACATAAGTTGGACAACCCCAAACCTTAATATGTTTAAGGTTAGACTTACGTCCTTTACATATCTCATATGGTGTTGTAGACTGACTTAGTAGGAACTTTATTAATTAAGTATGTTGCTGCTTCTAAAGCATATCCCCATAAACTTATTGGAAGATCAGTGAACCTCGTCATAGATCTCACCATATTTAATAAGGTTCGATTTCTCCTTTCAGACACACCATTGTGTTGTGGTATTCCTTGGGGTGTCCACTATGAGAGAATACCATTCTCTTTGAAATACCTAGTAAAATCTTCGCTAAGATATTCTCCGCCGCTATCAGACCTTAGTACTTTGATACTTTTACCATTTTGTTTCTCAACTTCATAAGATACACAAATCCATATCTTGACATATCATTAGTAAAGGTGATGAAGAAAGAATATCCACCTTTAGCTCGAATTTTCATGGGTCCACAAACATCTGTATGAATTAGTTCCAATAATTTAGAAGCTCTTTCTTCACTTCCAGTAAATGGAGATTTGGTTATTTTTCCTTTGAGACAATATTCACAAGTTGGATATGATTCAAAATCATACTTGTCAAGGTACTCTTCCCTGTACAACTTGTTAATTCTTTTCTCTCCAATATGACCAAGCCTATAATGCCAACGGTATGCATGAATTACTTGATCATCGCTTTTCCTCTTAAGACTAGAAACATGCATAATCGAATTTGCATTCACATTAGGTAAGCCATAAACATCATGTGGGAGATAACCATTCACATATAAATCATTACCGTAATGAATAGAGCAAATACCATTCCCTATGTTAATGCGAAACCCACACTTGTCCAATATAGAAGTTGAAATTATGTTCAAAACAAATTTAGAAAAATAATAATAATCATCCAACATAAGTACTTTGCCCGAAGGCATTACTAAAGAAATTGATCCTATAGCTATGGCTGCAACTTTTGCATCATTTCCAACTTGTTGATTAACTTCTCCTTTCTTCAGCCTCCTACTTATCTTAAACACTTGCAACATATTGCATATGTTATAACCACTGCCAGTATCTAATATCCACAGTGAAGAATTAGTAGTAGCTAAAGAAACCTTGAAAATATTTTTTTTATTAAAGTCTCACCTTGTTTCTTATCATCTAGAGTTGCAACATACTCCTAGCAATTTCTCTTCCAGTACTCTTTTCTTCTTACAGTGAATACATTCAGCATCATATACTGACTGTAAGATCAAATTTTCAGAAAGCTCTTTACCAAGCTTGTACCTAAACTTCTTAAGTTCTTCGATAAGATCAATCACATGATTGACATGGGGTCCAATTGGAGAGTTATCAATGTCCAACTGTGTATCAACCATCTTCTTAAGATATTCAATGATTGCAGTTGGATCCATATTCTGATATTTTCTCTGGAGTTCAGAACTCATAGAAGCGAGAATGGTGCGTTTAATAGCAAGACATGTTTCCAAGTATTTATGATAAACCTTGTTGCCTTCAACATAATTCTCTGTTGAGACTTTATTTGCAGGCTTATCAATCACATCAATGAACTTTTCATGTATGAGAACAATTCTCAAATTTCTATACCAGTCATCAAAGTTTGGTCCTACTAACTTGTTGGTCTCAAGTATTTCACGCAGTGATATAACAGACATATTGAGAAATCTAAAATATAGAAAAGAAAAAGATAATAATATAAGAACACATTTACATATATCATAAAGACATGGACTTTTATCTAAATTATATTTCCACTAATTATTTTAAACTATTTACCCTCATTATAGTTTAAGAAATCTTTATTTTTGTTAGTGGAGTAAAGGAATCCTTTAACAATATGTATGAGCCCCTTGGAAGTCAAGTCGTTTCTCACATATATTGTAAAGGTAGGTACTCTTACCAATTGTATCTCCATATAATTTTCTCAAATAGCTCTATGTCAAATAGTCCCCTGGTAGTCATATCGATCCTATTGGCATAGTTGAGTTCAACCATCGTGATAGCAAAGAACTTAAATACTCCCCGGGTAGTCCAGGCTTCTAGTGTAAAATTAAATAATTCTTTCAATCAATGTATTTAATGCAATAAATAATTTTAACATATTCTCGAACTATAAGTTTCCTGGTTGTCAGGTCGCTCTTTATAAACAAGAAATAAATAAAATTATTTATTTTGATGGATAACTTTACAATAAAATATCTTATATTTTATTATTTAAGAACTCAAATTATAGTATTAGGGAATTGTTATTAAAACAACTTTTAATAACACAATGATCACATCTTTTATAGCAGGTGAATTTAGTTCAAGTTGTCTACATGCTTAGTTCTAAATTAATTTACATCACATGTAATAAATAATTCAAAATTATGTAACGAACAAGCACGTGTCATAAAAATGAAATTCAACATTCTTCTAACATGTTTATTTTATATATCACATAAAAATAATTCATGCCAGAATATTATTATTAATTAATATCTCATGAACTAATAACAATTAAAATAACAGTAAAATCTAATAACCTATTATAGATTACCGTCGTATCTAATACAAAATTTCAAATTCAAGTTACGAACTACCTCAGTGGTTTAACTTATATGGACAAATATTTTATTCACAATAAAATAATATCAATCCATATGCATTCAAACAATTTTGTTATTGCACAAGACACAAGGATAATGATTTGAACTCTTCAAATATAATCTTAAAATATTTCGTAAATAAATTTTAGACACGAGAAACCATGGCTCTGGTACCACTGTAGAATTGCATATAGATGTTCGTAACACATAGCGGCAGTGGCGAAGCTAGAAATTTCCTCAAGGGTATTCAAATTTGAAAGAATAAAAAATAATTCCCGAAAAAGAGTATTCAATATATGTAATATACCTCTAAAACATGATATTTTACCTATATACGCAGTATAATTTTCCAACAAAGGGTGGTGTCACGATCCAAAATTCCCACCTTCGGGCCGTGATGGCGCCTATCATTTAACTTGCTAGGCAAGCCAACGTTAGAATAATATTAGCCATTTTTAAAACTATTTTTAAATTTATTAATAACAAAGAAATAAATGCGAAAGTAAGGTCTGAAATATAGTGAATAATCCACAAAAATAATGGTATCTAAATACCATCCCAGAATTGGTGTCACAAGTGCACGAGCTTCTAGAATAATACAAATAAGGGCCTGAATAAAATAAAGTTGTCTGAAAATAAACACACAGCTAAAGTAAAGTTGACGGGGACTTCAGAATTGCGGACGTCGTGCAGTTAAACCTCAAGTCTCCTCTGAGTAGCTGAAATCCGAGAAAGTCTATGGTACACCGCTGGGACCAACTCCAAAATCTGCACAAGAAGTGCAGAGTGTAGTATTAGTACAATCGACCCCATGTACTGGCAAGTGCTGAGCCTAATCTCGACGAAGTAGTGACGAGGCTAAGGCGGGTCACTTACATTAACCTGTACGCAATATTAGTAACAACAATAAATAATAGAAATAAATCAGGTAACTCATTTATAATAATTGAAGCCAACTCAACAGTCATAACCAATTATTATTTCCATCAATTTCCGTTGCAGCGTGCAACCCGCTCTCAAAATATATTCATATTCAATTCTGTTATGGCGTTCAACCCGCTGCTCCAATATATTTATTTTAATCAAGTGTGTTGCGGCGTGCAACCCGATCCCCCAATATATATATATATATATATATGCAACCCGATCCTCTAATATTAACTTTTTAATAAGTCTGTTGCGGCGTGCAACCCGATCCTCCAATATAAATTTTTAATAAGTCTGTTGCGGCGTGCAACCCGATCCTCCAATATGGACTTTTAATAAGTCTTTTGCGGCGTGCAACCCGATCCTCCAATATGGACTTTTAATAAGTCTGTTGCGGCGTGCAACCCGATCCTCCAATATGGACTTTTAATAAGTCTGCTGCGGCGTGCAACCCGATCCTCCAATATATCCATTTCAATCAATCCTGCTACGGCGTGCAACTCGCTCCTCCAATATATTCATTTACTAATTCTTATAGAAGAAATTTTCCCAATAAATGCAACAATTAATATAAAATTATAAGACAACAACGATACAATAATTATGATTTAATTATGAAACAAACAATGACAAATAGCATATTATTATGGAAATAATGGAGAAAATAGGCAGTTTAATATATATTATGCTAAATGTCAAATAACAATTAAGATACATAATTGAAATAGCATGTAACAATTAATGCAGGAATTCAAGAATTATAATTTGACAAAGAATAGGAGAGAAATAATTATTATAATAATTAATTTATGATTTAAAATAATTTATGATTTTTCAAGTAATTATACAAACAATTAATTTTGACGACGTATAGACACGCGTCACCTCGCCTATACGTCGTTCACATGCATTTCACATAACAAATAGTTTAAGGGTTCTATTCCCTTAAGTCAAGGTTAACCACGACACTTACCTCGCTTTGCAAATTCCAATCAATTACTTGACCACAACTTTTCCTTTTAAATTTGTCTCCAAAAGCTTCAAATCTATTCACAAAAAATTTGATATACTCAATACGAATCATAGGAATTAATTCCATATGAATTTACTAAATTTTCGAAAAAAAGCTGAAATTCACTTTAAAAATTGACAGTGGGGACCAGATCTCAAATCTCAAAAAAACTTACGAAATCCAAACACCCATTCCGAGATGAGTCCAACCATACAAAAATTATCCAATTCCGATGTGAAATAGACCTTCAAATCTAAATTTTTCGTTTTTTGGAAGATTTTATAAAAATTCCAATTTCTTCCATCTAAATCTGAAATAAATGATGAATATAGACATGGATTTATGAAATATAATCACTTTTGGTTATAGAACACTTACCCAATTCAAAGTCGTGAAAAATCGCTTTGAATCACCAAAATCCGAGACTCAAAACTCAAAAAATGAGTAAAAATGGCTAAAACCCGATTTTATGTGTTTTGTTCAGCATTTCCACTTCTGCGGAAATTTGACCACATCTGCGGTTCCGCTTATGGGGAAATTTGACCGTAGGTGCGGTTTCCGCTTCTGCGGAAATTTGACCGCAGGTGCGATTACACCACAAGGCCAAAAATTCTGATTTTTCCTTAAGTCTAAATTTTGATTCGTTAACCATCCGGAATCCACCCGAGCCCCCCGGGAACTCAACCAATTATACCAAAGGGTTCTAAAACATCATATGAACTTACTCGGGGTCTCATATCACATCAAACAACACTGAAATTATAATTCACCCCTCGATTCGAACTTTATGTTTTAAACTTTTCAATTTGCAAATCTCGTACCAAAACATATTAAATGAATCCGGAATGACTTCAAATTTGGCACACAAGTCATAAAATGAACCCGTGGTCAAACTTGAAAATCATTATCGTTTAAATTACTAGTTTTCGTTAAATGGTCATAACATGAGCTAGGGACCTCCAAATTAAATTCAGGGCATATGCCCAAGTCCCAAATCATGATACGGAGCTACCGGAACTGTCAAAACACTGATCCGGGTCCGTTTGCATAAAATGTTGACCAAAGTTACTCAATTGAGTTTTAAGGCTCTATTTCACATTTTAATCCATTTTTCACATAAAAACTTACTGAAAAATTTTACGGACTGTGCACGTAAGCCGAGGAATGATAATTAGTGCTTTTCGAGGTCTTAGAACACAGAATTACTTATTAAATTTAAGATGACATTTTGGATCATTACATTCTCCACCTCTAAAACAAACGTTCGTCTTCGAACCGAGCTAAAAAAAGTATCGGTGCTGGAGAAAAGGTGTGGATATTTACTCAGCGTGTCCGGCTCGTACTACCAGGTAGATGCCTCTACCGTCTGACCTCTCCATTTCACTCGAACTGAAGGATAACTCTTAGACCTCAAGTGTCGGACCTGCCGGGCTAGAATAGCCACCAGCTCCTCCTCGTAAGTCAAATCTTTGTCCAATTGGACTGAGCTAAAATCTAACACATGGGACGGATCACCATGATATTTTCGGAGCATAAACACATGGAACACCGGATGAACCGTTGATAAACTAGGTGGTAATACAAGCCTGTAGGCTACTTCACCCACCCTTTCAAGAATTTCAAAGGGTCCGATATACCTAGGGCTCAACTTTCCCTTCCTTCCGAACCTCATTACACCTTTAATAGGTGAAACCCAGAGTAATATTCTTTCTCCAACCATGAATGCAATATCACGAACTTTACGATCGGCATAACTCTTTTGCCTAGACTGAGCTGTGCGAAGTTGATCCTGAATAATCTTAACCATATCCAAGGCATCCTGTACCAAATCGGTACCCAATAACCGAGCCTCTCCCGGTTCAGACCAGCCAACTGGCAAACGACATCGCCTTCCGTATAATGCCTCATATGGAACCATCTAAATGCTCGACTGATAGCTATTATTATAAGAAAACTCCGCAAGTGGCAAGAAATGATCCCAAGAGCCTCCAAAGTCTATAACACATGCGCGGAGCATATCTTCCAATATCTGAATAGTGCGCTCTGACTGTCTGTCTGTCTGTGGATGAAATGTTATACTCAACTCAACCCGCGTGCCTAATTCACGCTTTATAGCCCTACATAAGTGTGAGGTAAATTGCATACCTCGATCTGATATAATAGACACGGGTACACCGTGTAGGCGAACAATCTCACGAATGTAAATTTCAGCTAGCCTCTCTAAAGAATAGGTAACTGCCACTGGAATGAAACGTGCTGACTTGGTCAACATGTCCACAATGACCCAAACTGCATCGAATTTTCTCTGAGTCCGTGGGAGTCCAACAACAAAATCCATAGTGATACGCTCCTATTTCCACTCAGGAATTTCTAACTTCTGAAGCAAACCACCAGGTCTCTGATGCTCGTACTTAAGTTGCTGACAATTCAGACATCGAGCTACATATGCAACTATATCCTTTTTCATTCTCCTCCACCAATAATGTTGCCGCAAATCTTGATACATTTTGGCAGTACCTGGATGAATAGAATACCTGAAACTGTGTGCTTCTTCAAGAATTAATTTCACGAAGCCCATCAAATTAGGCACACAAATACGACCCTGCATTCGCAGAACTCCATCTTCCCCCTCAGTAACCTGTTTGGCATCATCGTGCTTCATCGTGTCCTTAAGGACAAATAAATGAGGATCATCATTCTGCCTCTCTTTGATGCGCTCATATAAAGAAGACCAAGCAACTGTGCAAGCTAGAACCCGACTAGGTTCTGAAACATCTAACCTCACGAACTGGTTAGCCAAAGTCAGAACATCTGAGGGTAATGGCCTCTCACCAACCGGAATATACGCAAGACTGCCCATGCTCACAGCCTTTCTACTCAAACTATCGGCCACCACATTGGCCTTTTCCAGGGTGATACAAAATGGTGATATCATAGTCTTTCAACAACTCCAACCATTTTCTCTGCCTCAAATTAAGATCTTTTTATTTGAACAGATAATGAAGGCTACGATAATCAGTAAATACCTCACACGAGACACCGTAGAGGTAATGCCTCCAAATCTTCAGCGCATGAACAATGGCTGCAAGTTCTAAGTCATGAATAAGATAATTCTTCTCGTGAACTTTCAACTACCGCGACGCATATGCAATCACCCTGCCATCTTGCATTAATACTGCACAAAGCCCAATATGAGATGCGTCATAATATACCATATACGATCCTAAACCTGTGAATAATACCAACACTGGCGTCATAGTCAAAGCAGTCTTGAGCTTCTAAAAGCTCAACTCACACTCGTCTGACCATTTGAATGGGACAGCTTTTTGGGTCAGTCTGGACAATGGGCTTGCTATAGATGAAAACCCTTCCACTAACCGACGATAATAACCTACCAAACAAAAGAAACTCTGTATCTCTGTAACTGAAGTAGGTCTAGGCCAATTCTGAACAGCCTCAATCTTCTTAGGATCCACCTTTATGCCTTCTGCCGATACAACATGCCCCAAAAAGGTAAGTGAGTTTAACCAAAACTCACATTTTGAAAATTTGGCATATAACTGATTATTCTTCAAAGTATGAAGCACACTCCGAAGATGTTGCTCATGCTCCTCTCGACTGCTGGAGTAAATCAAGATATCATCAATGAATACAACCACAAAAGAATCCAAATAGGGCTTGAACACCCGATTCATCAAATCCATAAATGTTGTTGGGGCATTTGTCAACCCAAATGACATCACTAGGAATTCGTAATACCCATACCGAGTCCGAAAAGTTGTTTTAGGGACATGAGATGCCCTAATCTTCAACTGATGGTAACCGGACCTCAAATCGATCTTCGAAAATACCTTGGCACCCTGAAGCTGATCAAATAAGTCATCAATTCTTGACAGCGGATATTTGTTCTTAATAGTTGTTCATGATCAATTACCGAATTGCCAATTAACCTCATGTTAATAAAAAATCTCGTTGCAAACCTTCATAATACTGATAACGAGATACGAGGCATGAAGACCTCATAATTATTTACCCAAATTAACGAGTAACCTTTAACGCCACCTGGGCGAGCACCTACCTCGTAAGTTAATATTCAATAATTATAAACACAAATTTTGGCAAATATGCATAGAGGATTTCATACAAGAATTCTCAAATAAGCCTAACAAGCATGACTCCCTATTAGTACTATAGTACAAATTTAATTTCACAAGGGAGAGCTTAAACACAAGAATTTTCATCACAAGGATCTCGTCCTTATATAACTTCCACCGCAGCTCGTAGCCCAGTTTAAACATATCAGTTTATTTTTAAAAAGGAAAACTTACCGAAATGAGTAACAGAAAGCCACATTTAGCCTCACAGCTCTAATTAGTGACCAACATAGAATGATAGGCGTAGTTATATCCATAGGATCTCCCAACAAGAGTAAACACATAAGTAGATTATAAAATTACGAAGCTCACCCATAAGTGGAGCACAATAGGAGGACACATCTTAATACTCATAACCAAATGAAGTTAAGGAAATTATTCCTTTATTTTAAATCGAGGTCGTACCCATAACGACACCATCTGATGTAACAGCCTCCGCTATACCATAAAAATAATATAACAACGGATGGGTCTCCACCTCTAGGACGCCTTCTATCCACTTGTCCTCCACCTCTAACGGTTTGACCTCCACCTTTAGGTACCTGACCCCTGCAATAAGTACCCCTACCTCCAGACGAGGTACCACTGAAACCACCAAACTTATGAGGCCTCTTATCAGACCTCTGTCGTCTCTCTTGTGCAATAAACATTTCGATCCTCCTTGCGACATTAGCAGCCGCCTAAAAAGAAATCTCACTTCCGGTCTCCTTGGCCATCTGAAGCCTGATAGGGTTAGTGAGTCCCTCCATAAACCTCCTCACTCTCTCTCTCCCTCAGTAGGTAGTAAAAGGAGAGCATGATGAGCCAAATCCACAAAAGGGAACTCGTACTGAGTAACAGTCATGCTGCTCTGCTGTAGACGCTCAAATTGCTTGCGAAAATCCTCTCTCAGTGTGATAGGAAAGACCTTCTCTAGAAATAGCTAGGAGAACTGCTCCTATATAACTGGTCTAGTCACTGTATAATCCCTCCACCACCTCCTGGCAGAACCCATCATCTGAAATACAGCAAAATCAACCCCATTGGTCTCAACTATACCCATGTTCCGCAACACCTCATGGTAGCATTCAAGATAATCATGTGGGTCCTTAGAAGGTGTAACACTGAAGTGAACTGGAAAGATCTTGGTAAACTTATCCAGTCTCAATAAGGTCTCAAAAGACATGGCGGGCCTATCACCGGTCTTTGCCGCAACAACTGGCTAAACTACCCCAACTGGCGGGGCTGCTGGAGCCTGATTCTGGGGAGCTATCTGCTCTGGAGTGGGAGTAGTGGGAGTTTCTGCTCCTCCCCCAGCCTGTGAGATGGCTGGCGCCACTGGAAATGTACCATTCTGGGCCACGCCCTCCATAAGACTTACCAACCGGACTAGAGCATCCTGAAGCACTGGAGTGACAATGAATCCTTCCGGGACCTGAACTGGTCCAACTGGTACATTATGAGTTGGAACTTCCTCCTGAAGATCCACCTGAGGTTCTACAATAGGTACACCTACTCGAGCTCTGGACTGATCTCTACCTCTGCATCTACCTCGGCCTCTGGCGCAACTTCGGCCTCGACCTTTTCCCCTAGTCGTAGATGTCACTGGGAGCTCTGGCTCCTGTCCGGTTGTATACGCAGTGTGTGTTCTCGCCATTTGGGGGAGGACAAGAATAGAAGATTTTAATCGTCAATGATAGAATAAAATCGCACGACAGAGTAGAATAGAAGTGAAATTGTTCCTAAATTCCATAGCCTCTGAGAGATAAGTACAGACGTCTCCGTATCGATCCTTCAGACTCTACTAAGATTGCTCGTTACTCGTGAGACCTATGTAATCTAGTTCTCTGATACCAACTGTCACGACCCGAAATTCCCACCTTCGGACCGTGATGGCGCCTAACATTTCAATTTCTAGGCAAGCCAACGTTAGAATAATATTATCAATTTTTAAAATAATTTTTAAATTTATTAATAACAAAAAATAATTGCGGAAGTAAATTCTGAAATATAGTGAATAATCCATAAAAATAACGGTATCTAAATACCATCCCAGAATTGGTGTCACAAGTGCACGAGCTTCTAGAATAAATACAAATAAAGGTCTGAATAAAATAAAGTTGTCTGGAAACAAACACACAGCTAAAGTAAAATAGACGGGGACTTCAAAACTGCGGATGATGTGCATCTATACCTCAAGTCTCCTCCGAGTAGCCGTTGGGACCAACTCCGAAATCTGCACAAGAAGTGCAAAGTATAGTATCAGTACAACCAACCCCATGTACTGGTAAGTGCTGAGCCTAACCTCGACTAAGTAGTGACGAGGCTAACGTGGGTCACTTACATTAACCTGTACGCAATATTAGTAACAACAACAAATAATAGAAATAAATCAGGTAACTCATTTATAATAGTTGAAGCCAACTCAGCAGTCATAACCAATTATCATTTCCATCAATATCCGTTGCAACGTGCAACCCGCTCTCACAATATATTCAAATTCAATTATGTTGCGGCGTGCAACCCACTCCTCCAATATATTCATTTTAATCAAGTCTGTTGCGGCGTGCAACCCGATCCCCCAATATATATATGTATGTCGACTTTTAAATAAGTCTGTTGCGGCGTGCAACCCGATCCTCCAATATGGACTTTTAATAAGTCTGTTGCGGCGTGCAACCCGATCCTCCAATTTGGACTTTTAATAAGTCTGTTTCGGCGTGCAACCCGATCCTCCAAAATAGACTTTTAATAAGTCTGTAGCGGCGTACAACCGGATCCTCCAATATGGACTTTTAATAAGTCTGTTGCGGCGTGCAATTCGATCCTCCAATATATCCATTTCAATTAATTTTGTTGCGGCGTGCAACCCGCTCCTCCAATATATTCATTTACCAATTATTATAGATAAAATTTTTCCAATAAATGCAACAATTAATATAAAATTATAAGACAACAAGCATACAATAATTATGATTTAATTATGAAACAAACAATGACAAATAGCAAATAATTATGGAAATCAGGGAGAAAATAGGCAGTTTAATATTTAATATGCTAAATATCAAATAACAATTAAGATACATAATTCAAATAGCATGTAACAATTAATACAGGAATTCAAGAATTAATATTTGACAAAGAATAGGAGAGAAATAATTATTATAATAATTAATTCATGATTTAAAACGATTTATGATTTTTCAAGTAATTATACAAACAATTAATTTGACGACGTATAAACACTCGTCACCTCGCCTATACGTCGTTCACATGCATTACACATAATAAATAGTTTAAGGGTTCTATTCACTCAAGTCAAGGTTAATCACGACACTTACCTCGCTTTGCAAATTTCAATCAATTACTCGACCACAACTTTTCCTTTTAAATTTGTCTCCAAAAGTTTCAAATCTATTCACAAACAATTCGATATACTCAATACAAATCATAGGAATTAATTTCATATGAATTTACTAATTTTCCTGATAAAATCTGAAATTCACTTTAAAAATTGACAGTGGGGCCCACATCTCAAATCTCAGAAACACTTACGAAATCCAAACACCCATTCCGAGACGAGTCCAACCATATAAAAATTATCCAATTCCGATGTCAAATGGACCTTCAAATCTAAATTTTTCATTTTTGAAAGATTTTATAAAAATTCTAATTTCTTCCATCTAAATCCAAAATAAATGATGAATATAGACATGGATTTATGAAATGTAATCACTTTTGGTTATAGAACACTTACCCAATTCAAAGTCATGAAAAATCGTTTTGGAATCGCCAAAATCCGAGACTCAAAACTCAAACAATGAGTAAAAATGGCTAAAACCCGATTTTATGTGTTCTGTCGAGCATTTCCGCTTCTGCGGAAAATTGACCGCAGGTGCAATTACACCACAAGGCCAAAATTTCAAATTTTTTCTTAAGTCCATATTTTGATTCGTTAACCATCCGGAATCCACCCGAATCCCCCGGGACCTCAACCAATTATACCAACAAGTTCTAAAATATCATATGAACCTACTCGGGGTCTCATATCACGTCAAACAACACTGAAATTACAATTCACCCCTCGATTCGAACTTTGAGTTTTAAACTTTTTAATTTGTAAATCTCGTGCCAAAACATATTAAATGAATCCGGAATGACTTCAAATTTGGCACACAAGTTATAAATGACATAACAGAGCTATTCAAATTTTCAAAATCGGATTCCAGCTCCTATATCAAAAAGTCAACCCCGTGGTCAAACTTGAAAATCTTTAACCTTTAAATTAATAGTTTTCGTTAAATGGTCATAAGTTGAGCTAGGGACCTCCAAATTAAATTTCGGGTATACGCCAAAGTCTCAAATCACGATACGGAGCTAGCGAAACTGTCAAAATACTGATCCGGGTCTATTTGCTCAAAATGCTGACCAAAGTCAACTCAGTTGAGTTTTAAGGCTCTATTTCACATTTTAATTTATTTTTCACATAAAAACTTTCCGAAAAATTTTACGGATTGTGCA
Source organism: Nicotiana tabacum (assembly GCF_000715075.1). Lineage (NCBI taxonomy): Eukaryota > Viridiplantae > Streptophyta > Magnoliopsida > Solanales > Solanaceae > Nicotiana > Nicotiana tabacum. Next base: position 18,425,790 of record NC_134091.1, read on the forward strand.
CTCAAGTCGAGAAATGATAATTAGTGCTTTTCGAGGTGTTAGAACACTGAATTACTTTATTAAATTTAAAGATGATATTTTCGGTCATCACAGGTGGTCAGTTGACCACCCTTACCAATGTGTGACTTCGCCACTGCGCAGCGGAAGACAATAATAATCATAGGAAGATCTTTCGTGTTTCAGGTTTATTTACATGTCAAAGATAGAATCTAAGATGTACCTAATGAAGTGAGTCTCGTTTCATATTTTTTCGATAGTGCGAAGACTCTATGCGTATCTACACCAAGATCGATCCTTGCTATCAACTCTTTGATCAATGAAATCCGCGAACAAATTGAAAGAAAATATTTTATTGAAATTTTTCTCAAAAATCTCAACTCAAAATTAGAAGAACAAGAAACACTTTTCTTGTAATTTTATTTTTCTCTCTTGGCTTTATATTGCACTCTCACTTTCACAAAGTGGTTTTTCTTCTCAAGACTTAATAATGCTGCAAATGTTTCTCCATCACCCTTTATATATTATAACCTATAAACCATTTTCTTGTTTGGTTGAGGTAATGATTTACTTAGGGTAAAAATTTATTCCAAAAATAAACTTTGTAAACTTTTTCCATAAAAGTTCGAATCCCATTTAAATGAGTTCGTGACTGCCGATGACTTGTTCACGTGATTATTCGAACTCAAACTTGGAATCTGTTATTGTAAACCTTTCGTATTAATCCCATTCCAAATGGGATGAAATTTGCTACATGTACGTTCCTTTTGGAATCCAATTCCAATTCAATTTCACGTCACTTTCAACGTTATTACTCCAATTCAAAATTGGATTTAGCTAACAAGCCCTTTATTAATATTTTATATACATACAGTATATAAATAAATATTAATAATATGTATCACACATATATATTTCAACCAAGAGATATATTTTAATTTTCTATTCCAAATAGAAAATTTTAATTTGTTTACAATATTAATTATATCCTCTTTGCTAGCAAAGAATATAATAATATTTCATTTGGACTAATAACTAAATTTATTTGACTAATTAAATTCTTTAATTTAATTATCAAATAATAAAATAATTAATCCTTTAGCAAAGATCAGAACACTCGTCTGTGTGCGACCCATATGTTCAATACTAAGCCGGGTGGCGTCTAGCAACACTCCTTAATAACCGGATGGCATAAAATCTATAATTTACTCTCAAGAACCGGTAGAAAAATAATGTAGTATTTCCTTCTGTCGTTATAGCTTTGGGTCACCATAGGATATGGTTCAACTGTCAAATCCTAATAGGAGACCAACTATGTGTTCATGTCAAATATAATCGACCATTGAATGACCTAAGAAACTTTTTTCTTCTTTCATTCAATTGCCCTGGCCAAAGTCTTAATTTGATCGTTTATAATTCAGGATAACATGGAGCTTAAACTCATTACCAAGGGTTGACAAATTCCATCTTGCTCAATCACTAATTCTACAAGTATTTAATCGTACCCAATATCCTTTCAACTATCGCCCTAGGGCCATAGGCGTCTAGTATCAAAGAAAAATAGATAACTTGCCAATTACTATGACGATCTTAGGTAAAAGGAAACTCTTACATTACATTCTTCAAGAGAATATCCTATTGACAGTTTATGATAATTCTAACCATTAGGAATTATCCGATGAGTCGGTTCAATGACTATATCTCCATATGCATCATCTGTCTATGTGATTTAGTTAATGAGATCAACTAATCTTTATCCCATAAAGACGATCACATAAATATTGATCTAACCGGATTACTAATATCCAAATTAATAATCTTACGATCAAGAACAAATTTAGATTAAATTATAAGAAACTTTACTCTCATTATCATGATCTCTATCACGATGACAAGTCTCAAAATTTAATCAAGTACCTTGACGAGACACACACACACACACACACACACACACACACACACACACACACACACATATATATATATATATATATATATATATATATATATATATATATATATATATATATATATATATATATATTTACAAACACACTCACGCAAGTATACGCGGTCGTCAAGTAATAAAGAGACTAAAAGTCGGATGTCGAACCCACGAGGACTTGTGATTAACTATTAACTAAATTAGACTATCCTAACAATCTAAACAAGAATTAAACCTATAAGTATTTGATTCTAAACTAATTAAAATAAAGAAAAAATAATATTAAACAAAAGAATAGCAGATTTGTATGTTATTAATGCGATGAAAACAATCTAGGGATATGGGATATCTAACAATCATATTGTATTCTTCAATTGAATTGACTAATGAATTTATTTGGTGTCACGACCCGAAATTTCCCATCGACGGGACTGTGATGGCGCCTAACATTTCACTTGCTAGGCAAGCCAACGTTAGAGAATCATTAAACCAATTCCCTATTTCCATTCAGTAATTAACAATAATTAACAAAGATGAAATATAATAAGTGCGGAATATCATAAAATTATATTAATTACTACCACCCGGATCTGGAGTCACAATTCACTAGCATTCTAGAATTTGCTACAAGTAATAGTCTGGAAGAAATACAACTGTATGAATGAAAGAAAACAACAGTGACATAAAAGTAGATGGGGACTTCAAGGTCTGTGAACGCCGACAAATCTATCTTGAGTCTCCGGACAGCGGACCAATAGCAAAATCTTGATCAACCTAAGCTGGTATCAAGGTCTGCACAGAAAGTGCAGATTGCAGCACCAGTACAACCGACCCCATGTACTGGTAAGTATCGAGCCTAACCTCGGCGAAGTAGTGACGAGGCTAGGACAATACACCCACATATAACCTGAACAGTATAATAGTGCTAGTGGCAATAATAGAAAATAAAGAAATAACACAGAATAATGGGAAGGGAACATACAGTGGGGGAATACAACATAAAGAGTGAGAATAATGAAAAGACATAATTAAACCGGAAATTCTTAAATGAATTGAGCAATTAAAACAGCAGGGAAAAACTGAACGGCATCACCCTTCGTGCTTTTACTCTCAACCTCAACAAATAACAAATAAGACTGCACGGCATCGCCCTTCGTGATTTTACTCTCTTCCTCACAATATAATGAATTCATGCACGACATCACCCTTTGTGCTTTAAACTCTTCCTCACAATATAAATAAATTATGCACGGCATCACCCTTCGTGTTTTACACTCTTCCTCACAATATAATTAAATTATGCACGGCATCACCCTTCGTGCTTTAGACTCTTCCTCACAATTCACAAAATCAATAACAACGGATAGAGGGAAGTTTCACAAAGAAATCAATATTTCATCAATGATTACTTTCACAATTTAAAATCTCAACTTCGAATCAATATTCACAATTTTATCAACCTTGGTGGAATCGGATACAAGTCTCCCAACATTTCAACAACAACAATAAGCATGGATAACAAGATTTAAGACTACAAATTTGCAGAAATGGAATTTCACTCACATGCTATGACTCGATCACAATGCATAGATCCCGTCCCCTCAACTATATATCGTATTCAACAACAAAGCACGTAACAAATACTCACACAATACCTATTCTCTCATGCCAAAGTTAGACACAACACTTACCTCGCTCCGAAGACCACTTAATTCTCAATCACATCTTTTCCTTTAGAATTCACCTCCAACCACTTGTATCTATGCGAAAATGACTCAATAATATCAAATATTGCTAAAGGAATCAACTATATTTCATAAATTAAATTTCCAAATTTTCCTCCAAAAGTCAAAAAAATCAACCCCGGGCCCGCTTGGTCAAAACCCGAGGTTCGGACCAAAATCCTTTTACCCATTTATTCCCGAGACCGAATATATAATTGGTTTTGGAATCCGACCCAAAATTGTGGTCTAAATCCCCAAATTCCCGAAATGCCTAGTTTCTACCCTAACTCCTAATTCTACCATGAAAACTCTAGATGTTTGGTTGAAAATTCAAGAAATGTAATGGGTAATTGAAAGAAAATAGTTTAGAATCACTTACCAACAATTTGGGGAAGAAATGACTCTTGAAAAATCGCCTCATCATTTGGTTTTTGAGAAAAATGACTTTTTGGCTAAAATCCCGTTTTTGGATTCTGTTAAGTGCTGGGCGACAGTGTTCATCGCGTTCGCGAGAGCACTGTCACGTTCGCGAAGGATACTAGCTGCCAAGCCTTCGCGTTCGCGATGATTACTCCCCTCTGGCCTTCGCGTTCGTGAGGCATGGCTCGCGTTCGCGATGAAGGAACGACCAACCCCTCCCCAGGTCCCCACAAGCTTCGCGTTCGCGTTGAGCCGGTCGCGTTCGCGAAGGGTAAGTCCCCCATCACTTCGTGTTCGCGACCAAGCCTTCGTGTTCGCGAAGAAGAAAACTTCAGCTGCCCAGTTTACTCTTGGCGTTCGCGAGAATACCTTAGCGAACGCGTACAAGGACATGCCAGAACATAGACTCTGCAGAAAAACCAGATTTTCAAAGTCCAAAACATCCCGTGGCCTATCCGAAATTCACCCGAGCCCTCAGGGCTCCAAACCAAACATGCACACAAGTCTAAAAATATCATACGAACTTGCTCGCATGATCAAATCTCCAAAATAACACCTAGAACTATGAATTTAGAACCAAATCGAATGAAATTCTCAAGAACACTTTAAAATTACTATTTTCTCAACCGAAGGTCCGAATCACGTCAAACTAACTTCGTTTCTCACCAAATTTCTCTGACAGGTCTTAAATATCATAATGAACTTGTATCGGGATCTGGAACCAAAATACAGACCCGGTACTATCAATGCCCAACATCAATCAATTCTTAAAAATAATTAATTTTCAGACTTTTAATTTTCATCAAAAATTCATAATTTGAGCTAGGGACCTCCGAATTCGATTCCGGGCATACGCCCAGGTCCCATAATTCAATACGGACCCACCGGTACCGTCAAAACATGGATCCGGGCCCGTTTACAAAAAATATTGACCGAAGTCAATTAAAATCAACTTTTAAGGTAAAAATTCTTATTTTCATTAGTTTTCAACATAAAAGCTTTCCGAAAACCTGCCCAGACTACGCACGCAAATTGAGGAGGGTAAAAATGAGATTTTTAAGGCTTAAGAGTGCAGATTCGAGTTCTAAAACATAAGATGACCTTTTGGGTCATCACATTCTCCACCTCTAAAAACAGCAGTTCGTCCTCGAACGGGCATAAAAAAGTACCTGGGCTGGTGAAAAGGTGGGGATATCTACTCCACATATCGGACTCGGACTCCCAAGTAGCTGCCTCAATAGGCTGACCTCTCCACTGCACTCGAACTGAAGGGTAACTCTTTGATCTCAACTGGCGAACTTGTCGGGCTAGAATTGCCACCAGTTCCTCCTCGTATGTCAAATCCTTTTCCAACTAGACAGAGCTGAAATCTAACACATGGGACGGATTGATGTGATACTTTCGAATCATGGACACATGGAATAGCGGATGAACAGCTGCTAAACTAGGTGGCAACGCAAGGCTGTAAGCCACCTCTCCCACTCTCTCCAGAATCTCAAAAGGTCCGATTTACCTAGGGCTCAACTTTCCCTTCTTTTCGAATCTCATTAGACCCTTCATGGGTGATACCCGACGTAACACTCTCTCTCCGACCATGAATGCAACATCACGAACTCTACGGTCGGCATAACTCTTCTGTCTGGACTGAGCTGTGCAAAGTCGATCCTGAATAATCTTGACCTTATCCAAGGCATCCTGAACTAAGTCTGTGCCTAACAACTGAGCCTCTCCTGGCTCAAACCACCCAACTGGCGACCTACACCGCCTACCATATAACGCCTCATAGGGAGCCACCTGAATGCTCGACTAGTAGCTGTTGTTGTAGGCAAACTCCGCTAACGGGAAGAACTGATCCCAAGAACCTCCAAAGTCAATAACACAGGCGCGGAGCATATCCTCCAAGATATGAATAGTATGCTCGGGCTGTCCGTCCATCTGAGGATGGAATGTTGTGCTAAACTTAACCCGCATACCTAACTCACATTGTACTGCCCTCCAAAAGTGCGAGGTAAACTGTGTACCTCAATCAGAAATGATAGACACGAGCATACCTTGAAGGCGGACAATCTCACGAATGTAAGTTTCAGCTAACCTCACTAAAGAATAGGTAACTGCCACTGGAATGAAATATGCTGACTTGGTCAACCTGTTCACAATGACCCAAACTACGTCAAATTTCCTCTGAGTCCGTGAGAGCCCAACAACAAAATCCATAGTGATACGCTCCCACTTCCACTTAGGAATTTCTAACTTCTGAAGCAAACCACCAGGTCTCTGATGCTCGTACTTAACTTGCTGACAATTCAGACACCGAGCTACATATGCAACTATATCATTTTTTCATTCTCCTCCACCAATAATGTTGCCGCAAATCTTGATACATTTTGGCGATACCTGGATGAATAGAATACCTGGAACTATGTGTCTCTTCAAAAATTAATTCACGAAGCCTGTCCACATTAGGCACACAAATACGACCCTGGATTCGTAGAACCCCATCTTCCCCCACATCAACCTGTTTGGAATCACCGTGCCGCACCGTGTCCTTAAGGACAAGTAATTGAAGATCATCATATTGCCTCTCTCTGATGCGCTCATATAAGGAAGACCGAGCAACTGTGCAAGCTAGAACCCGACTGGGTTCCGAAACATCTAACATCATGAACTGATTAGCCAAAGTCAGAACATATGCACCTGATGGCCTCTCACCAACCGGAATATACGCAAGACTACCCATACTCACAACATTTCTACTCAAAGCATCGGCCATCACATTGGCCTTTTCGGGGTGATACAAAATGGTGATATCATAGTCTTTCAACAGCTCCAACAATCCTCTCTGCCTCAAATTAAGATCTTTTTATTTGAACAGGTACTGAAGGCAACGCTGATCAGTAAATACCTCACACGAAACACCGTAGAGGTAATGCCTCCAAATCTTCAGCGCAGGAACAATGGCTGACAGTTCTAAGTCATGAACAGGATAATGTTTTTCGTGAACTTTCAATTGTCGCGACGCATATGCAATTACCTTGCCATCTTGCATTAATACTGCACCAAGTCCAATGTGATAGGCGTCACAATGTACCGTATACGATCCTGAACCTGTGGGTAATACCAACACTAGCGTTGTAGTCAAAGCGGTCTTGAGCTTGTGAAAGCTTAACTCACACTCGTCTGACCATCTAAATGGGGCACCTTTCTGGGTCGATCTGGTCTTAATAGTTGTTCATAATTAATTACAGAATCGCCAATTAACTTCATGTTAACAAAAATCTCGTTTCAAACCTTCACAATACTAATAACGAGATGCGAGGCATGAAGACCTCATAATTTATTTTTTACTCGAATTAACGAGTCACATTTAACGCCACCTGGGCAGGCACCTACCTCGTACATTACAACTCAATATTACAACACGAATTTGGCAAGTATGCACAGAGAATTTCATACAAAAATATTTCAAATAAGCCTAGCAGGCATGACTCCTTATTAGTACTATAGTATAAATTTAATTTTCACAAGGGAGAATTTAAATACAAAAATGTTTTTATCACAAGGATCTCGTCCTTATATAACTTCCACCACAGCTCATAGCCCGGTTTAAACATATCAATTTATTTTAAAAATATGAGGACCTCGGCCTCAGTTCTGAATCACAAGTAATATGTACATCTTGCCAATCGAAAATTTCCATTTTCTCCTTTTAAATAACTTTCGTTAAACAAAATCACAACAGATAATGAACCCAACACCGGTAGGGCATATAATTCACAATTTATAAATAATTATCCGGAAATACATCAAAACATACCGAAATAAGTACCAGAAAGGCACCTTTAGCCTCACAGATCTTATTAGAGTACATCATGGAATGATAGGTGTAGTTATCTCCATAAAACCTCCCCACAGAAGCAGACACATAAGTAGATTATAGAATTACAACGCTCACTCATAAGTGGAGCACAATAGGAGGACTCGTCTTGATACTCAGAACCGAATCAAGTTAAGGAAATTATTTCTTTATTTTAAATCGAGGTCGTACCTATAATGACACCATCTGCTATAACGACCTCCACCATACCATAAAACAAATATAACAATGGCTGGGTCTCCACCTCTAGGACGCCTTCTACCCGCCTGCCCTCCACCCTTAACTGGTCATGTGGGTGGTGTAGTAACTGCAATGGGGCACGTAGCCTGAGTGTTTTGATGAAATATGCCTCTCCCAAGTTTGGGACAATTTTCTCATGATGTGCCTAGTATCACCGCATTCATAACAACCCATTTGCGGGTTTGGCTGTTCATACTGAGTTTGTGTCACCTAACTAGAATAACCATTGTAGGACACTTATGCCAGTGGTGCATTAAAAGAACTTACTGGAGCACCTCGATTAGACCAATGTGCGAACTGGGCTGGCCGACTACCCGAGCCCCCGCCATAATGATTTATACTCGCAGAGTAGAATCCACTGAATCCCCCAGAACCTCGAGACATCTTGGTCTCCTTAGTTTCCTTTTTCCTCACCCCGAACACGTTCTAATATCTTGGAAATTTCTACCACTAGTGGAAATGAAGTATCAGCCTGTAGCTTCCGAGTCATACAAAATTTTACGATCATAATTAACTCCTTTAATGAGCCTGTGGACTTGCTCTCTGGCTGTAGGAAGCAAAGTAGGAACATGACGGGCTAACTTATTGAACCCGATGGCATATTATGGCACCGTCATGGTGAGCTGACGTAATTGTTCAAACCCTATGCGCCATGCATTACGGAGAGTCCGGGAACAAACTCTTTAAAAAGCATTTCTGAGAACCGAGCCAAGTGGGCAGTGTTGTATTTGCTGGTCTGCCCTCTTCATAGGCTTGCGACAGACACCTGTGGACAATTATCTCTCCCAAGGCCAATTTGTTCTTTTGTTATGCTGACTCAACACTGTTGAGCTGATCCATTTCTTAACATACTCTTCGATTCTTCTTTGGGGTAAACTTTACCCCTATTCATATACAATGATCACAAAAGTAGAGCTCCATACAGACAATTCTTAGTCCAAAATCTCGTCAACCAATGTACTTCCTCTGAAGCACCCCAAAATCCGCAACCGTGACGTTCACGCTGAGTAGACCTTCTGTAAATTTAATGTTGTTTCTCTAACTCCTTTGGTACTGAAGTATAAGATTATTATGGAGGCGGACATACCGCAAGTCCCAACCTTATACTCTACAAAACCTCAGGCCTTAAACATGTGTACATTTTTTGGGGAACCTTTCAGTACCACTTATATACATTTCAGGCCAAAACTGATATAACACATGACCCCGCAATCCATTCATTGATAGTGGACTCCCCCACTCGGCACGAAGTCATAGTTCACCATGTCCGATTGTCCACAATGCTAACATTCACAACTCGTATAAATCAACCAGATGCCAATGTACGTTGTACCTCCCCACATTATTCACTGGGTGATCTCTTTATATGTCCGCATCTTCAGTCGGAATCACACGTTGAGGCATTGTTTGAGCATCTCTGGCTCCCTCGTAGTTCATCTGCGGCATCACGAACCATCGACGCACAACTGATACCAAGTGCGTAATGTCATACACAAGTGGATACAAAGGAATACGAGATATAGGTTTCAAGCAAAAATCAATCCCACACAATAAGGAATGAAAGAAGTGATATTGTTCCTAAACTACATACCCTCTGAGAGATAAGTACAGACGTCTCCGTACCGATCCTTCAAACTATACTAAGCTTGCTCGTGACTCGTGAGACCTATGTAACCTAGGGCTCTGATACCAACTGTCACGACCCAAAATTTCCCACCGACGGTACCGTGATGGCGCCTAACATTTCACTTGCTAGGCAAGCCAACGTTAGAGAATCATTAAACCAATTCCCCATTTCCATTCAGTAATTAACAATAATTAACTAAGATAAAATATAATAAGTGCGGAATATCATAAAACTGTATTAATTACTACCACCCGGATCTGGAGTCACAATTCACGAGCATTCTAGAATTTGCTACAAGTAATGGTCTGGAAGAAATACAACTGTCTGAATGAAAGAAAACAATAGTGACATAAAAGTAGACGGGGATTTCAAGGTCTGTGAATGCCGACAGATCTACCTTGACTCTCCGGACAGCGGACCAATAGCAAAAACTCGATCAACCTGAGTTGGTATCAAAGTTTGCGTAGAAAGTGCAGAATGCAACATCAGTATAACCGACCCCATGTACTGGTAAGTGTCGAGCCTAACCTCATCGAAGTAGCAACTAGTCTAGGACAATACACCCACATATAACCTGAACAATATAATCATGCTAGTGGCAACAACAGAAAATAAAGAAATAACGCAGAATAATGGGAAGGGAACATACAGTGGGGGAATACAACATAAAGAGTGAGAAAATTGAAAAGACAGAATTAAACCAGAAATCCTTAAATGAATTGAGCAATTAAAACAGCAGGGAAAAACTGCACGACATCACCCTTCGTGCTTTACACTTTTTCTCACAATATAATTAAATTATGCACGGCATCACCATTCGTGCTTTACACTCTTCCTCATAATATAATGAATTCATGCACGACATCACCCTTCGTGCTTTACACTCTTCCTCACAATATAAATAAATTATGCACGGCATCACCCTTCGTGCTTTACACTCTTCCTCACAATATAATTAAATTATGCACGGCATCACCCTTCGTGCTTTACACTCTTCCTCACAATATAATTAAATTATGCACGGCATCACCCTTCGTGCTTTACACTCTTCCTCACAATATAATTAAATTATGCACGGCATCACCCTTCGTGCTTTACACTCTTCCTCACAATTCACAGAATCAATAACAACGGATAGAGGGAAGTTTCACGAAGAAATCAATATTTCATCAATGATTACTTTCACAATTTAACATCTCAACCTCGAATCAATATTCACAATTTTATCAACCTTGGTGGAACCGGATACAAGTCTCCCAACATTTCAACAACAACAATAAGCATGGATAACAAGATTTAAGACTACAAATTTGCAGGAATGGAATTTCACTCGCATGCTATGACTCGACCACAATGCATAGATGCCCGTCACCTCAACTATACATCGTATTCAACAAAAAAAACACGTAGCAAATACTCAAACAATACCTATTCCCTAAAGCCAAAGTTAGACACAACACTTACCTCGCTCCGAAGGCCACTTAATTCTCAATCACATCTTTTCCTTTGGAATTTACCTCCAACTTACCTCCAACAACTCGTATCTATTCAAAAGTGACTCAATGATATCAAATATTGCTAAAGGAATCAACTATATTTCATAAATTTAATTTTCTAAATTTTCCTCCAAAAGTCGAAAAAATTGACCACGGGCCCGCTTGGTCAAAACCCGAGATTCGGACCAAAATCCTTTTATCCATTCATCCCTGAGCCCGAATATATAATTGCTTTTGGAATCTGACCCCAAATTGAGGTCTAAATCCCCAAATTCCCGAAATCCCTAGTTTCTACCCTAACCCCTAATTCTACCATGAAAACTCTAAATTTTTGGTTGAAAATTCAATAAATGTAATAAATAATTGAAAGAAAATAGTTTAGAATCACTTACCAACAATTTGCGAAAGAAATGACTCTTGCAAAATCACCTCACCGTTTGGTTTTTGAGAATAATGAGTTTTTGGCTAAAATCCCATTTTTGGATTCTGTTAAGTGTTGGGTGATAGTGTTCATCGCATTCGCGAGAGCACTGTGGCATTCGCGAAGGGTACTGGCTGCCAAGCCTTCGCATTCGCGAGACCCAGCTCGCGTTCACGATGATTACTCCCCCCTGGCCTTCGCGTTCGCGAGGCATGGCTCGCGTTCGCGATGAAAGAACGACCAACCCCTCCCCAAGTCCCCACATGCTTCGCGTTCACGTTGAGCCGGTCGCGTTCGCAAAGGGTAAGTCCCCCATCACTTCGCGTTCGTGACCAGGCCTTCGCGTTTGCGAAGAAGAAAACTTCAGCTGCCCAGTTTACTCTTCGCGTTCGCGAGAGTACCTTCGCGAACGTGAAGAAGGACATGCCAGAACACAGACTCTGCAGAAAAAACAGATTTTCAAAGTCCAAAACATCCCGTGGCCTATCCAAAATTCACCCGAGCCCTCGGGGCTCCAAACCAAACATGCACACAAGTCTAAAAATAACATACAAATTTGCTCGCGCGATCGAATCTCCAAAATAATACCTAGAACTACGAATTTAGCACCAAATCGAATGAAATTCTCAAGAACACTTTAAAATTACTATTTTCTCAATCGAAGGTCCGAATCACGTCAAACCAACTCACCAAATTTATCAGACATGTCTTAAATATCATAATGAACCTGGATACGGACCGGGTACTAACAATGCCCAACATCAATCAATTCTTAAAAATAATTAATTTCCAAACTTTTTATTTTCATCAAAAAATCATAATTTGAGATAGGGACCTCCGAATTCGATTCCAGACATACGCCCATGTCCCATAATTCAATACGAACCCACCGGGATAGTCAAAATATAGATCTGGGCCCGTTTACCAAAAATATTGACCGAAGTCAACTAAAATCAACTTTTAAGGCAAAAATTCTTATTTTTATTAGTTTTCAACATAAAAGCTTTGCAGAAACCTGCCCGGACTGCGCACATAAATCGAGGAGGGTAAAAATGAGATTTTTAAGGCTAAAGAGTGCAGATTCGAGTTCTAAAATATAAGATGACCTTTTGGGTCATTACATTTGGTTTATTGGTTGATAGGGTTAATATTGCTCATAAGAATATGTCGAGTTCTTACTGGCCTATTCAAGATAACCTAACGCCTATATGTCTATGGAAATTAGAACTAACGAGAACGCATTTATAATTCATGTAAATCAACCAAGCACGACAATTAGGTATATGTCTATCCTAACCGCGAATACATTCCCCAATGCCCAAGTTCAAGAACTTGCTCTACTCAATCCTATATGCAATCTAGAATTCCCACTTTCGAGTTCAACTCTAGATTCGTAGATAGTATTCAATTGGTGATCAAGCAATAAAATAATTAAGTACAAGATTGAATAAATAAACCAATACGATAAATCAAGATATCAAAATCAATATTCGAATAACAATAGTAATGAAAGAACCACAACCCTAGAACGTGAAGTTTTAGCTCCACATAGACATGGTAGCCAAATAAAAAATCATAAAAAGAAACATAAAAAATACTAAATTTGGTGGAAGAAAACATGAAGCCCGGCCTCCACGGCGCCTTTTCTGCTCTTCTTAGGTCAAAAGTCTGTCCAAAGTTGTATTTACATGTATTTAAACTAAGTAGGGTTGGGCCCAAACGAAAACACCTTCTCCCACGCGAAATAGGACTCTAGCTCTGTAAAATTTGTACAGGCATGCCGCATAGGACGACGCGCCACGCGGTGTGCTTGTGGGAACTTCAGAGAGCATGCAATTTGAGGGCAGCAACAATTTACACAACTGCGGCGCGGCTGTGGAAATCTGGAAAAATGTAAAAAATGAAAGTTGTAGACCTTTTAAATATATTTCCAACGATAAATTGTGGATCCCAAACGGATTTCTGAGCGAAACGTTATGTGCATTTTACTGGACAATGCTCAGTATGCCCGCTCGGTTCTTCGTTTCGTTCTTAAAGTGCACTATCATCCGTTGATCCCCGAACACGATCCCAACTTAATCCTTCGGATTTTACTCAGACTTCAATGCTCCAGAATAGCTTGAATTCATTCCATGACATCTACGTGGATCGAAATCACTCCTACAAGGCATAAAATACATATTTAGTGCAAAACAGTAGCGATTAAAGCTCAAACTCAATTAAAGTGTAGTAAATTAGAGTGTAATAAGCGACTAAAATACGTAATTATAGTGTATCATCAACACCCCACACTTAAACCATTTATCGTCCTCGAGCGATCAAACTACACTTTATATAGACACGACTTTTTTAAACAATTCTCTTAACTCATCACACCAAGAATATTTAAAATAGACTAAGCACAAGAGTGTAACATCTTCACCTCAAGATTTGACTCACAAGTACCACGCATTATTCAAAACTCACTCACTTACTCTAACATAGAGGTCAATGACATTACCTTTCCTTCATGAATAAAGTGCCCTCATACAACAAAAGAGAGTAGTTCCACACACAATACAATTTAAGAACAATGTGGAACTCAAGATAGAAAGAATTCACTCACTCTCAGAAATAACATTCATATGCCACAAAAAACATACCATAGGCTTGCCCGTAATATACTACTCTACTAATCGAGCTCATTCAATCTAGGATCAAGTAGGACTTTAATTAGTTGTAGTGTAGGTTGCGGGAAGAGTAGGATACATTTAGATATAATAGTGACTACATCTCCCTAAGCACTTTAATACATACACTTCAACATTTAAAGCCCCACACTTATGTCAAACCATAACTCCACCTTCACATTAATATACATTAACTCCCTACTTCTTTAAGCACAATTACATCAAGAGTCACCACTTATCGAGAAATATTTGCACTACAATACAACTATTGTTTTCTTTCTTTTTCAATTCAAGTGGCTCTTACTTTTTCAAAATAGTGCACATTTCTCCTTATTTCATTAGTTCCACTCAAAAGCCAAACCACCCACCCAACACTTTAAATTTTACAAAGTTCATAACAAATCAAGTGCTCATGAGAGGTGAAAAAGTTCAAATAGATGGTTAATTCAAACAAATAGGTAAGGCTTGTAATGTGGTTGCCAAAGAAAAAGGATTACAGGCTCAAAGGGTTAACTACGATACATAACAATTGGGTGGGTAAACTATATATATATGGCTCAATAAAGAAATGCCTACATCACTTTCAAGACTGAACAAAACTACTATTTCTCTTTGCAAACACACGGGGCAAGTTCTAGACTAATACTATACTACACCATTAATTTAACTAACTCTGTAAATAAAAATAAGAAGCTAGCTAACAATAAAAAGATAAGAAACTAATAATATACTAATATAATATTATACAAAGCACAGAGAATCTTCCACCCCACAATTAAAAGAGTACAATATCCCCAATGTACAAATATCGCAAAAATAACAAGGTAAACAAGTGTAACGACCTGACTTATCATTTTAAGAATTAATGCCTCATTCAGTGACTTAAGGTCTCGAGCAGTTTTGCAATATGTATTATGACCCGCGAGTGTGGTCGAGTTGAATTACTGCAGATTTGGAATTAAATTAAAAGAACAATCCTTATTTAGAAGTTTAAATGTAAAGAGTGGACCAGAGAGTTGACTTTTGAGCAAACTGCTCTGGAATGGAATTTTGATGATGTCAATAGCTCCGTATGGCGATTATGGAATTAGGAGCGTGTCCGAAAAATTATTTGGCGGTCTGTAGTGGAATTAGGCTTGAAATGGCGAAAGATGAATTTTTGGAAAGTTTGACCGGGGGGTTGACTTTTTGATATCGGGGTTGGAATTCGATTCTGGAAATTCGAATACCTTCATTGTGCCATTTGTGACTTGTGTGCAAAATTTGAGGTCATTCGGACGTGGTTTGCGAGGTGTCGATGTCATTTGTGGAATTAGGAAATTTCTAAGTTCATTAGGCTTGAATCCATGTGTAATTTGTGTTTTTGTGTTGTTGAAGGTGATTTGAAGGTTCGACTAAGTTCGTATGATGTTATGGGATGCTTTGGTATGTTTGGTTGAGGTCCCGAGGACCTCGGGTGTGTTTTGGATCATTTTGGACTATTTTGGATGCTGATTTGCTGATATCTAGTGTTGTTCTTCGCGTTCGCGAAGAAAGATTTGACTCCTGGGATTTTGTTCTTCGCGTTCGCAAAGATACTCTCGCGTTCGCGAAGAAGGAAATCTCTGTTGCAATAGTCTCACTTTGGAGGCTTGTATCTCGCAATCTATAAAGAATTTAGAGATGATCAAAAAATGAAATTTGTAGCTATTTGTGTCTAGTTTTGTAGAAAGGTAAACATTTGTCATTTGGAGTTGTGTACCAAATGTTATGGTCGATAGACTATAGGCTATCTGGGAAGAGTTTGGAAATCTATGTTGTACAGGGCTGCCTTTGGAAGCTTATATATCACAATATATAAGGAATGAGGAAATCAGCAACAAATGAAAGTTATAGTCCTTTGAGTCTAGTTTCCAGAAAGTTAAACCATTTATCATTTGGAGCTTTGTACAAAGAGTTATGACCATTATACTATAAGCTATTTGACAAGAGTTTGAAAATGGTTGTTGGAGAATTTGTTCTTCGCGAACGCGAGGGAAGGGTCGTGAACGCGAAGAACAAATCCCTGGACAGCAGAATAAAGTCCAAATTCATCTCATTCTTCCATTTTTGGACCAAAGAAGCTCGGGTGAGGCGATATTTCGAGAGTTTTTCAAGGAAAATACTGGGGTAAGAATTCCTAACTTGATTTTGGTTAAATTACATGAATCTAGTGTTGTTTTTATCACTAAATTAGTGAATTGGGTTGAAAATGGTAGAAATCCTCTAGACTTTAATTTAAGATTTGAAGGGCGATTTGTCATCGGAATTTGATAATTTCGGTATGGTTGAACTCGTATCGGAATAGGAGTTCGGATTTCGTAAAAGTTTTGTCGGGTTCCGAGGGGCGGGCCTCGCGCTGACTTTTTAGAATAAAATTTTAAGTTGGTGTTTTATTATCCGTAATTATTTTCGATGAATTTTAATGAAGTGGTACAACTAATTTGGATAGATTTGAGCTGTCCGGAGGTCAATTCAAGCAAGAAGGCGATTTTGAAATATTGGCATAACTTCAATAAGGTAAGTATCTTTCCTAACCTCGAGTGGGGGGATTACCCCTTAGGCATTGAGTCTTATGTGAAAATTGTGTGATTTGAAAGCCGTGTACGCAAGGTGACGAGTACGTACTAAGGCTTATATGTGCAAATTTTATTGGTTTAAAGTTTTAGGCATTCTTATGTATTAAATTAGATAATTGTTGGCATTAGTAAATCCTTGAATTATCACGCCTCATTCCTTATTTGTCAAGTTTGTATTTTATATAATAACTTGGTGTTATTGTCATTTGTATTTTATGTGAATTACGTGTGCTTCTTGATTTGATATTTTGCTTGGAATTAAATTCATGATAGAATCCTTACCTGCAAATATTTATTTAACAAATTTAAATTGAGGAGTTAATATAATTATCAAGAATTTGGATTGATGAAGGTGTTTCCCTATACTGAGTATTTTTCACCTCTGTTGATTGTTTGGAGGTTTTATATACATTTTGTGGAGCCTTGGGCTATTTGTTGAAGAATTTATTGATTCTGCTACATATTTGAAATTTGGTTTTGGTCAGTGGCAAATTGTGATATGAATTGTTGTATTGTGTTGTGGTTTAAACACTCTCCTTGATGTTATTTATGCTTCCTACCTTGCTTTTTAATGATATACATGTACTTGGTAAGGAAGAGTGTAATGCACGAAGAGTGATGTCATGCCATTTGAACTATATTATCATGCGAAGGAGTGTATAAAGCACGAAGGGTGATGCCGTGCCATTTGAGAGTGTAAAGAACGAAGGGTGATGCCATGCTATTTCATTTATATTATCAGGTGAGGATGAGAGTAAAAGCACGATGGGTGATGCTGTGCAATTATTTTTATATTATCATATATCCATGGCACGAAGGGCGTTTCCGTGCAGGCGAGGACGAGAGACATATATTATATTGTGATATCGTTTTGTTGTGTATACATTCATGCCTTTAACTTGAGATGTTGTTGTGCACCTTTGTTTTCTATGTGACTTGTAGTCGTTGTTGCTTCCTGTGTGCCTCCACTTTATTTCTTTTATTGTTATTGGCATTTCTCCCACCTAGTTGGTATTGTTATATCTATGCACGGTGAGAAAGATATAAATGCACGAAGAGTGTTACCATGCCAATTGATTTGATCTACATATATGTATTGGGTAAGAATGAGATAAGTGCACGAAGGTATTGTCGTGCCATTTGATGTGATATGTTGAATATATTTCTCACGCCAGAAAAGTTAAATGAGATGTCACAAGGTGACTTTTATTTGAAAGAATTATATTTGAAAGATAATTACTTGAAAGAAGTATATTTGAAAGCTATTTACTTGAAAGAATTATATTTGTAGGATATTTATTTGAAAGAATTATATTTGAAGGATATTTACTTGAAAGAATTATATTTGAAGGATATTTACTTGAAAGAATTATATTAGAAAGATAATTACTTGAAAGAAGTATATTTGAAGCATATTTACTTGAAAGAATTATATTCGAAAGATATTTACTTGAAAGAATTATATTCGAAAGATATTTATTTGAAAGTATTATAATGGAAGGATATTTATTTGAAGGAAGTATATTCGAAATATATTTATTGAAAAGGATTATATTCTACAGACTTTTATTGAAAAACTTATAGATAAAAGATGTATATTGAAAGGACTTGATTAATTGGTTGTACCTGTGTTTATTATTCGCTTGAGTAATATTTTACGGTATTCCTATTGCCTTGCTGTTTAAATCCCTAGTTGATTTGTGTTGCTATCACTGCTATTTGTTTTCTATTATTTTGTATATCATATTGCACAGGTTATTAGATTAGTGAGTGTCTTGACTGTACCTCGTCTCTACTCCAATGAGGTTAGTCTTGATACTTACTGGGTACCGACCGTGGTGTACTCATACTACACTTCTGCACATTTTTGTGCAGAGCCAGGTATTGGAGATATCGGACTCGGACAAACATAGAGTGGGATTACAAGGATTCAAGGTAGAGCTGCTTGGTCGTCGCAGTTCCTTAGAGTCTTTCTATTTTATTGTATTGTTATTTATCATTCAAACAGTATTAAGTATTCGATACTTGCGATCATTTCATGTATTGAGTTAGAGTTCGTGACTCAGTACTACCAGTCTTGGGAGGTTTTTAAAATTATTTCCACTTTTGGTTTCGACACGTGTATTAAATTATATCTTTATAAAAAAATGGCTTGAATTATGATTATAATCGGCTTACTTAGTCTTAGAGACTAAGTGCCATCACGACGCTTGTGGTGGGATTTTTGGGTCGTGACAAGTTGGTATCAGAGCTCTAGGTCCATAGGTTCTACGAGTCACGAACGAGTTTAGTAGAGTCTTGAAGGATCGGTACGGAGACGTCTGTACTTATCTTCGAGAGGCTACAGAGCTAGTAGGAAAAATTTTCACTTCTTTCATTCTTTATCGTGCGATATTTATTCAGTTTGAAGCACGTATCTTATGTTTCTTTGCATCCACTCGTGTATGAAATTGCGCACTCGGTATCAACTATGCGCCAACTGTTCGGGATACTATAGAGGGGTTATAAGGGAGCCAAGGTTGCTCCACCATTATTACGATGTGTCTTCTAGATCGAGGATGCGAAAGTATTGAGAGATCATTCAGTTGTGCACATTAGGGTGCAGCGGGTTCTGACATCTGGTTGATAAATATGATATAAGGAAGGTTTAATTAATTGCCTAATCATCACAATTGTGGTAGGGTCATAAGGTGGATGTAGATCTGAAATAGTTGGTGGTATTAGAGACTAAGTAGTTCGTATGGGATTTCTATTTAGTGAAGGGTACATATTGGTAGCCAAGGCACTGGAGAAAGCGATTTTAACTGTCACGAGGGTGACATGCGCCAAATAAATGGCTTGAGGTGTCTTATGACCGGTGAAGGTTAGTATTGTGGATCATCGGCATGTGTCAAATGGCTTCGCGCCAAGTGAGGGGAGTCCACTATCAACGATCAGATTGCGGGGTCATGTGTTATATCAGTTTTGGCCTGAGATGTATTTATGTAGTAATGAAAGGTTCTCCAAAACTTGTATATGATTAAGGGGTGAGATTTGTGTGGGATGATGCTAGGGCTTGCGGTATTCCTGCATCCTTAATAATTCTACATTTTAGTACCAGCGGAGTCACAACAACAATTTCAAAATATTCGGGGTGCTACAATAAGTTCTTTTAATGCACCATCAGCACAGGGTTCTTACAGTGGTTATTCCAGTTAATACTCCATGTGCATGGTCAGTTAGAGGTGGAGGACAGGCGGGTAGAGGGAACCTAAGAGGTGGAGGCCCGACCCGTTGATATAATATCTATGATTTTGGCTGAGGGTGATACACCAGATGGTGTCGTTATAGGTACGATCCTGATTCTGTTATAAAAGGATATTTTTCCATAATTTGATTTGGTTCTGAATATTGAGGTGAGTCCTCTTATTATGCTCCACTTATGGGTGAACTTCGTAATTGTGTGACCCACTTATATGCTTATCCCTGTTGGGAGAGTTGAAGATGTGAGCTTGTGTCGGTCATTTTTATTTTTGTGCACCATTGAGGGCTATAAGTCCAAAAATAATTTTTATTATTCACTACAGTGGGTTTTATATGTTTCGGAATAATTGATTCCAATTTATTTTATGAATTTTGTGCCCTACCGGTATGAGGGTTCATTATGTGTTTACGAAATTTATTTAAAAGAAGAAAGAAAGGAAATTGAAAATGTCAATTGGCGCAATGTGCAAAATACTTGTGATTCGGAGTTGAGGACGAGATCCTCGTATTTTTATATGATGTGAAATATTTAAAACGGGCTACAAGCCGCGGTGGAGGTTATATAAGGACGAGGTCCTTGTGGTGAAATATTTATGAGTTTAAATTCTCCCTTTGTGAAGTTTAATTTGTACTATAGTACTAATAGGGAGTTATGCCTGATAGGCTTATGTGATAATTCTTTTATGTGTTTTTATGCCATAATTGTGCTGTAATTATTGAGTTTTAGCCTACGAGGTGAGTGCCCAGGTGGCGTTAAATGTGACTCGTTAAGTCGGGTAAATAGTTATGAGGTCTTCATGCCTCACATTTTACTGTCAGTGTTGTGAAAATTCGAAACGAGATTTTGGTTAATATGAGGTTAATTGGAGATGTTGTAATCGATTATGAACAACTATTAAGACCAGAGATGTGGTAATGGACATACATATGATTTGCTTCATGTCGTGATATCATTATGATAATGCGGTGCTTGTAATGATGTGATTAGTATTATTGATATATATATTGTGGTGCCTTGTTGGGTTGTGGATGTGTTGTTTTGGTGTTTACTCCGGCAGGTGGATAAGCCCCATTTACAGGGGAGACTCTATCGAAATTTCTGTAAAATTTGGGAGTTAGTAAAAATTTGGGGGATTGAGACGTGCGAAATAAAAGATAAGGTATGTTATGTGTCTGAGAGTGGACTCTACTTCTAATTCAAGGGCGAATGATCCTATGTGGGGGAGAATGTAAGATCCCGAAAAAAAATTCGAAGTACTTAACACTATAAAAAAAATTGATATGTGCGTAGGCACAAGTTGCTATAGCCAGTTGAGACTAATACCGTACGTTGTTGTGAAAATCAAGCTTTTTGGAAATGTTTGGAGTGTAAGAAATTGGTCTTAAAATTTACAAATATGGATAAAAGAAATAATCTCAATTGAGATGGTGTTGTCGGGCTTATCTCAAATGCGGTAATGTGGGATCAACCGGGAGTATATGTGTAAAAGTAAAATCATCAATTTGGTAACCTCAGAATAATTCATAGCACGTTCGAGGACGAACGTTTGTTTAAGAGGTGGATAATGTAACGACCCGACTTGTCATTTTAAGAATTAATGCCTCATTCAGTGACTTAAGGTCTCAAGCAGTTTCGCAATATGTATTATGACCCGCAGGTGTGGTCGAGTTGAATTAATGAAGATTCGGAATTAAATTAAAAGAACAATCCTTATTTAGAAGCTTAAATGTAAAGAGTGGACCGGAGTGTTGACTTTTGAGCAAACTGCTCCAGAATGGAATTTTGATGATGTCAATAGCTCCGAGCGATTATGGACTTAGGAGCGTGCCCGGAAAATTATTTGGAGGTCTGTAGTGAAATTAGGCTTGAAATGGCGAAAGATGAATTTTCGGGAAGTTTGACCGGGGGGTTGACTTTTTGATATCTGGGTCGGAATCCGATTCTGAAAATTGAAATAGCTTCAGTGTGCCATTTGTGACTTGTGTGCAAATTTTGAGGTCATTCGGACGTAGATTGGGAGGTTTCGACGTCATTTGTGGAATTCTGAAATTTCTAAGTTCATTAGGCTTGAATCAGTGTGTAATTCGTGTTTTTGGTGTTGTTGAAGGTAATTTGAAGGTTCGACTAAGTTGGTATGATGTTATGGGACGCTTTGGTATGTTTGGTTGAGGTCTCGAGGACCTCGGGTGTGTTTTGGATCATTTTGGGCTACTTTGGATGCTGATATGCTGATATCTGGTGTTGTTTTTCGCGTTTGCGAGCAGCCGCTCGCGTTCGCGAAGAAGGATTTGATTTCTGGGATTTTGTTCTTCGCGTTCGCAAATATAGTCTCGCGTTCGCAAAGAAGGAAATCTCTGTTGCAATAGTCTAATTTGGAGGCTCATATCTGGCAATCTCCCAGGCCAACTCTCAATTCTCGCATCTGCGCTTCCATCTCCGCACGTGCGAGTCCGCTGATGCGCGCACAAATTCCCCGCACCTGCGAAGACTGCCAAGTCCAGCTCTTCCCACACCTGCGCCTCATTCTTCGCACCTGCGACCATCGCACTTGTGCCCAAGGTCCGCAGGTGCGATTACACCAGAACTCAGACCTCTCCAAAACTATGGAAATCATCCGCAACTCGTTCGATAAACACCCGGGGCCCTCGGGACCCCGTCCAAACATACCAACAAGTTTTAGAACCTAACACGGACCCGCTCGAGGTCTCAAATCACATCAAACGACATCGAAACTACGAATCGCACCATGAATCAAACTTATAAATTTTCAAATCCTTCAACTTCTAAAACCCGTGCCGAAACCTATCAAATCAACCCAGAATGACGTCAAATTTTGCAGGCAAGTCCCAAATAACATAATGGAGTTGTTCTAACTCTCATAATTGCATTCCGACCTCGATATCAAAAAGTCCACTTCCGGTCCAAATCTCCAAAAATTTGACTTTCGCCATTTCAAGCCTAAATCAGCTACAGACCTCGGATTTACAGTCCGGACACGCTCCTAAGTCCAAAATCACCCAACGGAGCTAATGGTACCGACAGAACTCCATTCCGGAGTCGTCATCACATAGTTCCGACTACGGTCAAAATCCTAAGACTTAAGCTTCCGTTTTAGGGAATAAGTGTCCCAAATCACTTCGAAACATCCGGTAACCGAATTCAACCATGCACGAAAGTCAATACACATAAGATGAAGCTGCTCAGGGCCTTATGCCACTGAACGAGATTTAAATTCTCAAAACAACCGGCTGGGTCGTTACATCCTTCCCCTCTTAAACAAACGTTCGTCTTCGAACGTGCTAAGCATCGCCTCGAAGTCATGAAATCACTTAAAGTACATACCCAACACACACCCGTGGATGACCCCACGTCACCCCAATCCACATAAGCCTGACGACACCATCTCAACTATAATTTATCCTTTCTGCCAACACTGATAAGCTTTAGAGTAAAAAATTCTCACCTTCCATTTATCTTCAAAAGATCCGATTCTAAATCCAAAACCGTTATCAGTCTCAACCAGCGGTAACAAATCATGCCTACACCCACAAGGTACGACCACACAACAAGACACACCACATATAGGCCCATAATAACATTTCTGATCACAGTAGCTGCCCGAAATCAAAACCAGCACCGACAATTAGACCCATATCCATTAGCAACCCATTTCAAACCTCCAAAATGCTGACAATGATGCAAGAAACACGAAGACCTCATAACTATACTCCCGAATCAACAAGTCACAAATAACACCATCGGGCACACACCCCGCAAGCTAAAACTCGAGAAGCACAAAATGAAAATGACTGAATATGTAAAGAGAAACACATAAGGGAAATATCAAACAAGCCCGACAGGCTCAACTCTCTAACAGTATCATAATACGAATCAATTGAAAAGGAAAAATCAAAGTACATGAACAAATCATAAAGATCTCATCCTGATATCACCCTCCACTCTGGCACGCAGCCCGGCTCAAACATATCAAATCACATGGAGTCGCGAGGGTCTCACCCTCAACTCTGAATCACAAGTCGAAGACACATCATACCAATGGAAATTCTCCACTAACTCAATTCTGCCAATAAAATCTCAACACTTGCTAAATTCTCACCCCGGTAGAGTATTAAATCACAAATTATAACCAATTTACTCAGGAATCACATCAAACCTACCATAATGGACAATATGAATTCACTAATAGTCTCGTAACTTTCAATAATGAATAGAAACAAATGATAGACACGGCTATCACTCATAGAATCTCCCAATGGAGTAAACATCTAAACATAATACTAAGTCATAAACTTACCCATAGGTGGGACAACAAGTAGGGGAACTCGCCTCGATAAGCAGGACCGAATCAAAATAGGAATGGTGCCCCTCTGTAACAAATCAAAAGCATACTTGTATGACATCATCTGGCGTAGTGGCCTCAAGCCTACTATATGAAACACATCAACGGGTCGGGCCTTCCCCTCTTGGGTGCCCTCTACTCGCCTGAATACTCTGTTGTGGCACACCTATCCAGAGTCTAGGACAATCTCTCACCCTGTGGCTGGTATCTCCACACTCGAAGCAACCTCTTTGCTGACGTAGTTGTGGGAACTGTGCGGTACGGGTACTCTGAGACCCATGAGCACCTGAAATACTGTGCGAAGCCTGAAGTGCAAACTGAACTGGCTGACCCACAAAACCTCTACCATGTCGTACCCTACCTCCAAAATAAGGACCAATAGATCTCTCTGGTCTACGAGGCCTTCTCACCTCCCTGTCCTCTCTCTCCTGATCTTGCTTGTACTCTCTCTTATGGCCCCACATGTCCTCTCTCTCTTGATCCCACATGCCCTCTACCCGGCGAGCGATCCCTACCACCTGCTAAAACGAAACATCTGACTCTAACTCCCGAGCCATGCTGAACCGAATATCATATCTGAGTCCCTCAATGAATCTACAGACATGCTCTCTAACTGTGGCGACCAAAGCAGGTGCATGCCTGGCCAAATCACTGAATCTCACAACATACTCTGACACTGACATAGTGCCCTAGCGCAGCTGCTCAAACACTACGCGCCATGCATCTCGAAGGGACTGAGGTACAAACTCTCTTAGGAACATCTCTAAAAACCGAACCCATGTAAGTGAAGCTAACTCGGCTGGGCTACCCAACTCATATGCCTGCCACCACTAGTAAGCCGCTCCCCTGAGCTGGAACATAGTAAAAGTAACCCCGCTCATCTCCACAATACCCATAGTACGGAGAATGCGGTGACACTCCTCCAGAAAACCATGTGCACTCTTTGAAGCAAACACAATAAATGTAAGAGGGTCATATTTCTTGAACCTTGCAAGTCTAAGTTGCTCTTCCTCAGATGCTGCTGCCCTGACCACGGGCTGAACTGGGACCACAGGCTGTGTCGCCATGACACCTGGAACCTGAACAACATGAACTCGCTGCTCTGGGGTGTAGGCTGCGGGAGTCTGGGCTTCTCCCCCGGTCTATGAAATAGCTGGTGCAACAGGAATCAACCACGCCTGAGCCAATTTACCAAACATGCTCAGGAACTGTGCTAAGGTCTCCTGAAGTTCGGGGGTAACAGCAAGCGCCTCCGGTACCTTCTCCCCAACTGGAACTACTAGCGACTCCTCAACTGCTACCCTGGTAGGTGCTCTGGCTATGGCACTTACTCCTCGTTGGCCTCTGCCTCTAGCGATACCTGCTCCGAGATCAGCGTCGTCGATAACTACAGCTCGTGTCCTCACCATCTGTGAGAGAATGGAATAATAAAAGTTCAAAATCCAAGATCAATAAGGTCGCACGATAGGAATGAAAGAAGTGAAATTGTCCTAATAGTTCTGTAGCCTCTCGCAGATAAGTACAGACGTCTCTGTACCGATCCGCAAGACTCTACTAAACTCGCTTATGATTTGTAGCAACTATGAACCTAGGGCTCTGATACCAACTTATCACGACCCAATTTCCCCTCCGTTTGGGTATCGTGATGGCACCAAGTCCTAGGGACAAGGTAAGCCTAACAATAATTAAAACAACAACATTATTTAAATAGAATCTCTTACAAAACCCAAAATCGGTAGTACAAATCATAAGCTCTACAGAGTGTTTGCTAGAAAGCCTCTAAATACAATTGTCTAGAAACGGGAATGAACAATGCAAAACAAAAACTTGAAGGTGACTCCGAAGCCTGCGAACACAGCAGCAAGTTTACCTTGAGTCTCTACAGCAACAGTCCACACAGCTAGCTAACGAACAAGTACCTGGATCTGCACAAAAATATGCAGAATAGTAGCATGAGCACACCACAGCGGTGCCTAGTAAGTATCAAGACTATCCTTGGTAGAGTAGTGATGAGGAACAGTCAAGACACCCACTGGTCTAATAAACTGAACAAATATAAGTACATGAATAACAGAAGTATAATGTCTACATAAGGACTATGCAAGATGGCTCACAATACAGTAATGGCATTAAAGCATAAAACAACAAGTATCAATAGAATATCATGAAAATGACGCATACAAAGTGAATGGAACACAACCTAAATCCGGAATCACGAATACAACAAGGACAAGTAATAACTCAGTAACCACAACCGATTTTACATTAGGTTTTAGCCAACAACTCCACGAGGTACCGAACCTCAGACAAATTCACAATTCACGGGTCTCAATACCTGAACCCTAACACTTGCCATCTTGTGCCCTCATAACACCTCATAACCGCACTGACGACTCACGTGCCAATAGAGCCATTCTCACATAGAAGGCAAGTAAACAAGGGTGAGCATCTATGCTCAACAATATCAAGAACACCTCTTATCCGATAAGAGTGCTTAACTACGTGTAGGCTTGTGCAAGTATCCTAACATAGTCCATACCAGCAAATAAGCATAAGGAAAAAAAAGAACGGACAACACGTAGAATATTTTCTCATAGCTTTCATAAGATAAATCTCACACAGGTACGTATACCACTACCCAAATATCAACAACAAGAATGCCCCCAGGCCATAAATCATCACAAATCAATCCCTGACACAACCCACCTTGTCTCGCCACGTGTGCAATAGTAACATAAATGCCCGCCTTGTCTCGCCACACGTACATAATAATGTTCCCACCTTGTCTCGCCACATGCGCAACCCACATATATATATCCCGCCTTGTCACGCCGCATGTGCAAATATCCACACACACACACACACACACACACACACACACACATATATATATATATATATATATATATATATATATATATATATATATATATATATATATATATATATATATATGCAAATATCAATGGTAACAATAGCACGGCAGAAACCTCATGCAATCCCATAATGACAACCGCACGGCAGAAACCTCGTGCATCACCACGACAAGTACCACAACAACAATGATAATAATACAAAGTACGATAAGTAAATCAAATCAAGAACTTTAATTCACAAAGAAATGGTAGAACAAATTCACAAGGAATAACTACAATAAAGAATGCTAGGCGTAAAGAGAACAACTCAACAAAGGGAAAACTAGTGTGTAGCAACAATCCCACAATTTACACTTAAACAACAGGGAAGCTAACATGAGTTAAATAAATTCCAAATAAAACAAGTCGACTAAGATATAGGATATCTAAAACTTCTTTTAAGATTGAGGAATTACAAAGGATATTCAACAATTTAATTAAGGATAAGCAGTAGAAAGATAATCATAACCTCAATTGAGACTGAACAAATTACAAGAAGAGATAATAATAATAATTTCAAATAAAGATAAGCAGTTATGAAATGATAGCATGACAATAGGGGAGGTAAAATCTTCAGTTAAGTCAAATTAAGAGTCAAATAGGCAATAAGAGTGAATCCTAAAAGCAATCAATTTTAATTAAAGCATGTAGAGGTGAAACTAGTAAATAGGGACTTAATCATATCAAGAACAACTTCATACTCAGTGAATATAAGGACTCAAGAATCCTAAAAGGCCAACTTTCTACAAATAAGTCCGAGCACGCACTCGTCACCTCACGTGCATGGACTATAGTCAACATAGAAGACTCAAATCCTAAGGAGAAAATCCCCCACATAAGGTTAGGTAAGATACTTACCTCGAACCAAGCTCAAACAGTCCGTAAGAATGCCCTTTCCGCAATTATCCGACTCTGAATGGATCAAATCTAACCAAACACAATTGCATATCATGAATACAACGACAATAGACTCATCTAATTAATGAAATCAATATTTTAACAAAAATTTCGAAATTTACCCATTGCAACAATGGACACCCCTTCACTCACGAGTCAACCATATAAGAATTACTCAAATCCGATCACAAATCCCCTTTCAAAACTCGAAATCTTTATTGAAGAAGTTTTTCCAATTTTGTCCAATTTCAAAGACAAAAATCCGAAACTAAATGGAGAAAACAACTATAGATTAATGCAATAAACCCAAATTCGAGTAAGAAATCGTTACCCACAAGATTCCTTTGAAAATCCCTCAAAAGATTGCCTTCTCCCGAGTTCAAAATCAAAAATGGAGTGAAAATGAAAAAACCCTCAATTCCAACCCCTTTATGCCCAGAGATCCTCACACCTGCAACCATTTCTCGCACCTGCGACCATTTCTTGCACCTGCGCCTACCGCACCTGCGGTCTAACCAGTCGCACCTGCGAAAGTCACTAACTCCCACAGTCTCCGCACCTGCGAGCCTTCTGCGCATCTGCGGGCATCGCAGATGCGGAACTTCCTCGCACCTTCGACCCTAGGCCAACTCTCAATTCTCGCATCTGCGCTTCCATCTCCGCACATGCAAGTCCGCTGATGCGCACAAATTCTCCGCACCTGCGGAGACTGCCAAGTCCAGCTCTTCCCGCACATACGCCTCATTCTTCGCACCTGCAACCATCGCACTTGCGCCCAAGGTCCACAGGTGCGATTACACCAGAACTCAGACCTCCCCAAAACCATGGAAATCATCCGCAACTCGTCCGAAAAACACCCGGGGCCCTCGGGACCTCGTCCAAATATACCAAAAAGTTCTATACCCTAACACGGACCCGCTCGAGGTCTCAAATCACATCAAACTACATCGAAACTACGAATCGCACCATAAATCGAACTTATAAATTTTCAAATCCTTCAACTTCTAAAACTCATGCCGAAACCTATCAAATCAACCCGGAATGACGTCAAATTTTGCAGGCAAGTCCCAAATAACATAGCGGAGCTGTTCCAACTCTCGGAATCACATTCCAATCCCGATATCAAAAAAGTTCACTTCCGGTCCAAATCTCCAAAAATTCGACTTTCGCCATTTCAAGCCTAAATCAGCTACAGACCTCGAATTTACATTTCGGACACGCTCCTAAGTCCAAAATCACCCAATGGAGCTAATGGAACCGACATAACTCCATTCCGGAGTCGTCTTCACATAGTTACAACTACGGTCAAAATCTTAAGACTTAAGCTTCCGTTTTAGGGACTAAGTGTCCCAAATCACTCCGAAACATCTGGTAACAGAATTCAACCACTCACGCAAGTCAATACACATAATTTGAAGCTGCTCAGGGCCTTATGCCACCGAACGAGACTTAAATTCTCAAAACGACCGGTCGGGTTGTTACAATTGTACCTTGTCTCTACTCCACTGAGGTTAGTCTTGATATTTCCTGGGTACCGACCGTGGTGTACTCATACTACACTTCTGTATATTTTTGTGCAGATCCAGGAATTGGAGATATCGGACTCAGATAGAGTTAGAGTGGGATCGCAAGGATTCAAGATAGAGCTGCTTGGTCATCGCAGTTCCTTGGAGTCTTTCTATTTTATTGTACTGTTATTTATTATTCAAACAGTATTGAGTATTCGATACTTGCGATCATTTCATATATTCAGTTAGAGTTCGTGACTCAGTACTAGCAGTCTTGGGAGGTTTTTAAAATTATTTCCACTTTTGGTTTCGACACGTGTATTAAATTATATCTTTATTAAAAAATGGCTTTAATTATGATTATAATCGGCTTACTTATTCTTAGAGACTAAGTGCCATCGCGACGTTTGTGGTGGGATTTTTGGGTTGTGACAACAAGAAACTCCCTGAAAGGCCAAAGGCCGAAGCAATCGCGGCTCACGGGTACTTAGACTTCCCCCAGGCATGGTCCTTTGTGTGGGCACCCCACACTTAGTTCTCACCATCTAGCTCGCTTTTGCGCATCTTATGGCCTTGCTTCCTATACTCATAATCCTACAACATAAAACAACACTACAAATATAATAGAAAAATAAAATAAACCAAAAATAAACAAAATTAAAAGAAAGCAGTAAAGCTGGGTTGCCTCCCAACAAGCACCTAATTTAACGTTGCGGCATGACGTGAACCATTCTTTGCCTCCACATTGAACTTATGAATTGCGCCCCTAATTTGGCTTCAAGCTTTCTGTTATGCTACGGGGTGGTGAGACAAATTTAATTGAGCCAAGCAACCAATATCGCGTTTTACACTTCTTGGCCTTCGGATGAGGTATGTAATTCTGTCTCTATGGCACGACGAATTCAAGAATGTAAGCACCTCGTTCCTCATCCATTGGCTCCTCTAAATGATCAGATGACTCGATTTCCATGTCATCATCCAAACACAATGTTGAAAAATGTATGGAGTGAGGACCAATACACCCTAACTCTAGAATTGTATTACTCTTCACATCCTCATATGTACACACACTAGAGTCTTCACATATAATATTATCTACTTACTCACATGACTCTAGAGTGCTTTCCTCAACATGGACATTATCAATACAAGTATGGCCGAATGATTTCCTCTCTACTTTTAGCTCCTTAATTTGGTGTATAAGCTCTTTTTTAGCTTCATACAACTCAGAACTAATTTTTTGGGCGTTAGACGCATCTACCTTTGAAATTAATTTAGCTCCCAAGCCGTGAATATCAGTGCTAAATTTTTCAATCTCTTGTCCCAGTTCAGCTCTTCCTTCTATAAAGTGTCTCATCCCATCAGTAATTTCCTCACGTTGAGCCTCATATATTTCTAACTTTTCAGCTTCTTCCACTAGCCATGTTTGGCTTAAAATCTCCACTTTTTCAAAATTTTCCATTTGTTGGAACTCGCTGTCTTCATTCAATTCAACAATATTAGCCTTCATTCTTGTGATTGCTGCCCTTATTGATGTTTGGCATATTTTGATATGTGTTGATGTTACTTTACCCATGTTTTAACCGCTTCTTGATGTTATTTGATCTTTAAAATGCCCAACATGGTTTAATTATTGGTTTTATGACTAATTGTGTTGTGTGTGGTGAATTAGGGTGTTTGGAGTGCAAAAATATGAAGAAAAGGTGCTCTAGGTAGAGTAAGAGAGATTGGATGCGTCGCATCCAATCTAGAAAAAGATCAGATTTCGCGCACCCTTAGCAGTGAAGTCAGCCCATAGCATCCGCCATAGCATCCGCACCTGGGCAAAGCTGAGATGGAGGAACTAGGTGTGGATGCGTCGCATCCACCCTCGCATGCAAAGCTGAGAAATAGAGAACAAGGTGGATGCGTCGCATCCACCTTCGCAGGCAAAACTGAAATGGAGGACGAGGTGGATGCGTCGCATCCACCTTAGCATCAGTCCCTGAAGCCGATTTGGACTAGGAATAGGAGAGCTTTGGCCCACGACTTTTGTACGCAATATATAAGCCAAAAACGCCTCCTTTAGGTTATCGAACATATTGGAGAAGGGGAAAAAGCTACAACAAAGTTCTAAAACCACGGAATTCGTCTTGAGTTCCTATTCTCTCTTTCTTTTATTGATTCTTATGCACTCCTGTGAATTTTTTATGATTGCCTGAATATGAGTGGCTAAGAATCCTATTGTTCTAGGGTCATGGGTATACATGAATGTTGATGTTTGAAGTTTAATTTGACGAAGTTGATTTTATCATATTGGGTTGTTTATTTAATTCTGTTTTTAATTATTTTGCTGAGTAGCTAACAGTGAAATATTATCTACGAATCTAGAGTTGAACTCGAAAGTGGGAACTCTAGATTGCATATAGAATTAAATAGAGCAAGTTCTTAAACCCGGGCATAAGGGAAAGGATTCACAATTGGGATAGACATATACCTAATAGCCTTGCTCGGTTGCAGTACAGGAATTGTAAATGCGTTCTTGTTAAGTTTAATTCCATAGACATATAGGTATTAAGTTAGCTTGGATAGGCGAGTAAGGGCTCGACAGACTCTTATGAGTAAGATCAACCCTGTGAACCAACAATCCAGATAAAGCAATTAGTTATTTTAAGCTAAGGATGCAACATTATTGTTAAATAACCCGTGACCCTGGAATATTATCTCCCATTAATTGTTATTTAAAACTATTTAAGTGTTGTGTTAATTTCTGGTATTCCATTACTTGATAGTCTTTAGGTAGTAAATTAGACAATTATCTATTTTATAAAAAATCGCTTGAATCGATAAGCTATTTGAGTTTGAATTAGTCAAAAGTTAATCATAAGTCCTCGTGGGAACGATACTCTATTCACTACTCTATTACTTGACGATCACGTATACTTGCGTGAGTGTGTTTGGTCGCAACAAGTTTTTGGCGCCGTTGCCGGGGACCTAGAAATTAGCTACTTGACTGAGTTAAGCTGTTATTACTTATTTGTTCAAGTTTTAATTTTTAGTTTGCCTTGTTTGTATTCACAGGCTCTTCTCTTGAATGCGGAGGAGTAGAAGTGCAAACAACCTACTTCCTTTTGATCCAGAAATTGAACGAACACTTCATAGAGTGAGAAAGGAAGTAGAAGCTAGAACGAGAATAGAAAGAGAGTTGGACATCGTAGTTTAACCACAGCCAATAGAGATGGCAGATAATGAAGAGCGTCCGGTGATTGAAGCCGCAAGGCCCAATCTTGCGAATATGACTCAGGCTATTGTGAAGCCTGATATCACTGGGCATTTTGAACTCAAACAGTACATGGTACAGCTGATTCAGTCCACAGGAAAATATGTGGGTCTATCTCATGAGGACCCGTAGAGGCACATTCAGAACTTCTTGGAAATTACGGACACTTACAATTATCCGAACGTTTCCAAGGACTATGTCAGGCTGACACTATTTCCCTTTTCACTGTTGGGGGAAGCTAAGGAATGGTTGCAAAAGGAGCCCGCAAACTCAATCCACACTTGGGATTATTTAGTAAGGAAATTTCTAATCAAGTTCTTCCCTACTAAGAAGACAAAATCGCTGAGAAGCCAAATTCTTGGGTTCCAACAACGGGATGGAGAGACACTTCGTCAAGCTTGGGAAAGATACAAGAAGCTACTCAGAGACTGCCCGCATCATTGTCAGACTGATGAGGTATTGGGTCACACTTTTGTTGATGGGTTAGATGAAGCATCAAAGATGAATCTTGACTCAGCTTGTGGGGGTAGTTGCATGGCGAGGCCGTATAGTGAAATACAACTCTTGCTAAATAACTTCACTGCCAATGACCATAATTGGCAAGGAGATGGGGATGCAAGAAGAGCAATTAAACAGAAGTCAGCCGGGTTGATTGAGCTTGATGACTTCTCAGCCATGAGAGCAGATATTGCAAAGCTGGCAAATCAGATGAACCGAATGACAACACAACAAATGCAACATGTACAACAGATGTCTATTTGTTGCGAAATATGTGGTGATAGTCATATGAGTGACATGTGCCCCACGAATCCTGAATCTATATACTATGTGGGGCAACAAAACAGAGGCTCTATGAATCAACATGCACAATATGGGAACACTTACAATCCAAATTGGAGGAATCATCCTAACTTCTCATGGGGCGGAAATCAACAGAATCAGAATCAGTATAGGCCTCAAGGAAATTTTAATCAGCCTCAGAAGCCACCCCAACAAATAGAAGAGAGTAGGAATGACTTGCTGAAAAAGTTGTTGCTAGACAATCAACAGCTCAGGACCGATTTCAGAAATCTTGAGAGGCAAATGGGGCAGTTAGCAGCAAATCAAAATACTAGACCTACAGGCTCTCTTCCCATTGATACAGAGAAGAACCCTCAAGTTAATGCAGTTATACTTAGAAACGGGAGGGAACTAGAGGAAGTGCCAAATAAGAGAAAGGAAAAACCTATACCTGAGGGGGAGCTGACACCTAAGGCAATACACGAGTCAAAGGAAAATGATGCAAGTTCAGAGCGAATGGAGGCTACAAGGCCACCACCACCTTTCCCCCAGAGATTGCAGAAAAAGAATGACGATCGCATGTTCAACAAATTTCTCTCTATGTTGAGTCAGGTTCAATTAAATATTCCATTAGTGGATGTACTTCGTGAAATTCCAAAGTATGCTAAGTACATTAAAGATATAGTGGCTCACAAGAGGAAATTGACTGAGTTCGAGACGGTTGCGCTTACTGAGGAGTGCACATCAAGGGTCCAAAACAAGCTTCCCCAAAAGCTTAAGGATCCTGGCAGCTTCACCATTCCAGTGCGAATCGGTAATATTGATGTGGGTCGTGCTCTTTGTGATTTGGGTGCAAGCATAAATCTGATGCCTTTGTCCTTGTTTAAGCAATTGGGTCTGGGAGCTCCGAGACCAACCACGGTGATGTTGCAATTAGCTGATAGGTCCATAGCCTACCCCGAAGGAGTGATTGAAGATGTGCTACTGCAAATTGGGAAATTTATCTTCCCAGTTGACTTCATTATTCTAGATTTCGAGGCTGATGAACAAGTTCCAATCATATTGGGACGACCTCTCTTGGCTACTGGTGATGCAATAATTAAAGTGAGGGAAGGGAAAATGATTATGAGGGTGGACAACGAGAAAGCAGTCTTCAATGTCTACAAAGCAATCCAACTTCCCCACCACTATGAGGAGCTCTCTATGATATCTGTTGTGGAGGTGGATGCGCAACTTCTCGACACGAGTGTATATCTAGAGGACTCTCTAGAAAAAGCAATCATGTTGTTTGATAGCTTGATGATTGATGATGAGGTTGAAAAAATGATGCATATCCTAGATGCATCATGTGCTTACATGCAAGGAATACACCCGTTTGAGCCCCTGAATTGGCCAAGTGGCCCCCCTCCAAATCCGTCAATTGAAGAAGCTCCAAAATTGGAGCTTAAACCCCTACCCCCTCACCTTCAATATGCTTATTTGGGTAGTTCTGACACTTTACCTGTTATTATTTCTTCTCACTTGTCTAAATTGTAGGAAGAAAAGCTATTAAGGGTGCTACGTGAGCACAAGCGAGCAATTGGGTGGACAATGTCTGACATTAAAGGCATTAGTCCAGCTTTCTGCATGCACAAAATCCTCATGGAGGACAGACAAAATCCAAATGTAGAGCATCAACGCCGACTAAATCCAATCATGAAAGAAGTGGTAAGAAAAGAAGTGATTAAGTGGCTTGATGCAGGTATAGTATTTCCAATCTCTGATAGTAAATGGATAAGCCCCGTTCAATGTGTGCCGAAGAAAGGGGGGATGATTGTAGTAGTTAATGAAAATAATGACTTAATTCCTATAAGAACTATCACTGGATGGAGAATTTGCATAGATTATAGAAAATTGAACAATGCCACCCGGAAAGACCACTTTCCCCTTCCCTTTATTGACCAAATGCTTGATAGGTTAGCTGGCCAGGAATACTACTGTTTCCTGGACGGTTATTCGGGGTATAATCAGATTGCTATAGCCCCAGAGGACCAAGAGAAAACTACATTTACATGTACTTATGGCACATATGCGTTCAAGAGAATGCCCTTCGGTCTTTGTAATGCACCTGCGACTTTTCAAAGGTGTATGATGGCTATTTTTACTGACATGGTTGAAAGATTTGTAGAAGTATTCATGGACGATTTTTCTGTGTTTGGATGTTCTTTTGATAATTGCTTGATGAACCTTGATAAAGTGCTTGCTAGGTGTGAAGAGACGAACTTGGTGTTAAACTGGGAAAAGTGCCATTTCATGGTACGTGAAGGTATAGTTTTGGGGCACAAGGTGTCAAAAGATGGTCTAAAGGTGGATAAAGCAAAGGTGGAGACGATTGAGAAATTGCCCCCACCGACATCCGTCAAAGGCATTCGCAGTTTCTTGAGTCATGCAGGTGTTTATCGTCGTTTCATTAAAGATTTTTCGAAAATTTCTTCTCCTTTGTGCAGGCTTCTAGAGAAAGATGTCACCTTCAAGTTGGATAATGCATGTCTGAAAGCATTTGAGGAGCTTAAGGGAAGATTGGTGACTGCACGAATTATCATTGGCCCAGATTGGGCACAACCATTTGAGTTGATGTGCGATGCAAGTGACATAGCAATCGGAGCAGTTTTGGGGAAAAGGAGGGATAAAATCTTTCACTCCATTTATTATGCGAGAAAAACTATGAATCCAGCTCAGATGAATTATATAGTTACTGAAAAGGAGTTGCTTGCAATGGTGTGGGCGTTTGACAAGTTCAGATCCTATCTAGTGGGAACCAAAGTCATCGTCTACACAGATCATTCAGCTATCAGATACTTGTTTCAAAAGAAAGACGCCAAGCCGAGGCTGATTCGTTGGGTCCTCCTCTTGCAAGAATTTGACTTAGAGATCCGAGATCGAAAAGGGACAAAAAATCAAGTGGCTGATCATTTGTCCAGATTAGAAAGTCGGAACCATGTAGCTGAAGGAGGGTCAATCAAAGAAACATTTCCTGATGAGCAATTATTAGCAGTCACCTCAGGTGAAGCCCCATGGTATGCAGATTATGTGAATTTTATTGCAAGTTGGGTGACACCACTAGAATTGACACCTGACAATAGAAGAAGATTCTTACATGATGTAAGGCGCTACATGTGGGATGAGCCATTCTTATATAGGCAATGCGCAGATCAGTTGGTGAGAAGGTGTGTTCCTGAGGAAGAGATGAACACTATACTGCATGACTGTCATGCTTCGTCATATGGAGGTCATCACGGCGTGGATAGAACCGCCCAAAAATTGCTACAATCAGGTTTCTATTGGCCAAAATTGTTTAAGGATGCACATGCCTTTATTAAAAATTGTGATAGATGCCAAAGAACCGGAACTATCACGAGGAAACACGAGATGCCCTTGCAAAATATTCTGGCAGTAGAGCTTTTTGATGTTTGGGGGATTGATTTCATGGGACCATTCCCATATTCTAATGAGCACAGGTACATCTTGGTGGCGGTCGACTATGTTTCTAAGTGGGTGGAGGCCATTGCTCTTCCTACTAACGACGCAAAGGTAGTGGTAAGCTTTGTAAAGAAGCACATCTTCACACGTTTTGGGACTCCAAGAGTGTTGATAAGCGACGGGGGAACTCATTTTTGTAACAAATTGCTGAATAATATTCTTGCAAAATATGGAGTTAAGCACAAGGTTTCCACTGCCTATCATCCCCAAACGAGTGGTCAAGTAGAAGTTTCCAACAGAGAGGTAAAGCAGATTTTGGAAAAAACAGTAAGTGGGAATAGAAAGGACTGGGCCGGGAAGCTAGATGACGCATTATGGGCGTATCGCACTACATACAAGACCCCCATAGGTACTTCTACGTACAAGTTGGTTTATGGGAAGGCATGCCATTTGCCCGTCGAGCTTGAACACAAAGCATATTGGGCAATTAAAAAGCTAAATATGGAGATGGACTTGGCCGGTGAGAAGAGATTGCTACAACTCAACGAGCTTGATGAGTTTCGATTGCATGCGTATGAAAATGCCAAATTGTAAGGTGGCATGATAAGCATATCCAACATCGTGAGTTTGAGCCAGGTCAAGAATTTCTCTTGTTTAATTCAAGGCTAAAGCTTTTTCCAGGAAAGCTTAAATCTCAATGGTCGGGTCCGTTTGAAGTGGTTAGTGTGAAACCTCATGGTGCGGTAGAATTGCGTGATACAGGTTCCAATGCGACATTCTTGGTAAATGGCCAGAGAGTAAAACACTATTGGGGTGGTGACATTGCACGTCACAAGACCTCGATGGATTTAGTGGAGGCATGAAGAACGTGTTGCGTCGTGCCGCGACGTTAAATCAGGCGCTTCTTGGGAGGCCACCCAAGTTAGTTAGTTCATTGTTTTGTAGGAATTAGATCTTGTATGTATATAAAAAATAAAAAAAAATAAAATTTCAGAGAAGTCGCTTAGGACACGTCGCGTCCAAAAAAAAGGGGATCCAGATATGGGAAAGCAGAGGGGATGCGTCGCATCCCCCTCAGCATGAAAAAAAATTGACGGACCAATTGCTCAAGGCAGTGAAGTCTGTCTATCGCGTCCGCGTCGCGTCCAACCAATTTTTGGAGAAAGCAGAGGGGATGCGTCACATCCAAGCTCGCACGTACAGGTAAGTGCTATATTTTAACACATCTTAGGCCAAAAACAAAACTCAAAAATAAAAACAAACACGACACCCTAACATAAAAAAAAGCTCGTCTTCCTCGTTCTTTCTTTAATCCCAATTGCGACGCATCCAAACGCGACAGGTACGCATCATCTTCTTCGTTCTTTCTTTTTCCTCTCCAAGTGCTCAATGGTAGCAACAAGTTAGGTTTTTCCAATTTCAAATATCACACATGTGATTAAGAGAGGGACTGAAAAAGCCTGAGGTTTAGGGCTGTCGTTCTTGTTAGTTGTAATGGTTGCGAGATGATAAACTATAATTCCCTTCATCTCGTTAATTTTGGGGAGGGTAGTCGCATCACCCAACTGATAGAATGAACTAGGCACAACTGTTGCATATCACATATTCGATGAATTGACCGTGAGGTAAATTTGGGCGCCGGTGAAGTCTGAGTAACCGAGCAACATTGGTATATGCTTGTGTATAAGTGTGAGGTTGTTTGTGTTGATTGTGTACAGCAATGTTTTGAGCCTATGATATATTGTCTAAATGAATTGAACATCCGGCACATGCTAGACATCTTGAATTATAAAGTGTTACTCGATTTACATTGTGTGAGCGCTATGCGTAATGATATGTCGTGAGAATAAGTGTGGGGTCAAGTGAGGTGCTATGTGCAATTGAACATGGTGAGTGAGCGTCACTCGGATAAACCTCATGTTGGGCATGATGATATCTATATAGCCATGAGCTATAGTTTCATGAAGTATTGAATGGCATGACTCTGCGAATAATTGGAAGTGCAAGCTGTTGCAACTGTTTTAGAACTGAACTTCACTGTTTTATACACTAATTGTTGATTTCTTTGCATTGCAGGTAATTAGGTTCGTAAAATGGCAGCAACGAGTAAACCGTCCAAGCAACAAGACAAAGATAATAACAAGCAACCGCCCAAAAAGCCTACCGGAAAGGCAGCAGGTGCCCCAAATCCACAGAAAAAAAGGAAGCGGATGGAGAAGGAAAAGGAACTGCAGCCTAGGCAGTTAAGTGATGATTCAGAGCAATAAGAAGAGGAACCATTAGTCAGGAGGACAGTGAAGAAGGGTATTACAAAAACATCATTAAATCCACCAAGCAAAGGGATAGAGATTAGAGAGCCTGTGACATACCAGAGAAAAGCCTCCAAAAAGAGTGATCCGACTGATAAGGGAAAGGAGAAGATTACTGCAGAATCTGAATCCGAATCCGATTCGGATAATAACCTTCTACATGTCGACATGAGTGATGAAGATGAGGGTGAACCCATAGACCGAGTTTCTTGGGAGAAGAACTTTGTTAATGAGAAGGCATTCCGAGCCTATAATAAGATACTGGGTTCAAAGAAGTACATTCCAGAAAAGCCGATCAACATCGAAACACTTAAGAAAAAGTACCCAGAGTTTCTGAAATCAATTCGCGAGGTGCAACAATGGGGACCCATCTTGA
The DNA here is from genome assembly GCF_000715075.1 of Nicotiana tabacum. Classification (NCBI taxonomy): domain Eukaryota; kingdom Viridiplantae; phylum Streptophyta; class Magnoliopsida; order Solanales; family Solanaceae; genus Nicotiana; species Nicotiana tabacum. Next base: position 18,465,907 of record NC_134091.1, read on the forward strand.
AGGGTCACGGCAAAGCCAACCTCACTATTGTTAGAGAGCTTTATGCCAATTGGCGTCACGCCAGGGGCAACATTGTGAGAGTAAGAGGGGTAGATATTAATGTGTCAGCTGAAGCTCTGAATAATTTCTTAGGGGTGCCACACACACTAACAGATAGGTTTGACTCCATATACAAAACACCAGATTATGCACACATTAAGTCTGTCCTATGCCCTACCAGGAAGGATGCAGATTAGAAGCATGGGAGTATGGAGTACCATTCTATAGCCAAGGAATTCATGAGTGCGTTAGCACGTGTGGCTCTAAATTTCATATGCAACCGCCTGATGCCATGCCAACACAAAACTGATGTCCCTCGTCACCGCGCACTAGTATTGTATGCTCTATTGGAGGGGATACCGCTCAACTTAGGAGCCATCATGCATGATCAAATGCAGCGCACCAGGATGAATTACAAGTGGAGGTTGTTCTTTGCAAATACCCTATCGGCTTTCTTGACAGAGATGGGAGTACTATGGGACAAGGAGAATGACGACATTGAGGCTAAAGCTCCAGGACCATACGATGTCACTCATGTTCTAGAGCCGAACAAGGGAAGGTCTTCTAAGCTCACCATTCAACAGTTATTTGAGCAGATGCAAGCAGATATGCAAGAGAACAGGGCTGAGTTGATAGCAACTCGTGTCGAGTTGAGTGCCACCAGGGATGAGTTGAGTCAGACTCGTGCGGATCTAAGCCGAGTCCAGACTGAGCAGGCAACGATAATGAGGGAGATATCATTACTCCTCAGAGCTCTGGTTCAACATGCAGATATAGACATCTCATAGCTGATTGCATCGTCCACTGCCGGACCATCCACTCCTGTTCCCCCTATAGTCCCTGAGGCTCCACACACCAGGCCTACTGAGGTCGATGTACCACCTGCTACAGAATCAGCTCCAGTTGGTGATGATAGGACAATGACAGCTCTACCTATGCGTGAGGATGATGTTGCAAGGCCGGAGGGGCTCTTGACTTGTTTGATAGTAGCATGTTCAGGTTTTGGCATGTGTAGTGCCTTTCCTATGTTTTAAAATTGATCATGAAGCCTTTATAAATTGGATAGCATGTTTTGTGGCACCTATTTCTCGTTTTCTTGACTTTTGTTCACTTTGCGCTGAATGCTTAATATCTCGTGGCTCCGTGAATACTTGCATTGTTTGAGAGTCGGAATGGGGCCATCCTTAGTGAGTCATGTGCCATGTGTGGTGAGATTTTTGTGTTGCCCATGTATTGTACTTGTGTCTAGAACTTGCCCGGTATGTGAGTTGAAGCGAAATTTTAGGTGATGCTCGATTTGAAAAATGATTTTAGGCTTTCTTTGATCTGTTTGAGCTTATTACTTATCACAAATAAAATCTATCCCTAGTAACCCTTTTGAGCCTGTAGACCTTTTTATTTGGTACCCACATTACAAGCCTATACCCTTTTTATTCTTAATTGACATTGTTTTGATCCTTTTACCTCTTAAACCACTTTAATTGTTAGATGAGCGCTAAAAGAAGTAAGAAGGGACTAAGTGTATGGTGACATTTGAGTGGAACCAATGAAAGAAAGAAGGATGCACTTATTTTGTAAAATAATACACCACTAGCGAAAATTGAAAGAAAAAAAAAAGAAGAGAAAAATCTGGAAAAAAAAAGAAAGAAAAATATAGATGAATAAATTGTTGTCTTGTTCTTGCTAGTGGGTATGAATTAAAGTAGTGCTTAAAGAAAGAGGAAATATTGTTGGGGTGATATTATTTGTGAAATTGAAGTGGTGTTGAAGAATTTGCGCTTAAGTTATTTGATGATGTGTTAAAGTGCTTAGGAGGTTGAGTCACTATTCCTAAAATATATCCTACCTTTCCCTTAGCCCACATTACAACCATGAAAAAGTCCTAATTGATTTTAGATCGAGCGAGCTTATATTAGTAGAGATTTACATTAAGGGCAAGCCTATGGTACTAATTGCATGCATATGACTTCTCTGTGAGAGTGAGCGATTTTCTTTAATATATGTGAGTCATTAAAATATTTGATCATGAGATTCGAATGTGTGGATTGAACTCGCTCTCTTGTTCTTGTTGTGAGGGCACATGGTTTCACGAGGGATAGGTAACGTTATTAGACTTCTCTATGATGTTGGTTGTTCAAGCCATGAGTGCATTGTGATATTGAGTCGGTTTTTGAGGTTAGGATTGTTGTGAGCATGTTGTCTTTGTTCGAATATGTTTAAAGAAGGGCATAAGTAAAGGGAAGTGTGTGTGATGCATAGTCTAGAGCCTAATTGTTGCAAATAACCATGGTCATAGGTGCAGTGTGCTTTGAATGATAAGAGCTTAATTTTGTTTCGTCTACTATAGGATGGTTTGTTCGAGGACGAACAAAGGTTTAAGTGAGCCTTTGATGTTTGGCATATTTCGATATGTGTTGATATTACTTTACCCATGTTTTAACCACTTCTTGATGTTATTTGATCTTTAAAATGCCCAACATGGTTTAATTATTGGTTTTATGACTAATTGAGTTGTGTGTGGTGAATTAGGGTGTTTGGAGTGCAAAAATATGAAGAAAAGGTGCTCTAGGTAGAGTAAGAGAGATTGGATGCGTCGCATCCAATCTAGAAAAAGATCAGATTTCGCGCACCCTTAGCAGTGAAGTCAGCCCATAGCATCCGCCATAGCATCCGCACCTGGGCAAAGCTGAGATGGAGGAACTAGGGGTGGATGCGTCGCATCCACCCTCGCATGCAAAGCTGAGAAATAGAGGACAAGGTGGATGCGTCGCATCCACCTTCGCAGGCAAAACTGAAATGGAGGACGAGGTGGATGCGTCGCATCCACCTTAGCATCAGTCCCTGAAGCCGATTTGGACTAGGAATAGGAGAGCTTTGGCCCACGACTTTTGTACGCAATATATAAGCCAAAAACGCCTCCTTTAGGTTATCGAACATATTGGAGAAGGGGAAAAAGCTACAACAAAGTTCTAAAACCACGGAATTCGTCTTGAGTTCCTATTCTCTCTTTCTTTTATTGATTCTTATGCACTCCTGTGAATTTTTTATGATTGCCTGAATATGAGTGGCTAAGAACCCTATTGTTCTAGGGTCATGGGTATACATGAATGTTGATGTTTGAAGTTTAATTTGACGAAGTTGATTTTATCATATTGGGTTGTTTATTTAATTCTGTTTTTAATTATTTTGCTGAGTAGCTAACAGTGAAATATTATCTACGAATCTAGAGTTGAACTCGAAAGTGGGAACTCTAGATTGCATATAGAATTAAATAGAGCAAGTTCTTAAACCCGGGCATAAGGGAAAGTATTCACAATTGGGATAGACATATACCTAATTGCCTTGCTCGGTTGCAGTACAGGAATTGTAAATGCGTTCTTGTTAAGTTTAATTCCATAGACATATAGGTATTAAGTTAGCTTGAATAGGCGAGTAAGGGCTCGACAGACTCTTATGAGTAAGATCAACCCTGTGAACCAACAATCCAGATAAAGCAATTAGTTATTTTAAGCTAAGGATGCAACATGATTGTTAAATAACCCGTGACCCTGGAATATTATCTCCCATTGATTGTTATTAAAACTATTTAAGTGTTGTGTTGATTTCTGGTATTCCATTACTTGATAGTCTTTAGGTAGTAAATTAGACAATTATCTATTTTATAAGAAATCGCTTGAATCGATAAGCTATTTGAGTTTGAATTAGTCAAAAGTTAATCATAATTCCTCGTGGGAACGATACTCTATTTACTACTCTATTACTTGACGATCACGTATACTTGCGTGAGTGTGTTTGGTTGCAACACTTATTCTTTTCATATCGTTTTTGAGTTCATCCTGTTGCTAAATTACATGCCTCAGAATATCCCTAATATGTGCGTCACGTTTCATATCCTGCACTTTATTGCCCCTATCAAACTCATAAACACTGTTAGAAAGATCATAATAAGGGCTCAGAGAAGGATGAAAAGAATTAGGACAATCATCCCAATGGCTATCTTGACCACCACACATATTACATGTACATTCCTTTTGGAATCCAATTCCAATTGAATTTCACGTCACTTTCACGTTATTACTCCAACTCAAAATTGGATTTAGCTAACAAGTCCTTTATTAATATTTTATATACATACCGTATATAAATAAATATTAATAATATGTATCACACATATATATTTCAACCAAGAGATATATTTTAATTTTTTATTCCAAATAGAAAATTTTAATTTGTTTACAATATTAATTATATCCTCTGTGCTAGCAAAGAATATAATAATATTTCATTTGGACTAATAACTAAATTTATTTGACTAATTAAATACTTTAATTTAATTATCAAATAATAAAATAATTAATCCTTAAGCAAAGATCAGAACACTCGTCTGTGTGCGACCCCATATGTTCAATACTAAGCCGGTAGTAAATTGATCGTAACAATATACTAATCAAGGGTGGCGTCTAGCAACACTCCTTAACAACCGGATAGCATGAAATATATAATTTACTCTCAAGAACCGGTATAAAAATAATGTAGTCTTTTTTGTGTGTCGTTATAGCTTTGGGTCACCATAGGATATGGTTCAGCTGTCAAATCCTAATAGGAGACCAACTATGAGTTCATGTCAAATATAATCGACCATTGAATGACCTAAGAAACTTTTTTCTTCTTTCATTCAATTGCCCTGGCCAAAGTCTTAATTTGGTCGTTTATAATTCATGATAACATGGAGCTTAAACTCATTACCAAGAGTTGACAAATTCCATCTTGATCAATCACTAATTCTACAAGTATTTAATCGTACCCAATATCCTTTCAACTATCTCCCTAGGGCCATAGGCGTCTAGTATCAAAGAACAATTGATAACTTGCCAATTACTATGACAATCTTAGGTAAAAGGAAACTCTTATAGTATATTCTTCAAGAGAATATCCTATTGACAGTTTATGATAATTCTAACCATTAGGAATTATCCGATGAGTCGGTTCAATGACTATATCTCTATATGCATTATCTGTCTATGTGATTTAGTTAATAAGATCAACTAATCTTTATCTCATAAAGACGATCATATAAATATTGATCTAACCGAATTACTAATGTCCAAATTAATAATCATACGATCAAGAACAAAATTAGATTAAAGCTGGAACAGGTCACATTAATCGAACATCTACCTGATCGAAAGGTATACTTGGGACGGGGTTACTTCCTGAGCTCAGGAAAAAACTCATTCATTTTCATATAGCTAACATAGATTGTTTTTCTTGGTCTCATCTTGATATGATAGGGTCCCACCAGAGATAACTGTTGCGGCCAAACGCACACACAAGTATACGCGGTCGTCAAGTAATAAAGTGACTAAAAGTTGGATGTCGAACCCACGAGGACTTGTGATTAACTATTAACTAAATTAGACTATCCTAATTATCTAAACAAGAATTAAACTTAGAAATATTCAATTCTATACTAATCAAAATAAAGGAAAATAAATGGTGAATTGTGAACAAGGGAAAAGCAAATTTTTATTGCTATGAAAACAATCTAGGGATATAGGCTATCTAACAATCATATTGTATTCTTCAATTGAATTGACTAATTAATTTCTTTGGTTTATTGGTTGATATGGTTAATATTGCTCATAAGAATATGTCGAGTTCATATTCGCCTATTCAAGCTAACCTAACGCCTATATGTCTATGAAAATTAGAACTAACGAGAATGCATTTATAATTCCTGTAAATCAACCAAGCACGTCAATTAGGTATATGTCTATCCTAACCGCGAATATATTCCCCGATGCACAGGTTCAAGAACTTGCTCTACTCAATCCTATATGCAATCTAGAATTCCCACTTTCGAGTTCAACTCTAGATTCGCAGATAGTATTCAATTGGTGATCAAGCAATAAAATAATTAAGCACAAGATTAAATAAATAAACTAATACGATAAATCAAGAAATCAAAATCAATATTCGAATAACAATAGTCATGAAAAAACCACAACCCTAGAACGTGAAGTTTTAGCTCCACATAGACATGGTAGCCAAACAAAAAATCATACAAAGAAACATAAAAAAATACTAAGTTTGATGAAAGAAAAGAGGAAACCTGGCCTCCACGGCGCCTCTGTGCTCTCCTTAGGTCAAAAGTATGTCCAAAGTTGTTTTTACATGTATTTATACTAAGTAGGGTCGGGCCCAAACAAAAACAACTTCTCCCACATGAAATAGTACTCTAGCTCTGTAAAAGTTTTACAGGCGCGCCGCATGGGGCGACGCGCCACGCGGTGTGCTTGTGGGGAACTTCAGAGAGCATGCAATTTAAGGGCAGCAACAATTTACACAGCTGCGGAGAGCTACGCGGCGCCGCACGCGGCACGGCTGTTGAAATTTAGAAAAATTGAAAACATGAAAGTTTAACCCTTTTAAATATCTTTCCAAGGATATATTTTGGAGCCCAAACGGATTTCTGAGCAAAACGTTATGTGCATTTTACTGGACAATGCTCAGTATGCCTGCTCGATTCTTCATTTCGTTCTTAAAATGCACTATCATCCGTTGATCCCTGAATACGATCCCAACTTAATCCTTGGGCTTTTACTCAGACTTCAAAGAATAGCTAGAATTCATTCCATAACATCTACATAGATCGGAATCACTCCTACAAGGCATAAAACACACATTTAGTGCAAAACACTAGCAATTAAAGCTCAAACTCAATTAAAGTGCAGTAAATTAGAGTGTAATAAACGACTAAAATACGTAATTATAGCCTATCTGTCACGACTCAAAATCTCACCTGTCGTGATGGCGCCTAACTCAATACTAGGCAAGCCGACAATCCCAATGAACCACCATATCTTTTAAATGTGAAAACATAATAATTAAATTCAACAGAAGAAATCTCACAAATACAAATATAAACACTCCCAAAATCCGATGTCACTGAGTACGTGAGCATCTAAATGAATACAAAGTCTGACTGGTAAATAATCACTGTCTGAAATATAGAACAGTGCAATAACTAAATAGGAAGGGAATCAAGCAGCTACCTTGATAGTCTCCAATAGAAAGAACTCCGAATTCTAACAGACGTTGTATCCGGGAGCACCTGGATCTGCACACAAGGTGCAAAGTGTAGTATGAGTGCAACCAACTCAATAAGTAATAAGACTAACCTATGGGCTGAAAGTAATGACGAGCTCCGCAGGTACAGTCCAGTATAAATAATGGTACAAAATGTAGGCATGCTTTCAAGTTCAACAGTTAAACTCAGTACAAGTGAAATAGATCAATACTGTATGATATGAGGAATATGACATCTCAGTAAAAGGACCTCATGTAAATACTGGTCTCAAATCATCCAGTCACTCGGTACTGTTTATGGCAAATATAGCTCAAGGATGTTCCAACCCGTATATATATACACATCGACTGACAATCACTCACTCAGTACCGTATAAGGCCAATCCAACCCTGGAGTAATTTATCCCCGAATATAAATGATACGGACAAGATCCATGTCTAGGTAAACTCATTATAATATAAATACTTCGGGCAAGATCCATGCCCAGGAAGATCCATCCCTCAATATAAATGCTTCGGGAAAGATCCATGCCCAGGGAAGATCCATCCCTCAATATAAATGTTTCAGGCAAGATCCATGCCTAGGAAAGATCCATCCCTCAAAATAAATGAACCGCGCTCACTGGGGGTGTGTGCAGACTCCGGAGGGGCTCCTTTAGCCCAAGAGCTATAAATCAACCGCGCTCACTAGGGGTGTGTGCAGACTCTCGGAGGGGCTCCTTCAGCCCAAGCACTATATAAAGCCTATATGGCCTACTGCAGGTGGGCAGTCCTGATCCGTATAATAATAAAGCCTATAAGGCCTGCTGCAGGCGGGCAACCCCGATCCATGTAATAATAAAGTATATAAAGTGAATATGGCCTGCTGCGGCGTGCATCCCGATCCCATAATTATCCTCACAATCAGGCCCACAACCTCACCCAGTCATCAATCTATCCAGTCTCTCTCTCATGGGCTCACAATGTCATAAAAATAGCCCGAAAATGATGATATGATATATCAATAAATAACAACAGAGATTGAGATATGATATGTAATGACATGAATATGACTGAGTATGAATTTTCAATTTAAAACATTTAATTCAACAACAACACGACCCCATGGGTCCCACAATATTAACACATAGCCTAAGCATGATCTTTAATAAGAGTCTCAGCTCAATTTCCTAACACGAGGAGAGTATTCGGATAATAACATGATTCATTAATTTTATAACTGCGCAAGATTTATTCAAGACACAATTTCGGTGGTGCACGTCCACATGCTCGTCACCTATCGTGTGTGTCACCTCCAAATAATTTATATCATACCAAATTTTAGGGATTCATACCCTTAGAACCAGGTTTAGAAGTGTTACTTACCTCAATCCGAGTAATTCTTTATTCCAATAAGACTTTTCCTCGCCATTCGGCCTCCAAACGCCTCGAATCTTAGTCAAAATAATTCGATACAATCAACACGAGGTGTAGGAATCAATTCAATATGAAAATACTAAATTTCACAAATAAATACGAAATTAACTCAAACATCGCCTGTGAGGCCCACATCTCGGAATCCGACAAAAGTTACAAAGTCCAAACCCCCGTTCCGATACGAGTCCAACCATATAAAAATTATCAAATTCCGACATCGGATTGACCTTCAAATCTTCATTTTACATTTTTGGAAGATTTTATAAAAATCTGATTTTTCTTCCGTAAATTCACGAATTCATGATGTAAATGAATATGGAATCATGAAATATAATCAATATAGGATAAGGAACACTTACCCCAATATTTTCCCGTGAAAACCGCCCAAATATCGCCTTCACCGAGCTCCCCAACTTTGTTTTAACAAAAATGAATGAAAAACCCCGTTTTATGGGGGTTTTACGTCTGTGGAGCCACAGGTGGCTTGGGGCGCTGCCTGTGGCGCCCTTTCCGGTACTTCCAGCAGTCCCAGCGTCCCGCGCTACACTGGGTGCTGACGGCGACAAAAAGTTATTCCCACACGAAAATAGGCATAATTCTCTCATACGATGTCCGAATTCTACGATTCTTTTTGCTATGACTCCGTAATTTCAATACGGATCTAATGCCTCAATCAAAACTGAATTTGGAGCTCCTTTGCTTAATGTGATACCACGTATTCTTAAAGAAACGATGTCGGAACATTCTACATTTGATGCCGAAACCTAGCAAATCAAGTCCGATTGACCTCAAATTTTGCACACAAGTCATAAATGACATAATGGGGGTATTTCAATTTTCAGAATTGGATTCCGGCTCCGATATCAAAAAGTCAGCCCCCGGTCAAACTTTCCCAGAATTCGACTTTCGCCATTTCAAGCCTAATTCCACTACGGATTTCCAAATAATTTTTCGGACACGCTCCTAAGTCCAAAATCACCATATGGAGCTATTGGAATCATCAAATCTCTATTCCAAGGTCGTTTACACATAAGTCAATATCCGGTCAACTATTTCAACTTAAGCTTCCAACATAAAATTTATTCTTCCAAGGTAACTCCGAAATACCTTAAAACTAAAACCGACAATTCACACAAGTCATAATACCTCGTAGTAAGTTATTCAAGATTTCAAATAGTTGAAGGGAGCGTAAATGCTCAAAACGACCGGTCGGGTCGTTACACTAAATGTGAAAGATTATGTCTTTAAATTGTGTAGATAAAAATATTTTCAAATCATCATATATGAGATTGGATCTAGGGTATATCTACTATATCCCTAACAATATTTACTTTAGCAAAGCCAGAAGTATATTTCCAAATTTGAAATGATTACATTCGTCTATAGAAGGTGCAAGTAGCACATTGAAAAAACTAGAAAAATGTCATTTGAGATAATTTGGTTATTTCCTACAAAAAATTCAAAGTGTGAGTTTGTAGGTGAGAATCCATCGTGCTTGAAGGTGTAAACGGAGATGAAATAGATCACCTAAGATTTTTTGAAACGAAATTTTATCTCAAAATCTTACATCTCAAAATATACAGAACGCAATATAATAAATATCTTTATTTATTTTTCGACATAAATGATATATTGCTTTCGTTACCAATATGAGGAAGTCAAACGGAAGTCAAGCGTATTTGCCTATTTTAAAGTATTAACTCAATAATTATCTTGACATGCATGCATTCCCTGCACGAAAGTATCAAGAATCATTAAAAGTTCAGGTAAATAAAAATTTTACTTGAGTAGTTGATTTGATTTACCGAATAGGTTTTTTGATAAATTTTGATTTTTTTGTGCTTTATGTTTTCAAAGCTAATATCTACCGATGGTATAAAAAATATTTACACTATCAGATCGTCATCTGTTATAACAGGTATTTTGTAACCTAATAATATAAAAAGTTCTTATACCGTCTTAGTTAAGAAAGAAAAAAGGCTGGGGTAAGAATTATCATCGATTAAAAACTCACTACTCCCTCAAAAAATTTGCCACCTTGCACTATCTTTTATAATATTTCTTTTCAATTCTTTTTATATGCCGTCCCACCTCCCTTTTTTATTACATTCTTGAGATCTTTTCTTTGATTCTTTCCACGATCGTCCTAGCCAGAAGAAGATTTAAAGCAGTTGCGTGTGGCTTTTGCCTCTAATTTTGGAGTATAATATTATTATATTATACTCAAAATTATTCTCAGCCAGGGTAGATTATAGATTAGTTACATATAGCCTCTACCAAGGTTTCCCCACTTATCTTCAAACAGCAAAAGAAACAACTCAAATTATGCTCGAAGAAAAAACATACGACTAATTTTATAAATTTGATTACGCCGAAAAGGATAGCCCGAATTAGGTTCATGTATTTGTTAATCTTTATGAAAGCATTTTTTTAAAATTAATTTTAGCAAATCGTTAGAGAGTGTTGAGAATTCGTGCATAAAGTGTCATTACACAAAAGAGAGAATTTAAATGAGTTATATATAGTGATCAAGAAGTTATTGAATTCAAATTTATGACACTGTTCAACTGATGCTTTCTAATTATTCCACTTAATGCCTCAGACCACTGTTAAATATTCTTTTTTTAAAAAAATATCCATCATTTTTATGTTCCCTTCATAATAGGAGTGGATAATGCTACGAAATATCATAGTTTGTAAAGACATAGCAACCAATATTCGATTAGCCACTGGCACCCCACTTTAATTTTACCAATTCTGATTTTTCTTTTGCCTTTTGTTTTATCTATATATATATATATATATATATGCATAAATACTGCAAATATAGATATAATTTATATTAAGAGCGGATAATATAGCAAAGTTACTACTCTTTCGATCTCTAGGAATATACCAAGTCCAATATTTCGGTTCGAAAAAGATATTTATCGATAACACCTAAGTAATAGAAGGTTCATAACACCAAACTAACAGAAGGTTCATTCATGGAGATCAAATTCATGATTACTGCAGTGAATACTATTACAAAATAAAGCAGTGCCTTGTATAACATAATTAAATATTTTTCAAACTAGCCATATTATTACATAAACTTTCCGACATAAGCCTATTTAAGGTCTTTCCTCCTTTGTCATCTCTAGGAAACTGGCAACAACAAAATGGAGACGAAGAGTCATATTGACTTGGTTATTGATATTGAATTGCTTGGTATAATAAAGTCTTTATACAAAAAAAATAATTTATATACAGTGTTTATTGATTAATTCAATACATACACTTAGGGTTGTACAAATGTATCCGACAAACCGCACCAACCCGATAATCCAAGTTAAACCGAGAAAAAAACCCGACTATGGTTTGGTTTGGTTTTAACTGAAAAAAGTTAAACCGAAATTAAATCAACCAGACATTATATGTAAAAAAGTTTTAAATATATTTAATACATGAAAATATTTATTGTAGTGTAGTTTATAAATACTATTTCTTAAGCTTTTTCATAATTTTATCTTTTAACGTATTATTTCAAGCTTGGATTTATAACTTTTGGATGCTCCAATAAGTTTTATAGTCCATAAATGTTAGTAACTCAAATTAACCCTAAATAAAAATTAAATCAATACTAATGATAGTAAAAGATATTCAATTCAATTGTACTATAAATGAAAATAGTGTTGGATATCTATTTTTTAGTTTTTCCATGGTTTAGATAAAATGCATAACTTATTTTTCTTTTAGTGTTTAGTCATTTAAATAATAGTACTTATTAGTAATTTTAAATTATGTTTGTTTTCATTATGGCTTATTAATAATATTTATTTTATGCGATTCTCATCTTTATTGTTGAATATTTTAGTACAAGCCATTAATCATCTCATATTTATGTTATTTTATTAAAAAACACCTTATATAGCTCGCCTTACTAGGATTAAAAATATATTTGGAGCACAAATTCTATAGTTTGTGCTATGAAGACTTTATGGAAAAAAAAAACATAAACAACCCGAAAAACACGATAAAAACCGAGATGTAAAAACCAGACTTTTATTAGTTTTGTTTGGTCTTTAGATTTAATAACCCGATATAATTGATTTGGTTTGGTAATTAAACAATTCAAACCAACCCGATCTATGTAAACCCCCTACATACATATTCAAGTTATAAAATGTTTTTTTCTCTTGCCTTTATCTAAATTTGTATAAAGCGTTTAGACAGCATAAATTATTTCTAACTTTCTAGAACTCTCTTTTTTTTAATCATCTCTAGAACTCATTATCTTGAAGGTCTTTTAATTAACATGAGTCAGTTTTTGGGTCTGCCAGCCAACTATCCTATGTCTGTCTTATTGTGACCATCTTCGGATAGAATTGTGTGAATCTTTTCGTGGAACTGAATTGTCTTGATACCAACTATTCAAGATTTGTTGCGTGGGGTGGGGCTGGTTAATATAAAATCTAAACTAATTGTGTGAATTGTGTGATACCAATTCTATTCAAGAATTGTTGTGTGAGGCAAGACTGGTAAAAAAACATCTGAAACAAAGTTTGGATGAAAAGGATGAAGAGAGCCTACAACTAGCATGGGTATTCTAAACTTTTTAGCACTTCTAAAATCAACTGTCAGATCAACATTCTTTTATTGTGTTCGTGTTCAATATCTGCAATGTAGATGATTTGGGAAGTACAAGTGAATACAACATGAGCTCAAATCCGTCATGGAGGACAATTATGGAATTAGTTGGAACGATAATGAAATGGCCCCTGCTATTGGACCAGTATTTTATGCGATAATGGTGTTATTACTACCATAAACGTAGATGGCCTAAATTTGACAAGCAAATTAGAGTCTGTTATATTTAGTGATATAGACGCGCTTACAACAGTTATTCTGGGGCACAATCAGTTTTATGGTCAATTCCCTTCATCACTCACTTTATGGGGGGGATGGGGGAGGGGGTGGGGGAAGGGCTTCGGGTACTTGATCTTTCCTTTAAAGACTTAGAAAGACAAATTTCAAGTAGCCTAACCAGCTAAAGAATCTGGATTTGAAGAGAAACAATTCTCCTGCGCACTATCGCAACTTTCACTTAACGGTATTACATTATTGAATATTTTAAACAATTTGAAGCGTTGGGGAGGAATACCCTAGTCCATATCAATGTGGTAAGCCTAGACTCCCACTAATCCAGTCATCACAAGTCCCTCTAATTCAGTAACCACTACTTTCACTTAGAGGTATTACATTATTGAATATTTTAAACAATTTGAAGCGTAGACTTCTAGTTTACTAACCATTAGATGGACGACGACGACGACGACAACAACAACAACAACAATATTAGTCTGATAGACTCTCGGCTCCCTTCCTCCAAAAACTCCCACCTTGCTTTAGGGGTGACTCGAACTCACAACCTCTTGATTGGAAGTGGAGGGTGCTTACCACTAGAGCAACCCACTCTTATCTTACTAACCGGAATAAGACAAATATGACAACAACAATCATATTAGTCATCGTTGGTCTTCTTGTATTGGTTGGCTTCTGTTTGCAGTGGAATTCGATTATTAACGATATAGTTGAGCTCCCAGTTTTTAACGATTAAATTGATCACGAGTTCTAACATTTACTGTTTTGGTAATTAGGTATTCTCTAGTGTTGTTCTTGTTGCAGTTTGTTTGGTGTGTTTAAATTAACAATGTAATATTTTTCAAGCCTGCTATTTATAGATGTTCTCTAATGTTGTTCTTGTTATGGTTTCTTTGGTGCCTTTAAATTAACTATGTAGTATTTGTGGGAATATTTCTCAAGCCTTCTATAAGTTAGTAGCATATGGCTTAAAGCAAAGGGCGTATTCAGGATTTTAAGATCATGGGTGTACTATTATCTTTAAAATGGGTGTTTGGTTCGATTATATAAAATTTTATTATGACAATAAGTTGACAAGAAAAATATATTAATATTATATTCACAAAAAAACATTATTCACTTTACAATTGTCCTCGACGAGTTTTCATACTTTGAAAACGATCGATAATAGCATCATTAGTTATATTTTAAATATCTTATGCTCTATATAGCAAACTAAACATCATTTAATAAATCATCGTCCATCCTATACGTAGATCATTTTTTATGTACTTCATTGATGAGAATGCTCTTTCCACCCTTGCGGTAGCAACATGTATAAGCAAAGTCAGCTTCACAAGTAAATAAATAAGTGGCCAAGTAATATTCAATCTGTCACGACCCAAAATTCACGTGACCGGCACCCGGCACACTATCTAACCCGAGTGAACCAAACCATGTGATGCACCCAAATCAAATGCATGAAAACCAATTTAATTGCGGAAGCTCCTTGAAAATCATATATATTTTCAAGTTAAATGATAAAATATTTTCCAAATCAAAATCACACATGATGTCTTTCATGATATTAACAATGAGACTAAGTAAAAGAAATATACTTTCATGTATGTCGTGTACAACTCCGTTACTACAACCTTTCACAACTATCTATGGAGCCTATATACCAAAGAATAGAACCAACGGTTGGAGTAATTCCAACAAAATAAAATAAGGAAGAACATGATAACTACCACCAAATAAAAATGGTGCTTCATAATACCTCGGAAAGAGAGTCATTCTGGCCTAACCGTATGCGACGTATCATACATCATCCTGAAACATGTAAAGTAAGCAGGGCCCTGGAAGGGGGCCCTTAAGGACTGAGTACACAACAACGGTACTCAATAAGTATCATAGACTCTCTCTAACTTAAGTTCTTGGGATAAATTTTATAAAAATAATGCACCAATATTTGATATAAACCGATAAGAAATTTTATCAATTCACGACCCTTGTTATTTCAAATAACAACCAAGTTAGATATAACCCACAATATAAACTTTTAAAAAATTTACATCAATCCAAGATTTTGGATAAAATCGTACAAAATCATTCCATTTTCTTTAAGTTATCGAAATTACTTTTGGCTCCTTAGGCCTAAACATAAGAAAATCATCCTTACCTTTCGCTGGTAGTACTATACCATCACCGACATAAAAGGGTTAACTAGGTTATGTACCTAAAAGCAAGTATCATATACCCTACTTGCTCATGTCGTCTCATCGTAGTACCGTATGAATCGACTCAGTCATGCTAATAATAGCACAAAATAGTACTCTCTCGGGGGAGAACACTCTACTGTAGTCTATACCACAAAGTGGCCATCTACGCCTACACCGGCACGCGTAGTTTCATGACAACGAATGCGATATATCCTAAGTCAATCTCGGTGAACATAAGTAACTCCCAAAATATTTGATACTTCAAAAATAAATTCATAGCATAGTAGCCTCAAATGATCTATTTTTATCAAATCATAGCATTTATAGTAAATCCAAATCATTTGAACAAAATTTAAATAAATAACCTTTTACATGCTAAAGTCTTTAGCAATTTAACATCAATCTTTAAAAGATACCACAAGTGCTATTTTGTTCGTCAATTTTCAAAAGAAATACTTTCCATGAAAACTTATCTTTAGCACTCAAATATGTATACTCTTGTCAATACGTAAGTTTTGATAAAAACTTATAACATTTACCTTGAGTGTCACTTTTCCAACAAGATTTAAAATAAAATTTTATAAAACGACATGACACTACATATGCAATATAATATTCTAGTACGTGGAGACATCCGTACTTGTTTATCCCCACAAGCACGAAAAGCATATTTGCAAACAACTTAAGTATTAACTCGAAACATACTTTTAGAGAAAGTCCCTCAAGAAGAGTAAGTTTTAATCAACTTACCTCGCTTTCGCTTTATTAACATTCACAAGCTCTCAATATTCCTCCATTATTCCAATGTTGATTAAAATGCTCAGCATCACCAACAAGTCGATATCTACAATTAGATATCCTAATTATATCAAAATATTACCTAAGATATAGATCAACATCCATATATGGCTCACAAGTTGGCTACAAGCCTCCAACAAACTCAAATCGCTAAATGGTTTTACATGTTAGACCATTCAACTTCATTCTTATGTTTTAATACCCATTCAAAGTCATTAATGATACTACATCAATTGTCTATTGCCACCACGTTACTATTCATCGTCTTCCATAATCAACACTAGCAAAATATACAATTCAGGTGATTACTTAGTTAATCACTTCCATCTTTTGCTAACAAATAATTCCATATGTTCATCGTATTCATAAATTTCATCGTCAAGATTATCATTCATCTTCTCCCTTATTTTCTCAAAAGTACTATTCATGCCATGAACTAGAGTTTTATAATCCAATCTTTCAACCATTAAAACTTGTAACAAATGCTTCAAATACTTCTAATTACTCATAATAAATGAGTTTGAAGTATTGGAATTACCTCTAGTAGATTAATCTTGAAAAATCACAACTTTGGTGATTTTTGTGTTCTTGGTGATTTGATGAAAAAAATCTAGTATTTGGATGTAAGAATGATGTTAGAACTCATGTATATTGAGTAATAATCAACCCAAAACATCATTAACAACTTACCTAGGTTGATTGAACTTGATTTGAGCTCAAAATCGCCCCTTCACTTTAAGAACCCTAACCCACAAATACACAAAATACCCTCTTCCCCCGATTTTGTATTTATAAGCCCAGAATTCTGGGTTTCGGATGCGGCCCTATATGCTTCGCATCCCCACTTCACTCCTCTTTGAAGTTTGAATGCGGACTTGGACGCTATGGCAACACTTCACTGCCAGCCTCTCTTTCGGACACGGCCTCGGATGCTTCGCATCCGCAGGCTCCTCTGCCAGCCTTTGGCAATTTGGTCATAACTTCTTGTAGGAATGTCCAAATGACAAACGGTTTGAAGCGTTAGAAACTAGACTCGAAGATATTGTATTTGATAGGTTTTACATCATATGACCATTTATATATATGTAGATATACCTGTCCAAAATTTGGCCTGATGCGTACTCATTTGGAACTTTAGTCTATCATGTAATTTCCAACTTGACTTAGATTTAGGGCTCTCCTTAGACCCCACATCACTTATAATATACCTCGTACACTTATTATCATATCTAATTAATATACATCATATTAATAGTCCTTGTCTGCACACAAAATAATATAATTAGCGTACATCAACTTTCTTAATAACGCTTAAGTATTTCAAAATTTTCCAGGGTTCTATACACTATCTTGTCTCTATCATCACTCTAGCAAAATCCGTAATTCCCTTCAGGTTGAGAAATCTGCTATCACACTTTTGACCATAGACAATGAAACTATCAAGTTGAAAATGAGTTCTCGAAGCTTGTGATTACCAAATTCACTTGGATAATACTCTGTTAACTTCATTATCTTTTCCTTGTCAAAATTAGCAAATGAATCATCCGGACTTAAACTGGCCATATCAAGTAGTAAGTCAGTAGTCACAATATCAAAGCGGGCATTCATCTCTTGAAGTTCCAAATCAATAACTGCACAAAATACTTCAACAGAAAAGTGATGTAAATATGAAACTTCAAACCTCTTACGCTTCGACTTTCCTATAGTATAGTCTTCATCCATTTGGAGAATTATAATATCATGTTTACTACAAAATGAGCATACCTCATCCAACAAAGAGTCCCATTTAGTTTCTCTCATTATTTGCAATCTTTCTTTGCAAGGTCAAGCATTCCCATAACATTAACAATATCTTGATATTTCTTTTGTAAAGCTTTGTTCAATTCATTTGTAAATAGTAAAACCTTAAACATCAAGTGCAATATAAAAATAAATCCATATTAAAGATTCCCCCTTGCAAATCTATCATGATGATATGGACACTCACGCTTCATATCTTTATTAAAGGAAATGAAACCATCAAATTGTCAAAGATTTTAAAATGAGACCCCCAACAAGTATCACCCGGTCGTTGGAGGCCACGTTCGTGATTCAAACCTTGTCCAGTATAAACTTCTCTAAAGTTAAGCACCTCTTCCAACTTAGCTGCTTGATGATGTCGAAGAGACTCCATGCGATTAAATGAAGATTCAATAGTATTGGAAACATTAGTCACAACATAAAAAAAAGTATCCACATCCGAATGCTTGTTAGAAAGAGCTACAAGTGCTAGTTGCAATTGATGAGCAAAAAAGTGAATACAAAATGCGGAGGGAGTATCTTGCAAAATCAAAGGCTTAAGACCATTTATTTTTTCTTGCATACTACTAGCTCCATCATAACCATGTACACATATCTTGGATGTACTTAAGTAATGATCCGAAAGCAAAGAATAAATTACTTTTTGTAATGATAAGGAAGAAGTATAACTCACGTGGAAAATACTCAGGAATCGCTCTATCACCATTCTACTTTTGTTGACATATCGGAAGATTAAGGCCATTTGCTCTTTATGTGAGATGTCTTTTGATTCATCAACTAAAATTGCAAAATAATCGCCATCCAAATCTTCAATGATAGCTTTAGTTGTTTCTTTAGCACAAGCCTACAGACTCTCTTTTTGAATTGTTGGACAAATCATCATATCTTTTTGTGGAGTATGACGTAATATTACTATTCCTACATCTAGATGCCGATCTCTATGCCATTCCAAAGGTTTAAGAAAGCCACCTTTATATTCAGATTCTTCACATCATGTCGACGAAATGGAAATCCCGATCTTAAAAGAAACCTTTCCGCATCAATTGAGGCAGTTAAGCGCATCCGATAATCACTTTTTACTTTTTCACTTTGCTTATCAAAAGAAGATTGAATCAATTGACGCTGATTTTTCAAATCTAGCATCCTATTAAAGCATGTATGATAGATACTATTAATATCATCAACATGTACTTTGAATATCTTCATACCCTTGTTCCAAACCCTGAAACCATCTTTTGTAAATGCATCCCCTATGTTTCCACGACTTTCAAGTTCATTCTTGAATAAATAACAACACAAACGAAATGTCACATCTCCTTTTATGCTATACTCCAACCATTGAGAATATGGTCCCTTAAACCAAGTGGGAATAAATTGAGGAATTATATTCCCAATATTAGTTTTAGGGAAGACTTGACCAATAGGTTGACAAGGTCCTCTTTTTATATAATATCTATATACTCCATCTCGAATATTAAGACCATAATCCGAAATTGGCATTCTTTATTTGGCATCCAGTTCAAGAGAATTCAAATAAAGCACTTTATCTACATTTGAAAGTAGGGAAGAATTTGTCACCCTTTGAACTTCTGGAGCTATTTGCAAACTCAGGGATGGCCGACTAACACTAGAACTTGGCTCACCATTTTTCGTCTTGGTGAGAAATCTATCCATTTCAATGTTAAGGATTATTGTTCATACAAAATTAAATATTTACACTTCTATTCAATCTATCTTAATTCAAATAGGATAGTTAACTCCAAATCAATCACAATAAAAAAATTATTACTTCACAAATAATATAAACATAACCAAGTATTAGAATGAATGTAACAATAGATCATGTAAAGTCTCCTGACAATCTGAAAATGCATAAATGTGTTGTTTATGGATGATATTATTTCATAATGGTGGAATTGTAGCCATTTCATAAGGTTCACTGTTTCCTAATGAAAGTTTCAAACTCTAGTTCTTAGCAAAAGTTCAAATCTTGTGTTATCTTGGTCCAAAACACCAATAATCTGTGAGAAATTAAGTTCACATAGACCCTACTTAACTAAACTTGATCAAGAATTTCCTCAAACACAATATGTGCGCAAATTAATATTGCCAATATATGTCATTTTTCAAGACTTAAAAGCCCTAACTCTCTCAAATTCGCACAAAAGTAGCATTCAACATCCCCATTTAAGAAATAACAATCACAATGTCACGACGCAAAATCTCACCCGTCGTGATGGCGTCTATCTCGATACTAGGCAATCCAACAGCATCAATAACCCATAATTTCCTTTAAATACTAAAAATATAATAATTAAGTTTAAGAGTAAATCCCAGAAACATTAGGAATAAACATACTCCCAAAATCAGGTGTCAATAATTACATGAGCATCTATATATTACAAGTCTGAAAAGCATGTTTTATAATAGTCTAAGACCAAATACAGTAAACAAGAAGATAGGGAAGGATAGACAAGGTCTATGAAACATGGCAGCTACCTTTGAATTTTTGGAAAATCAATTGTGTGAAAGAATCAACACCCGCTATGTCTGGGGTCACCTGGATCTGCACACAAAGTGCAGGATGTAGTACGAGTACAACCAACTCAGTAAGTAACAATAATAAATAAGAACTGAAAGTAGTAACGAGCTTCACAGCTAAGTCCAAATACAATAATTTTCAATATAAAAGGGTAGGTATGCTCTCAGGTTCAATATTTAAAATTTCACAATAATTTCATATCAACTTTGAATGAAACGGCAGAAAATGTCTTTCAAAAATATTTCCAAAACAGTCATATATGACAGCTGAAATGCAGCAACAATGAAATCAATGCATCCTCTTAGAGTAACAGTCACTCAGTCCTCCCATTCACTCCAACCTCATAGTCACTCGTTCCTCACAATCACTCAGCACCCAACACTCGGCACTCACACTCAGTAGGTACCTGCGCTCATTAGGGGTGTGTACAAACTCCGGAGGGGATCCTTCAGCCCAAGCGCTATATCAAGCCAATCATGTCATATAACAATGAAACATGCTGGGACGTGCAGCCCGATCCCATACATATCCTCATAATTAAGCCATCGGCCTCACTCATTCATCAACCTCTTCAGTCTCTCGGGCTCAAGATGTCATGCATATCAGCCCTAAAATGGTAATATGATTCATCAATAAATAACAACAGAGACTAGGATATGATATGAAATAAATGAACATGACTGAGTGTGAAATTATAATTTGAACATATAATTCAACCACATAAATGACCCCAGTGGTTACCAATAATAACAGCATATGTCTAAGCATGATTTTTAATACGAGTCTCACCTCAATTTTTCTCTAAGACGTAGAGAATGTACGGATATCAACAGATTATTCAACTATACAGTTCCATGGAATTTGACCAAGTCACAAATCCTACGATGCACGCCCACACGCCTGTCACCTAGTATGTGTGTCACCTCAAAACCATTCACATAACACATAATCCGGGGTTTCAAACCCTCAGGATCAAATTTAGAATGGTTACTTACCTCAAACCGTATAATTCTTTATTCCACTATGCCCTTGCCACGAGAATCGATCTCTGAAAGCCTCGTATCTAGGCAATTAATTCGATTTGGTCAATACCAATTATTATAATTAATTCCATAAGGAAATACTAATTTTCCAAAAAATATATGAAATTAACTCAAAACTTTCCCGTGGGGCCACGTCTCGAAACCCGACAAAAGTTATAAAATATGAACGCCCATCCAACCACGAGTTCAACCGTATAAATTTCTCCAAATTCCGACATCTATTCGACCCTCAAATCTTTAATTAAAGCCTTTGAAGATTTTTACCATTTTCAGCCCAATCTTTACCCATTTGAACTCAACAATCTTTCCATAAACCTTATTGATACGTATAAATAATACTCTTACACCCATAAATCATAGTTTTAATCACCCATCTTTACCCAAACTCAAAATTGAAGACTAGGGGTTAGAACCTTACCTCTTAGGTGAAGATATTGTGATATTTTATTGTTGGATTTCAAAGCTTGAACAAGATCTTGATGAACAAAGCACTTGAGCTTCTTCTTCTCTCTAGAACACTCTCCATTCTCTCTAAAAATGTCAGATTTTGGCTAAAAAATGAGCTTCAATGGCTATAAATCGAAGTTGGGTCAGGTAAATAATTAGAAAGAATGGAAGCCCCGACGCAGTTATGCGATCGCATAACACGTATGCGGTCCACATAACGGCCGCATAATTTGGCCTCCAAAACTTGGCGTGATTGACCCGGTATGCGGTCATTATACAGCCCGTAGACCTATTCTGCGATCGCATAATGCATCACAGAACGGGTCTGCGGTCGCATATTGCACCGCAGATTTTCCTCAAATCTTGCTTCACAACTGCTTCACTCTGCAGCCATTATGCCGTCCGCAGAGTGATTATGCGGTCGCATAATGGACAGCAGAAATGCATTTTTCTACCACAAATTTTCCTTTACTCCCTAGTGCATTGTTCAACCCAAAAGGGCCGAGCCGCGGCGAGCAAGCTCATCGCAAGAAATTCTATAATCTTTGTACTCATTTATCGACCTCAGCACCACAAAACCTTAATTTCCTTAGCAAAATATTCTCTGGGGTCGTTACATATAAGTCAAAATCCGGTCAACTATTCAACTTAAATTTTAAATCTTGGAACTAAGTGTTCCAAATCATTCAAAAACCTCACCGGACCCAGACCAGTTACCCCGGCAAGTCAAGTAACAATCATAATCATAATTTGAGCAGTAAATGGGGAAACGGGGTTTTAATACTCGAAACGACCGACCGGGTCATTACATTCTCCCCCTCTTAAACAAACGTTCGTCCTCAAACCGGTTTAGAATCATACATGGAGCTCAAATAGGTGTGGATAATTGCTCCGCTCAATCTCCCTAGTAGTCTCTCCGACTGGCTGGCCTCTCCAATGTACCTTCACTGACGTTATGTTCTTTGACCTTAGCTTTCAAACCTGGCGGTCTAAAATAGCCATCGGCTCCACATCATAAGTCAAATTACCGTGCAGTTGCACTTTATTGAAATTCAAAATATGAGACGGATCCCCGACATACTTTCTTTCGGAGCATGGATACATGGAACACTTGATGAACACCTGATAGACTAGGTGGTAAAGCAAGTTCATAAGCCACCTCCCTAATTTTCTTAAGTATCTCAATAGGCCCAATATACTGAGGGCTCAACTTGCCCTTCTTCCCGAACCTCAATACACCCTTCATTGGTGAAATTTTGAGCAGCACCTTCTCCCCAACCATGTAAGCAACATCACAGACCTTTCTGTCGGCATAACATTTCTGTCTAGACTGCGTCATGTGAAGCCGCTCCCGAATCACTTTTACCTTCTCCAAAGCATCCTGAACCAAGTCAGTACCCAATAGCCTAGCCTCACCCAGCTCAAACTAACCAACCGGAGACCGACACCGTCTCCCATATAATGCGTCATACAGAGCCATCTGAATACTCGATCAATAGCTGATATTGTAAGCAAACTCCACGAGTGGCAGAAATGTTTCCCCAGAACCTCCAAAATTAATGACACAAGCGCGTAGCATATCCTCCAATATCTGAATAGTGCGCTCGGACCGTCCATCTGTCTGAGGGTGAAATGTTGTACTCAACTAAACCTATGTGCCCAATTCTCGATGCACTGCTCTCCAAAACGGTAATGTAAACTGCGTGCCCCGATCTGAAATGATGGACACTGGAGCACCGTGTAGGCGAACAATCTCGCGGATATAAATCTACGCCAACCACTCCGAAGAATAATTAGTACCAACTAGAATAAAATGTGCGGATTTGGTCAACCGTTCTACAATCACCCAAACCGCATCAAACTTCCTCAATGTCCATGGAAGCCCAACTACGAAGTCCATGGTAATGCGCTCCCATTTCAACTCTATAATTTCAAGTCTCTGAAGTAATTCTCCCGGTCTCTGATGCTCGTACTTTACCTGTTGACATTATAAACACCGAGCTACGAACCTAACTATATCTTTCTCCATTCGCCTCCACCAATAGTGCTGTCTCAAATCCTGATACATCTTCGCATCACCTGGATAAATGGAGTACCGCGAACTGTGAGCTTCGTGGAGAATCAACAAACACAAACCATCTACATTAGGCACACATAGCCTACCCTGCATCTGTAATACACCGTCATCTCTAATAGTGACTTCCTTGGCATCACCATGCTGAACCGTGTCCTTAAGGACGATCATCATATTGGCGCTCTCTGATACGATCATATAAAGAAGACCAAGAAACCACATAAGCCATAACTCGTTTTGGCTCAGAAACATCCAATCTAACAAACTGGTTGGCCAAGGCCTGAACATCCAAAGCTAAAGGCCTCTCTGCTACCGGTAAGTATGCTAAGCTGCCCAAACTCTCCGCCTTACGACTCAAGGCACCGGCCACCACATTGGCCTTTCCGGTATGATAGAGAATGGTGATATCATAATCCTTAAGCAACTCTAGCCACCTTCGCTGCCGCAAATTAAGATCCTTCTATTTAAACAGATGTTGTAGACTCCGGTGATTGGTGTAAACCTCACAATGGAAACCGTACAAGTAATGCTGCCAAATTTTCAAGGCATGAACAATAGCTATCTTGAGCTTCTGAAAGCTCTCTTCACATTCATCCGACCACCTGAACGGAGCACCTTTCTGGGTTAATTTAATCATAGGCAATGCAATAGACAAGAAACCATCCACGAAGCGACGATAATAACTGGCCAAGCCGAGAAAACTCTGAATATCAGTAACTAAAGATGGCCTGGGACAACTCTGAACGGCCTCTATTTTCTTCGGATCCACCTTAATCCCCTCATTGGACACTATATGTCCAAAGAATGCTACGGAACTAAGCCAGAACTCACACTTAGAAGAATTTGGCATAAAGTTTCTCTTCTCTGAGCCTCTGTAGTACAATACTCAAGTGTCGTGCATGCTCCTCCTGGCTAAGTGAGTACACCAGGATGTCATCAATAAATACTGCGACAAATGAGTCAAGATATGATTGGAATACACTATTCATCAAGTGCATGAATGTTGCTAGGGCATTGGTTAGCCCAAATGACATCACAAGAAATTCGTAGTGACCATAACGAGTCATGAATGTCGTCTTTAGAATATCCGAATTTTGAATTTTCAACTGGTGATACCCCGATCTCAAATCAATTTTGGAGAACACTCTCGCTCCCTAATGTTGGTCAAATAAATCATCGATACGCAGCAAAAGATATTTATTCTTGATTGTAACTTTGTTCAGTTATCTGTAATCAATGCACATCCGTATAGTACCATCTTTCTTTATCACAAACAAAACCGGTGCACCCCATGGTGACACACTAGGCCTAATAAACCCCTTTTCAAGGAGTTCCTGAAGTTGCTCTTTCAATTATTTCAATTCAGCTGGTGCCATACGATATAGAGGAATAGAAATGGGATGTTTACCCGACACCAAGTCAATACCGAAACCAATATCCCTGTCGGGTAGCATACCTGGCAGGTCTACAGAAAATACATCCGGAAAGTCTCGCACTACTGGTATTGAATCAATAGTAGGAGTATCTGCATCAATATTTCTCAAGAAGGCCAAATATGACAAACACCCCTTCCCCACCAAACGTTGGGCCTTCAAATAAATAATTACCCTACTGGGAACATAATCTAGAGACCCTCTCCATTCGACCTTTGGCAACCCCGGCATTGCCAACATCACAGTTTTTGCGTGACAGTCCATAATAGCATGACATGGGGACAACCAATCCATACCTAGAATTACATCGAAATCAACCATACTAAGCAATAAAAGATCAACTCTAGTCTCCAGTCCCCCAATAGTTACCACACATGACAGATACACACGGTCTACAGTAATAGTATCACCCACTGGCGTAGATACACGAACAGGTGAAACTAAGGACTTACGGGGCATATCCATATAATGAGTAAAGTACGATGATCACTGCATCTGAGGCAACGATATCTGACCTGGAAGTAAAAGAATAGAATCGGGCATGACCGCCACCAGATAGGTCTGCCCCTCTTGGGCGACCTCTAGCTGACTGACCCTCACCCCGTGCTGGTTGGGTAGGTGGTGAAGCAACTGGTGTTGAAGTCGTAGTCTGACTCCTCTGCTGCACTGGACCTCCCGAGCGACGAGGACACTATCTCCACATATGCCTAAATTCCCGGCACTCAAAGCATCTCCCCGGTACTGGTGGTGGTGCAGACTGAATCGGACTGCTAGAAGCACCCGGTGCAAATGAACCCTGATTAGAAAGGGCACGGGGAAAATTTTGTGCTGGCAGGGAACTGAGAGATGATTGACCCTGATGAGAATTATATGAACCCTCGCCGGTTAATGCACCACGGTGAACTGGACGACCCGTCTGAGCGTGTATGTAAGGACGACCCCTACCACTGTAAAACTGACTCCCTGAAGGAACACCGCTGAAATCACCTGGTCCACGAAGCCTCTTGGCCTCCCTCTCTCCACGTTCCTAACTACGAACCATCTCTATCTGCCGAGCAATGTCAACTACCTCATCAAAAGTAGTACCCGATACTCTCTCCCGAGTCATAAGTAACCACAGCTGATATGTGAGGCCATCAATGAACCTCCTAATCCTCTCCCTATCAGTGGGAACCAACCAAACTGTGTGATGAGCCAACTCAAAAAATCTCATCTCGTACTGCATCACGGACATGCCATCCTAACGTAACTACTCAAACTGTCTGCGCAGCTCGTCTCTGTGAGACTGTGGAACGAACTTCTCCAAAAAGAGAACGGAGAATTCCTGCCATGTTAGTGGTGACCGATTGGCCTACACCTCTCATAAGCCTCCCACTGTCTGAAGTCAACCCAGAAAACTGAAAAGTAGTGAACGAGACCCCACAGGTTTCCAGAATGCCTGCTGTCTGAAGCATCCGCTGGCACTTATCTAGAAAACCCTAAGCATCCTCTAACTCAGCACCGCTAAATGATGGAGACCGCACAACTGGTGCCTGAGCAGGTCCCGCCAGCTCAACTACATTTGAAATCTGCTCCTGAGCTGGAGCAACTGGTGGTGCTACAGGTGCTGCTCCAACTGCTGTACGAGCGACTCCTCGACCTCTACCTCAGCCCCGGCCTCTCGCGACCCTAAATGGTGGCACTGGTGGTTGACCGTTTGATCAGGTAGTGCGTGTTCTCACCATTTGTGAGAGAATAGAATAACAGAATTTTTAGTTTTCCAGAATGAACAAGTTCGCACGATAAAATACAAGAAAGTGAAGTTTTCCTAAGGGTTCGACAGCATCTCAAAGATAAGTACAGACGTCTCCGTACTGATCCGAATGACTCTACTAAACCTGCTCATGACTCGTGATACCTATATAACCTATGCTCTGATACCAACTTATGACGATCCAAAATCTCACCCGTCGTGATAGCGCATATCTCGATACTAGGCAAGCGGACAATATCAATAACCCACAATTTCCTTTAAATACTAAAAACATAATAATTAAGTTTAAGAGTAAATCCCACAAACATTAGGAATAAACACATTCCCAAAACTCGTTGTCACTGAGTACATGAGCATCTATACATTACAAGTATGGAAAACACGGTCTATAATAGTCTAAGACCAAATATAGTAAACAAGAATATAAGGAAGGAGAGACAAGGTCTGCGAAACATGGTATCTACCTCTGAATCTCCGAAAAATCAACTGTGTAAAAGAATCAACACCCGCTATGTCCGGGATCACCTGGATCTGCACACGAAGTGCAGGGTATAGTATGAGTGCAACCAACTCATTAAGTAATAATAATAATAAATAAGAACTGAAAGTAGTGACGAGCTTCACAGCTAAGTCCAAATACAATAATTTTCACCATAAAAGGGTAGGCATGCTCGCAGGTTCAACATTTAAAATTTCACAATAATTTCATATCAACTTTGACTGAAACAGAAAAAATGTCTTTTAGAAAATTTTCCAAAACAGTCACATATGACAGCTGAAATGCAGCAACAATGAAATCAATGCATCCTCTTAGAGTAATAGTCACTCAGTCCTCCCATTCACTCCAACCTCACAGTCACTCTTTTCTCACAGTCACTCATTCCTCATAGTCACTCGGCACTCGCACTCAGTAGGTACCTGCGCTCACTGGGGGTGTGTACACGGAGGGGCTCCTTCAGCCCAAGCTCTATATCAAGCCAATCATGGCATATAACAATGAAACATGCTGGGGCGTGCAGCCCGATCCCATATATATCCTCATAATTAAGCCATCGGCCTCATTCATTCATCAACCTCTCCAGTCTCTAGGGCTCAAGATGTCATGCATATGAGCCCCAAAATGGTAATATGATTCATCAATAAATAGCAAAAGAGACTGGGATATGATATGAAATGAATAAACATGACTGAGTGTGAAATTACAATTTGAGCATATAATTCCACCACAAAAATGACCCCAGTGGTTACCAATAATAACAACATATGTCTAAGCATGATTTTTAATATGAGTCTCAGCTCAATGTTTCTCTAACACATAGAGAATGTACGGATATTAACCGATTATTCAACTATATAGTTCCATGGAATTTGACCAAGTCACAATTCCTATGGTGCACGCCCACACGCCCGTCACCTAGCATGTACGTCACCTCAAAACCAATTACATAACACATAATCTGGGGTTCTTACTCTCAGGATCAAATTTAAAACCGTTACTTACCTCAAACCGTGTAATTCTTTATTCCACTATGCCCTTGCCACGAGAATTGGTATCTGAAAGCCTCCTATCTAGCCACAATTAATCCGATTCAGTCAATACCAATTATTGTGATTAATTCCATAAGGAAATACTAAATTTCCAATAAAAATCCAAAATTAACTCAAATATTGCTCGTGAGACCCACATCTTGGAACCCGACAAAAGTTATAAAATATGAATGCCCATCCAACCACGAGTCCAACAGTACAAATTTCACCAAATTCCGACATCAACTCAACCCTCAAATCTTTAATTAAAGTCTTTGAAGATTTCTACCATTTTCAACTCAATCCTTACCCATTTGAACTCAATAATCTTTCCATAAACCTTATTTATACGTATAAATAATACTCTTTCATTCAAGAATCATAGTCTTAATCACCCATCTTTACCCAAACTCGAAATGAAAGACTATGGGTTAGAACCTTACCTCTTAGGTGAAGATCTTGTGATATTTCCTTGTTGGATTTCAAAGCTTGAACAAAGTTTTGATGAACAAAGCACTTGAGCTTCTTCCTCTCTATAGAATACTCTCCATTCTCTCTAAAAATGTTAGATTTTGGCTAAAAAATGAGCTTCAATGGCTATAAATCGAAGTTGGGTTGGGTAAAAAATTAGAAAGATTGGAAGCCCCGACACAGTTATGCGATCGCATAACACGTATGCGGTCCGCATAACGGCCGCATAATTTGGCCTCCAAAACTGGGCGTGACTGATCCGGGCTGCAGTCATTATGCGGCTTGCATACCTGTTCTGCGGTCGCATAATGCACCGCAGAACGAGTCTGCAGTCGCATAATGCACCGCAGATTTTCGTCAAACTTACCTCACAACTGCTTCCCTCTGCGGCCATTATGCGGTCCGCAGAGTGATTCTGCGGTCGCATAATGGACCACAGAAATGAATTTTTCTGCCATGAATTTTCCTTTACTCCCTAGTGCATTGTTCAACCCAAAAGTCCCGAGCCACGGTGAGCAAGCTCACAGAGAGAAATTTCTATAATCTTTGAACTAATTGATCTACCTCGGCACCATAAAACCTTAATTTCCTTAGCAAAAAATTCTCCGGGGTCATTACCTCACCGGACCAGAACCAATAATCCCGTCAAGTCAAGTAACAATCGTAAATCATAATTTGAGCAGTAAATGGGGAAATGGAGTTTTAATACTCAAAATGACCGACTGGGTCGTTACACATAATCGCCAACAATAAGACAAAATCTTGGCAAGAGATTCAAACATTGAACAGAAATGGAAAAGAGAATTCGGGAAGTTGCAAGAGGAGAAGAAAGTTATGTGAATAAATTGAAATATAGAGCAGGAAGAGAGATAGATGTTACACCCCATGTTTTCGTACATGAAAGTATGCCATAAATAAATTAATGGAAGCTCGAAAATGAGATGTTACATCCCGCATTTTCAAACATTAAAGTTTCGTCATAGGTTAATTGACGAAAGTTCGGGAATGAAATTATTTTGTGATTATAAGCATTATGCTATTTTAAACAAGTGATGAGTAAATTGGTGAAGGTGAGAGGATAAGAAAATTGAAGAAAATAAATTTCGTCGAAGTTTGACATTTTAGGATAAAATATGGCCCGAGCTAAAATACCCGGTATTTATGGACTAGTACCATACAAGGTACCGCATGGCCATGATAGTGAGGTGTATAAGATATGCTAAAAATGAGCAATATTTTAAGTAATTTGGGATAATTTTTAATTATGCGGGTAATTGGTTAATTAACGGGTATCGTGACATTACCTAACTATCTAATAAGTGGATAAAGATTAAATTTTTTACCCCCACCCCCACCCCCACGTGGCAGCAAGCCAATTCTTGGACAATGACTCTTAGTCATTTTGGTCAGGTGGCAAAATAACTACAAAACACTTCATTTTCTATATATCTTGAATACGAGACACTATAACCAAAATTCCTACAATTTCTTATACACCCTACAATCAGAAGTGAGAAGTTAGCAATTCTTATAAGTTTGTGATTAGGTGAGAACGTGATTTGTTATTCTTATAAGTCTTATAGGTCATTTCTGATTAGATCAGAACGTTAGTAATTTATCACTTCCTACAAATTTTCAACAAAACTCCTTGTAGCCAAATAATTCCAACGAGAATTATTAGCACATTAGCAACGTGAGATTTTACGATTCTAAAGGAGTACGGTGCAACCTTTTCCAAGTATATCATACGGATTTCTCCCTACTCCAGGTATGTTAAGGCTATCTGTTCTTTCTTTTTGGCATGATCTATATGACACGAACAAAACGAGCAAATGCACAACTTCCATAAATGACTCTATTCATAGAAATACTAGAGATGCTTATGGTCTTGATTCCCCATATATCATATTATTTTATCATCTGTTCATGGGTCTCAAAAATATGTAAGTTGGTAAAGTTTATTTCATGATATTAATCAGAGGCATAATGGTCTTATGACATACCGAGAGATTTTATTAACGTATTTCATATGTATTTCATGCATTTATACATGCCCATTGACCCATGACCAGATGGCGTTATATACGCGTATATATGTATATTATATGTATATGGGATATGGAAAAAGGTTACGGCGTTATATACGCGCCACCACCTGATCAGTTGATATAAGTTGATGATTTGCCCACAGTGGCCGAGATGATATGATGGGATACCCTCAGAGGCTTGATGATGTTATGAACGCATATATCTATGCATGGTATGACATTTATATGCATATGCATGACATTATAAAAAATGAAATGATTCACAGAGCTATGCAGACGTACATGTCGAGTCCTTTACTCCATGTTTCTCTCATGTCTATTATTTATTGATTTTCAATCCTTACAAACTCGGTACATTATTTGTACTGATGTCCCTTTTGCCTAGGGATGCTGAGTTTCATGCCCGCAGGTCCCGATAAACAGGTCGAGAGTCCTCCAAGTAGGCGATCAGCTGAGCGAAAGATGTTGGTGCACTCCATTTATTCTGGAGTTGCTTGTTTGGTTAGTATGATTTAGATGTGTATTGATTGGTATGGAGGGACTTTTTCCCGACCTTTATGACATTTTTGTACCCTTAGAGGCTTGTAGACATATGTCGTGTATGTGAAAGATTGTTCGGCCTTGTCGGCCTATGTTTTGAGTTTATAAATGATCATTTTGGCCTATTAAGCCCGTATGTCACGTGTATATGATGATGTAATAAGAAAGATACGTTTCGTTGGTACTCAGTTGAGTAAGGTACCGGGTGCCCATCACGGCCCATTGATTTGGGTCATGACAAAAGTTGTATTAGAGCAGTTATGTCCTAGGAAGTCTACAAGTTATGTCTAGTAGAGTCTTGTTTATGGGTGTGTCGTGCACCACACTTATAAGCAGGAGGCTACAGGGCATTTAGGACTGTCACTCTTTCTTATTAATCTAGATCGTGTGGTAGATCTCAGTTTTAAGACCTCAATTCCTAAACTCTATCCTATTCGTAATACGATGATGCCTACATTCAGAAAGATGGTCGGTAGGAGATATAGCCGTAGAAGTGTTGAGTCGGAGGAACTCGATTTTTGCATTATGCTTATGATGAGTAAATGTCAGATCTTCAGCAGACCATGCGTGTACTAAGAGGTGTAAGGTTCTTGACAAAGAGTTTTAAGGCAAGAATACTTATCCAGTCTTACGGTAAAGAGGAATAACAGAATCGAAAGGTAGACACAAGTTTCAGGAAGTAAAAGAAGCAAGGTGAAGGAGGGTACGAAGTACCCAATTAATAAAGATTATCATTATTTACCATTCAGGAAGGGAGATATAAGCATTTTGAGTTACCTTCAACAGTGACAGATGTACGTACAATCGGCCACACCGATCTCAGTTATGCCCTATGGGAGCTAACAGATATAGTTTAAGAGAAGAACGGGTTATCAGGATCCAGCTAGGGTTAGAGTAACCCAAAATAGGGGATGGATTGGTAGAGTTAGTTGACATTTCCGAAGGATAGTGCAAACGTGGTAATGGATCTCCTTGTGAGACACCTAGATGGTGCACTCTAAAATAGTACAGCTAAATATGAGTACTACAAAGATAGGCACTGGAAGCCTGGAAGGGATAAATATTATCTTAGTGTGGCTCCCATTCCTAGTAGAGAGAGAATGTTAGGCAATCCAAAGATCCAGTAGATGGAGCAAGGGGAGCGAAAAGCAAAAGAGTGTCATGTTCGAGTTTTCAGAATAAAGTGATAAACATAAATATTAGCGGGGAATAAGAAGAGAGTTAATGAAGCATTATGAGTAAGATGTAATACATGTATGACAACGGTAGATCAAAAAGAAGACAATATTACATAATCTATAGTCAAATGAAGGAAAGGACTAGAGGTGACAGGCCTTGAAACAACAAAAGAGTATAGGCCATAAGGTCATATCCTAATTTCGAGAAATAAGTTCGTGACTCCAGCGCGACTACCTAAAGGAAAAGTTAGACCCCAGAGTAATAAGAAATCAGTATGGACTGATGAACAAGATAAACTAAGCATGAACTAGGGACTGAGTAATAGTCGGCATCATGAGAATTTCAGATTTCGTTCCGACAATAATAGAATAGACAATAGAAGAAGATTCATGAGAAATTTAGAGAATGGTCATTCAGGAAGATACTTCCCTAACGCAAGCAATGCGAGCAAAGTTAAGCTTAAGGGACCATGTGTGCCAGTTACACTAAGTGTCACCCTCGCGAGTGAGGAATTTCGTTATCCTTGGTATATAAGGATTACCGCAAGGCGAGTAAGGGTCATCGATAATGCGAGAATATGCCAATGATGAAGAGGTAAAACATCTATAGGTAGATAGTTGTAGTCCTAAATATTAGTACTTCCCTAAAGGGGGGAATATGGAGTGATATGGCATTAAGTCAGAATTAAGTGGTTCTAGTAATTATGGAATGGTAAAGGAAGAATGCGATGAAAATGAAAAAGGAGTGAACTTGCACTTACCCAATCATACAAATATGCTACAATTCCAGAACATTATGCAAGCACGACGTCAAGGAGGGGAAGTAAGGGTTTCTGCCCGAGATGTTATTGATAAACAAGGAGCCAGTATGAGACGTAAGTTAATGCAAAAGAAATAACCCAAGAAAGATTACGCGAAATATTGATATGAGAATGAGCCAACGAGTAGTTAGTAGTTGATCCAGGAAGAGCCTAGTTATGGCTAAACAAGAGGACCCGGACAAATCAACAGATTGTGTAAGATGAACATAGTGAACCCCAACATGGGGAATTCAGTTTCGCAGATATGACATTGTGATACTTGAGAAATATTCAGATAGGATTCGGGGTAGTAAAGGTACCGTATGAGTGTTACAGAAAAAAAAGAGAGTCCCACTGGGAAGACAGTCAAAATATCAGTTCAGAAATAGCCCTACAAGCATAAGGGCATGGAGGTAAATAACTACGGATAATTATAGGCAAGGAAGGACATCAAAAGGTCCGCCGAGTATACGATGTAATAAGCTCGTATCTTTACAAGAGTCAGAGGGTCCTCCCTAAGTATTATAATGAAAGACTAGCCGAGGAAGTAAGGAAGAAGGTTTCGACCTAAGCTCAGTGACCTAAAGAGAAAGTGATCTTATAACAACAGTTTCACAACAACATTGTATGCACTCCATAAGAAAGTGGCACCTACCGTGGCTAATGAAAGGGAAGAACAATCAGAAGTGATATTCAAGATCACATGAGTTGTATGGAATTCAATATGTGTTGGCACTAAGGTAAGCTAAGTATGCAGGCAACAAGGGGCAGGAAGACCAGGAAAAGTAATTGCTTACATTTAAAGAAAGCTTAGAAGGAACGGAAAGAATCATTTGATTGATAATCCAGAGTTAGTTATGTTATGAACACACGAGTTCAGAGTTTTTTTTTTTTTATACATGCAGCATGCATGTTGACAATCATACAGACATAGAAGACTCTGGTATATGTTAAAGGAAGGAATTGAGCCCAGGGCATAGATAAATGATTGAGTTGTTAGAAAATTGTATCATGGATATTCCATAACGCCCATGAAAGGCTAAAGTAATAACTAATACCAGGACCCACAGATCGGAAGATAGCTTAAGCCTACATAAAGGTTGATCAGAAGGAAAGGAAACTAAAGAGTTACATCAACCAAGTAAATCAGGAATCTGATTATTGGACCCAGAAAATTATAGAAATCGTGATTGAGAACATTGCAGGATCACTCTTAATATCAGAGGTATAAGAGAGAAAGTACAACAACCATGTTCTATAACAACCCTATGATAAAGCCAGTTGGAAAAGTACCAATCTCATAAGAAGTCAGTACGAAGCTTCCACCGGATTATGTATGCACCGGAGGTGTAAGTATTATAATAGAGCTTCAAGTTATAGACGTGAATTACACCTATGTGGAAGGGAGGTCATGAAAGATATGGAATATACGATGCAAGATTTTAAGGTAGTAAGGTAAAGGTGAACAACGTACGAATTACTCAAATGTAGAAGGTTGTGAATAGTCCATACTTGGATAAAAGGATAGAAGCGCGGAGATTCAGTATCTAGGAATGATAGCGACATCGTCAGTGGCATATCTTCCAGCCTATGATTTCTAGGTACCGACAGATCTAGCCAAGAGAGTAAAGAAGAGTTAGAGATGGTGTGATGTCTCGCTTGATGTTCCAGAATAACATAAGGAAATCTATGGTGCAAACAAGTTGAAGGAAGGTTGCGAGTAGTATAAATAGATATGTATAGGTCGTAAGCTAAAGTATAGTAAAGCGACAAGGTTTTATGAAAGAAGTAAGGATAAGAAAGGGCAAGTGAGAAGGTGACGAGAAATGGATAAGTCCTCAGGATTAAGCCCATAAAAGCAAGAAGAGCTGATGGTTTTTTTAAATTATACAAAGCTCAGTATAGCCTGAATGAAATCAGAGGAGGTTAAGGTTAATAGCATTTAGCAGAGGTGGAATGCTGCCCTGATAGTACAATGAGGGTATAATTATGATAGATAAAGGATGACGATTGGGCCTTCGATTGAGTAATGATTTGAAGAGAATTTCATGAATTGTACGGGATTAAAATACCCATATAAGTGAATCACATTGGGATGACTATGATATGAAATATGGTTATGAAAGTATAGTATCACCCCCAGGTGGATAAGGAAAATCACTTCAAATGTTCCACGATGCAGCGTAAGCCCTAGTGGCAATGTTTTACATAATAAGTTTCTAGATATTAGTGGTAGATTGTAGATCAACATTGAGGTAAATAAACAATGGATGGATAGAAGTTACAAAATACGAAATGAGATATGGCAATTTATTCATAAGTTCGACAAAGTACCGACCAAAGAACTTCAATACACCTATAGATGCCCAGAGGGACATCTTATCAAGTTATGTATATGTTCCCAATGTGAAGCCTAGAGATTGACTAAAAGCTGGAGGAAAGAGGAGAGAAGAGTCGCATAGGCGCACATACAAGGAAAAAGTCGTACAGGCTGCGTGATAGAAGGTAGCAACAGTTACGACATTGGAAGGATTCCGACCACAAGTCGTGGTGCGAGAAAGAGGCTTAAAGGGGGGAATGCCCTGGCCTTTGAAATTATTTAAGAACAGTTGCCTAAATGGCAAGAACAATATTAAAGTATTCGCAAGAGCTAGGGGTTATGAGAATGATAAATGCATCAGTCAACATTCGAGGACGAATGTTCCAAAGGGGGGAATGATGTTACACCCCATGTTTTCGTACATGAAAGTATGCCATAAATAAATTAATGAAAGCTCGGAAATGAGATGTTACATCCCGCATTTTCGAATGTTAAAGTTTCGTCGTAGGTTAATCGACGCAAGTTCGGGAATAAAATTATTTTGTGATAATAAGCATTATGCAATTCTAAACAAGTGATGAGTAAATTGGTGAAGGTGAGAGGGTATGAAAATCGAAGAAAATCAATTTCGTCGAAGTCTGACATTTTGGGATAAAATATGGCCCGAGCTAAAATACCCGGTATTTACGGACTAGTACCATACAAGGCACCACATGGCCATGATAGTGAGGTTTAAGTAATTTAGGATAATTTTTAATTATGCGGATAATTGGTTAATTACCGGGTATCGGGACATTACCTAACTACCTAATAAGTGGATAAAGATTAAATTTTCCACCCCCACCCCCACATGGCAGCAAGCCAATTCTTGGACAATGACTCTTAGTCATTTTGGTCAGGTGGCAAAATGACTACAAAACACTTCATTTTCTATATATCTTGAATACAAAACACTATAACCAAAATTCCTACAATTTCTTATACACCCTACAATTAGAAGTGAGAAGTTAGCAATTCTTATAAGTTTGTGATTAGGTGAGAACGTGATTTGTGCTTCTTATAAGTCTTATAGGTCATTTGTGATTAGTTCAGAACGTTAGCAATTTATCACTTCCTACAAATTTTCAACAACAATCCTTGTAACCAAATAATTCCAACGAGAATTATTAGCACATTAGCAACGTGAGATTTTGCAATTCTAAAGGAGTACGATGCAACCTTTTCCAAGAATATCATACGAATTTCTTCCTACTCCAGGTATGTTAAGGCTATCCCTTCTTTCTTTTTGGCATGATCTATATGACACGAACGAAACAAGCAAATGCACAACTTCCATAAATGACTCTATTTACAGAAATACTAGAGATGCTTATGTTCTTGATTCTCCATGTGTCATATTATTTTATCATATGTTCATGGGTCTCGAAAATACGTAAGTTGATAAAGTTTATTTCATAATATTAATCAGAGGCATGATGGTCTTATGATGTACCGAGAGATTTTATTAACGTATTTCATATGCATTTTATTCATTTATACATGCACAGTGACCCATGACCAGATGGTGTTATATACGCGTATATATGTATATTATATGTATATGAGATATGAAAAAAAGATTACGGCGTTATATACGCACCTCCACCTGATCAACTGCTATACGTTGATGATTTTTCTATAGTGGCCGAGATGATATGATGGGATGCCCTCAGAGGCTTGATGATGTTATGAACACATATATCTATGCAAGGTATGCGCATATGCATGATATTATAATAAAAGTGAAATGATTCATAGAGCTATGCAGACGTACATGTCGAGTCTTTTACTCCATATTTCTCTCATGTCTATTATTTACTGATTTTCATTCCTTACATACTCGGTACATTATTTATACTGACGTCTCTTTTGCCTGGGGACACTGCGTTTCATGCCCGCAGGTCCCGATAAACAGGTCGAGAGTCCTCCAAGTAGGCGATCAGCTGAGCGAAAGATGTTGGTGCACTCCATTTATTCCGGAGTTGCGTGTTTGGTTAGTATAATTTAGATGTGTATTGTTCCGGATAAAATAATTTAAATAATGTGTAACAAATATCTACACAATTTAAAACCAGAATTTTTTACATTTATCCCGTGTACACACTCGTCACCTCGCGTACACGACTTTCAACACATCACAATTATCATATTAATACCAATCCTAAGGAAAATTTCCCCCCCACAAGGTTAGATATGTCACTTACCTCGACTTGTATAATTATTTACTCTGCTATGCCTTTTCCTCGTGAATTGGCCTCTGATAGCCTCGTATCTAGTCACAATTAATTCGATTTAATCAATACAAATTATTGAAATTTATTCCATATGAAAATACAAATTTTCCAACAAAATCCAATATTTAACTCAAAAATAGCCCGTAGGGCCCACATCTCGGAACCCGATAAAAGTTATAAAATATAAATGTCCATTCAACCAAGAGTCCAAGCATACCAAAATTACTAAATTCCGACATCCGAAAAATAAAGGATTGTCATGCTCTTTCTTATTTTCTGCTGCGGTATTTTTTGTTTTTTCCGATGTAGAATTTGTAACCGAAATTGTTTAATTATTCTTGTGGATCTGTATATTATTACAGGTTTTGGGTTAAATTGTGATTCATTATTGTGTGGTCCATTGTTCTCGAGTTCGTGATTACAATTGAGTGTGCACTTTTAAAAGCCTAGGTTTTTTTACTATGTGTTTTGCTCTTCAATTTTGTTTCAGATAGTTAAATTTTAATAATAGGAAATCATGTGAGTTCATCTTAGATACCATCACAGACTGGCAACAGAAGATTCAGGCTATTACAGAATGGCCGCCTCCTAAGGATATCCATGCCTTGAGGTCGTTCCTTGGCCTATGCAACTTCTATCGGCGTTTTGTGAAAGGTTACTCCCTCATTGCAGTGCCGCTGACAGAATTTCTCAAGAAGGCCACCCCGTGGGATTGGGGCCCCAAGCGGGCAGAGGCCTTCGACGCATTGAAAATGGCTATGTCTAGTAGCCCTGTCTTGGCCCTCCCTGACTTGGCCAAGCCATTCGAAG
This sequence comes from Nicotiana tabacum, assembly GCF_000715075.1. NCBI lineage: Eukaryota > Viridiplantae > Streptophyta > Magnoliopsida > Solanales > Solanaceae > Nicotiana > Nicotiana tabacum. Next base: position 18,505,372 of record NC_134091.1, read on the forward strand.
TGCAAACGGATGCCTCCGACTATGCACTTGGTGGAGTATTGCTACAAGAAAGACATCCCGTAGCGTACGAGAGACGAAAGCTGAAGGATGCAGAGCGGCGCTATGCCGCCCATGAGAAAGAATTATTGGCTATCGTTCATTGCTTACGCCGTTGGAGGCATTATCTACTAGGAGCCCCATTCGTGGTCAAGATAGACAACACAGCCGTTAGCCATTTCATGACCCAGCCAAAGCTGAATGGTCGATAGGCTAGGTGGCAGGAACTCCTAGCGGAATTTCACTTCAACCTGGAGTACCGAAGTGGAAAGACCAATCATGTTGCTGATGCACTCAGTCGGAGAGCTGATCTAGCATCGATGTGTGTACTCGCCGCCCTAAAGGGAAGGGAAGTAACCACCACCATAAAAGACCAGATACAGGATCTACTCATCAAGGATCCTGCTGCACAGTATTTGGTTGATTTGGTAGGACAAGGCAAGACTCGCCAGTTCTATACCGAAGATGGTTTCCTGAAAGTGAAAGGGAACCGACTCTATGTTCCTAAGGGAGGAGATCTGCGACGGGCTCTTCTGGCGGAATGCCACGATACTTTGTGGGCCGGTCATCCCGGCGAGGAATGCACCATGGCATTGCTTCGCCGTGCATATTATTGGCCTAAAATGGTCGATGACGTCGCTCAATATGTGAAGACTTGTCTAGTATGCCAGAAAGACAAGTCAGACCGCTTGATGCAGGCAGGGCTCTTGGAACCACTAGCTGTCCCAAAAAGACCTTGGGAAAGCGTTTCCTTGGACTTCATCACCAGATTGCCCAAGGTCGGAGATCTCACAACTATCTTGGATGTGGTGGATCGGTTTTCCAAGTATACTACCTTTATAGCAGCCCCACAATATATATCAGCAGAAGATACAGCTCGACTATTCTTCTCTCATGTCGTCAAATATTGGGGCCTTCCTAAAGACATTGTTAGTGATCGCGACTCACGCTTCACTAGCAATTTTTGGACCCAACTCTTTAAGTGTATCGAGTCAAAATTGAGTCATAGCTCAAGTTTTCATCCGCAATCTGATGGCCAGACGGAGCGATTCAATAGTATGCTAGAGGAATATCTCCGGCACTTTGTGACCGGATCGCAGAAGAACTGGGTGAAGCTTCTGGATGCTGCTCAACTGTGTTTCAATTCACAAAAGAGCTCAAGTACCAACAAAAGAGCTTTTGAAATTGTTACCAGACAGCAACCGCTACTCCCACACACAGTGAACGCACCAAACATATCAAAATCTCCTCGGGCTGCTAGCTTCTCAAAAGAATGGAAATAAAATTTGGAGATAGTGCGGAGCTATCTTGTCAAAGCCCAAAAGCGGATGAAGAGGCATGCTGATCAGAATCGCCGCTTTGTTGAATACTATGTGGGAGACAAAGTGATGGTCAAAATTCAAAAGCGGTATTTGTTTGCAGGGGTCCATGACCCTCGCCTATTGCAAAAATATATTAGACCCTTGTCCATTGAAAGGCGCATTGGGAAAGTTGCATACCGGGTGGATACCCCAACTTGGTGGAAAATCCATCCTGTTTTCCATGTCAGTCTCCTGAAACCTTTTCGGGAAGATATGGAGGATCCTTCACGAAGCCAACTCACAATACCAAGTATTCGAGGTTCCAATTTAATAGGGAAAAGGCATGCTGAAGCTATTCTTGATGATCGAGTGATTCACGCCTCAAGAAAAGATCACCAGGAGTTCTTGGTGAATTGGCAGGGATGTGATGCAGAGGAGAATACTTGGGAGAGCGGAACAAATCTCAAAGCCTACAAGATCCTGATTGATGATTACCTTATAAGGAAGGCGCCGAGGACGTCGCCAACTCAGGTGGGGGAGATTGTCATTGGCGGCTTTCCAACCATGCCCCACGAACCCTTGGACGCGCCTCGTGGTATCCTGGCCAACCTCCCAACGCCCGTCGCCACGGTCGGCCCCGTGGTCTCGGTAGCTCCAAGTGACAAACGCGCATGTGCCTCTATCACCCCACCGATAGCTATCGCCAACGCCCAGCCACAGGCAGATGCCAACAATGCCGTGTGCGTAGACAATGTCGCGCGCGCAGACCCTGATGCTAAAGACAAAGTTGCTGCCAACAGACTTGTTTCTGCTTTGTAGAAGACTAAGTCCTTTTCATTGTAAATATAGAGTAGTTTTGCTGCATTTTCTTTAAGTGTGATTTTACAACTTTCATAGGTCTAGTCATGTAACTTTGATTTATTTTTTTAAGCATTATTAAAGGGGACCAAGCAATCAAAACTTTCAAGAAAGCAAACAATTCTCTGTACTGGTGTCTCTCCCCCCGACACCGTCTTGTTTTTCTGTAATAGCTTTCATTCAATGCAATCAAACTTTCTTTCATTCTCAATTCTCTTTTCTGCTCTCTTTCAATTGCTCATGACATTGGTTTTTCCGCACGACACTGACAATCTAGTCTAGCATATGGAAGGGACCTCAATTGGCGGACAACAACCGTACTGACATCGGTTGCTTAGCCTTACGTCTCCCTTCCAAGGAACTTCAGGAAGGCGCCGCGTAACAGTAAGCATGCGTAGTTTAATTTAGTCGGTAATATGGATAAATGTGCTCACTTTTTATAAAGTGAATTCCCAATTATTTGTTCCTTAACTCATAAACAAACTCTTGGGTGACTCCGAATTGGAACAACGAATTATTATATATGATCTTATCTAGTGACGGCCTTTATGCTTCCTTTTGACTTACCACAGTAACGATTTACTATTAAATATATATTTCTTCTTATGAAAAAAAATATCTTTATTGTTTTTTGTTATTTCTAATTTGTCTTCAATTATTGAAATAATTGTACCAATTTGAAAATTTTATGACTTCTTTAGAAGTTGAAAACTCTTAGTTTCATTAAGCTTGAATTGGGGTATGATTCATGGTTTTAGTATTGTTTGATGTGATTTAGAGGTTCGACTAAGTTCGTATGATATTTTAGGACTTGTTGGTATATTCGGTTGAGGTCCCGAAGGCCTCGGGTGAGTTTCGGATAGTTAACGGATCAAAAGTTGGACTTAAAAAGATGCTGCAATTTTCCCTTATGCTGTATATTCTGGGTTGTAATCAAGCCCCAGATTGAACCCAGATATCGAGCCCAGGTATCGAGCCCAGGGTTGACGAGGCTTAGGCTCTAGCTTGAGATCGAAACCACGATCGAAGGTCCAGCTCAAGGACATGATCGAAGGTAAGGCTCGAGGGCTAGGATCGAAGGCCCATGCTCGATGCCCTGATCGAAGGCACATGCTCGATGCCCTAATCGAAGGCACATGCTCGATGTCCTGATCGAAGGCACATGCTCGATGCCCTGATCGAAGACTTAGCCTCGATGTCCTGATCGAAGGCAGGCCATTACCGAGATCCAGGCTCGAGCCTGTGATCGAAGCCGCGATCGAGGCCCAGTTCGAGGACCAGTTCCGAAGGCTGCTGGACAGTTTTATAAAAAGAGGGCATTCGTCCCATTTGCCATTTTTGACGAACTTGAGCTTGAGAAGAGGCGACTTTTGACATATTTTCAAGGGAAAAATATTGGGGTAAGTGATTCTAACTCGGATTTGGTCTACATATACAAGTATATCATTGTTTTCACCATAAATTAGTGTGTTGAGATTTAAATTTGGAAAATTTTTAGAAATCTCATAGAAATGAAATTTTGAGATTTCGGTATCGATTCGGAGTCGGATTTGAGTAAAACTAGTATGGTTGGACTCGTAATTGAATGGGTTGTCGGATTTCATAACTTTCGCTGGATTTCGAGATGTGGGCCCCGCGGGCAAATTTTTAATTAATTTCAGGATTTTTTCTTAACAATGTGGTATTTTCTTATAGAATTGATTCCTATAATATTTGATTTCGAATTATTTTGGCTAGATTTGAGCCAGACAGAGTTGGATAATCGTGGAAAAGGCCTTATAGTGGATTAAATTGGAGCAAGACGAGGTAAGTCTCTTGTCTAATCTTGTGAGGGAGAAATTACCTCATAGGTAATTAAATTATATAATTGTTGCTAATTGCGGGGGCTACGTGCGCACGAGGTGACAAGAGTTCGTGCGTAGCTACTATTAATGCTAAAGTCCGGGTAGTTTAAGACTCAAAGCATGACTTACTTGTGTGAATTATATTCTTTATTAATTAAAATAATTGATGTGTATATATTGTGAATTGTCATGAAAAGTAGAAAAATATGAGATTTTCATATGCTTAATTTTTGTTTAAATCAATTAATTGTTAAAAAAAATTATTCTCCTCCCAAATTTTATCTTATAATAAATATACTCTCCTTCCGGAGGCACATAAGAAAATGTCCTCCTTTCTTGTGGAGCGGGCCGAACGCCTCGGCAGGATAGATGCATCTATGGATTGCGCCGCACGTCCCTCGGCAGTGTACAAGACACTCTAGAACGGGCCGTACGTCCTTGGCAGAAATCGTGCTTAATAATAATAATTACACAATACTTTAATAATTTATTTCAGCTTGTGAAGCTAATTAATAAATTAAAAAATAAATCCTTGGAATTTAATGAATTATTATTCTTTCTTGTTAAGGAATTAATTGTTACTCTTGTAAATGAGATTTAATTGATAAATTGAAAATTATTTGAATTGAAGGAATTTGATTATTTATGCTGATTAAATAAATTATTGTAAATTCTGTAAATCATGCTGATTTAAATATCCTAGTTTTATTTTAGTTATTATTAACCCATAGTGAGTGTCAAAGTCGGCCATCTCGTCTCTACCACTTTGAGATTAGGCTTGATACTTACTGGGTACACGTTGTTTACGTACTCATACTATACTTGCTGTACTTTTTGTGCAGAACGTGAGACAGGTACTAGTGGAGGACCTATCATCACATACCCACGTCATCCCGAGGCATAGTGGTGAACTGCCTTTCTGAGCCGATCTGCAGCTACCAGTGTCTCTTCTTATATTTACATTCTGTCTATTTCATTTCAGACAGTATTTGGAGTTTTGTATAATCTACTAGATGCTCATTCACTTGTGACACCAGGTCTTGGCACACACATTGGTAGAGTTTGGGTTTATGGTTTTAAACTTTATCAAAGTATGCTAAATTTATTAGTTGGCTTGCCTAGCAGTAGTGTTGGGCGCCATCACGACCTACAAGTAAAATTGGGTCGTGACACCTTCAGCCCAAGAGCTATAACAAGCCAATCATGGCATATATCAATGAAACATGCTACAGCGTGTAGCCCGATCCTGTGAACACCTAGTTTTTGACCGCACCCAAATTCGATACTATTTTAGTGCAAATATTTTTTTTAGGTCTAATCTTAATATTTTAAACTTTTATCTTACTCTTAATAGGTTTTATGTGAAAAAACAATATTAAAAACTACAAAAATAGTCACATTCTTAAAGTATAAATTTTATTTCTTTTAAAATTATATTCTTTGTTTAATTAATATATATATATATATATATATATATATATATATATATATATATATATATATATATGGTTTCTTTTTATTAGAGTTTTTAATAAGTTATGATATTTTTCGTAGTATCATTTAAAGAACATGTAAATATTTAGTTTTGCTATATTGTAAGAAATGTTGGTTATTCTTCTTATCTTCATAATTTAATTAGCTTTTAAAATAAAATACAAAACAAAAATTCAAAAATAAAGTAAAATCACGTTAAAGTGATAAAGTTTGATAACAAACTTTATTTAAAATCTAATTTTTACTTTAAAAAATCTAATCAATCCCAACTTCCCCCACCCCTCACGTCACTCTACACCAATGCACACACTCAGACCCAATCCCCATGTCCCCCTCTCTTTCACGCACACACACACTAACACATTAACTTCCCTCACCCATACATCTATATATAATACACACACATTACATAAAAGAGAAGAGGAAAAACTGGGAACAGAGGGAAAAACGAGATTGAGAGAAAATGAGAAAGAAGGGAATCTGAAAATAAAAATTAGCACTAAACAACCATCTCTTTGATACCATTAACGTCACTTTTTCTCCTTCTTTAACCACCTCCTTCATTTCTTTTTCACCACTGTTTTCAGCTATTAAAAGCGGTTCTCCATCTCCATAAACCACCACAGTCCTCCTCTTGATAAGGTGTAGTCGAGGTGATTCGAGTTGTTTTCGGTTCTGTTTAAAAGACGAGGTTGCCGTTCAAGTTTTGCGACAAAGATTCTGGTCCGGTTCTTTTGATAAGTTTAACTTTTTCTAATTGAAAGATACTCTTGTATAAGTCTTGCCTTATCAATATTAAAGAAAGTTTACTTCATTGAGGTAACAATTTTTATAGTCTCTATCCATTGAAGCTTTCAAATACGTGCTTGATTAGTTATATAAAGCTCGTGAAACTGGGTTTAAAATTTAGTTTATAATCATCTATACCATGGTTCATTTTTCTTTCTATTTATTATCTCATTAATGTATTGGGTCACTTTTGTTTCGATTTAATTTTTGAGTCTGATATAATTGAGTTTACATCTGAGTATGCTTAGTTTGATATGTCTTCTGTCGAATATGTTTCAATATTGGTTCGTTGTCTTTTTTTTTTGAAAGTTCATATAATTAACCTCATTGAATAACTATTATTAATATTTCTGCTTTTCTTGTTTACTGCATGAATTATTCCTTTTAGTACTAAACTTGTCTTCTAGAGGTAATTAATGGGAAATTAAGCTAGAAGGAATTTATTCCACGAATTATTGGGTTTTCCATTTTGTCGTACCTTAGTTCCATTTTAACCTCCTATCTTTCAGTGACTAAGTTGTTCTCCTCATATCTATTTTATTCATGCAATAAATTTTAATCTAGTTTCATATATTGGTTAGTAGTAAAATATAGAAGATTATGTTGGGCCATGGTGGGTGTCAGACTATAATTGCGTTTAAGACCTCCAACATATTTATGGGCTAATTAATTTTGCCACGGCCTGAAGATAAATGAAAACGAATAAGTTATCCCATCTCTTGTAAATTAATAGCTATCAAAATAACTCCAAAATATGCTAGGAAGTTTTAGAAGCACTTTAAATATTAGCTCATGTGTTCATACACGAACCTTAGATTGATATGCTTAAGTAATAAAAGGGTCATGTGCGCATTCCTGTGTCTCGATGCCTTTAAATTTAAAATAATTATGTTTTGACCATGTGTACATTCCGTACCATGGTTTAACATTCATTTTCAAATAAATACCTTGTGTGCATGCCGCATCTACGTCAAAATAATTAATAAAGTATAATAAATTAAGTGAAGTTGTAATAGACAAGCCATAACCAATAAAATATAAGAATAACGAAGAATTGATTTAAGCCGGACATGAGTCCAAAAAGCGACCGTGGTAGAACCACGGGACTCGAGGGGTACCTCACACCTTCCCATCAGTCAACAGAATTCCTTACCCAGTCTTCTATTTTCGTAGACTATAAATAAGGAGTCAAACCTTCCATTTGATAAGGGATTGAAATAAAAGGTGACTTGGAACACCAAAATTCAATTTCAAGTGGCGGCTCTAAATAATAAATAATCCATTTTCAAAACGTCACTTTAATTGAAAAAACTCTTCTAACTCAACTTGCGGGAAAAAAAAGAGGTGTGACAGATCCCATAAATATCCTCACAATCAGGCCCTCGGCCTCACTGAGCCATCAACCTTTCCATTCTCTCGGGCTCTCAGAAATCATGACAATCCGCCCAAACTGTAATGATCTAATGCATCAATTATGAACAATAGAGACTGAGATGTAATATGCAACTAAAACTGTGACTGAGTACAAAACAGTAGTTTAGCAGATAATTTGTAACGACCCGACCGGTCGTTTTACTTTCTAGAACCCCGTTCCCAAAAATAAGAATCCCCATATGTGCTTTTACTATTTTATAACTTGCGGGGATGATGAGTTCAAGATTTGGAAGGGTTTGGGTTGAAATCGAAACACTTGGTTCCTTAGATATTTTTAAAAAGACTAAGTTTGACTTCGGCCAACATTTTGAGAAAACGACCCCGTAATCGGCATTTTTCGGTTCTAATAGGTTCGTATGATGATTTTGGACTTGGGCGTATGTTCAAATCGGATTTTGGATGACCCGAGAGCGTTTCAGAGTTTAATAGTGAAAGTTAACTATTTGAAGGTTTTAAAGTTGTTAAAATTTGGTTTGGAGTAGGTTTTGGAATAATTGAGGCCCGTTCAGAATTTTGGGCCTGGGAATAGTTCCGTGTGGTGATTTAAGAGCTGCACACAAATTTTGGTATCATTTCGAGTAGTTTAAGTATGTTTCGGCGCGTTCAGAGTAAGTTTGAAAAATTTGAAATTTCTAAGTTGAAGCAATTTGGTTTGAGGTATGATTCTTAGTTTTGTTATTGTTTTACGCCTTTCGAGGGTTCAAGAGAGTTCGTTTTATGATTTCAAACTTGTTGATATGTTCGGTCGGGGACCTGGCGACCTCAGGAGTTAATCGGACGAGGCTTGAACCAAGTTGGAACTTGGTAGCAACAACTAAAGCTCCGAGCTTTTGGAATAACCGCGCATGGACAACCGTAGGTGTGAGCTCGCAGAAGCGAGCCACGAGCCGCAGAAGCGGCCAAGAATGGGCTTCTAGTAACCGCATAAGAGGGGAAATAGACCGCTCCTGCGAAGGCATAGGTGCGAGGAAGGTAGCGCAGAAGCGGACAGAGGCCGTAGGTGCGACGCATGCACCGCAGATGCGAGCCGCTGGTCGCATAAGTGAAGGAGCCGGCTAGGGGAAGGACCGCATCTGTGAGGCCCTTTCCGCAGATGCGGTGGTTGAGTCGTAGATGCGGAAACCACAGAAGGTAGAACACTTTATTTAATACGGGACTTAGGCATTTGTGCTCATTTCTTGGAAAAATTGTGGAGTTGGTTAGAGAGGGATTTTGATCAACCAATTGAGGTAAGTAATTTCTAACACATGTGAGTTAAAACATAGTTTATGAGTAGATCATAACATATGAATTAGTGAAAAATCATGGGTTGGATGAAAAACCTAGGGTTTTGGTATAAATGGCATTTAACCACGAAAATTATTATGGAATTTATTGAAAATCATATATTTGAGCTCCTGAGGTTATGGGTAATGACTTTCTTCGAAACGTTTTGTAATCCGGGCACGTGGTCCTAAGGGTGAATTTTAGGAATTCTTAAATTGGGGTTGAGTAATCACTTTAGTAATTGGGATATGAACTTTTGAGCTTGTATTGACTGTTTTATATAGCATTTGATTAGTTTCAAGTTGTTTGCCACCGAATTGAGGGTTTAAGCACAATCTTGGATCGAAAAGTAGGCCTTGAGATGAGGTAAGTCTCTTTTCAAATCTTGTAAGAGAAAATTAACCCCATAGGTGAATGTAACTAATATGTATTTCTATTTAGGTTTACACCATGCTTTACTGACATCGTTAATTGATTATACTTACTAATTATCTTGGATGGAGCTGATTGCACCGACTTACTATGTAGAGAAGATGATGAAGAAGGGGAATTGAGCCTCCTGAAAGATTTCGTGAGTTGGGGAGGGGGAATTGAGCCCTTCTAAAACATATCGTGCTATGAAAAAATGTGGGAGAAAAAGAGAGGGAATTTTGCCCGCTTAGTTTTGAAGTTTTTGAGTCTAATTTCTTAATTACCCCATAATGTGCATACTAAAACCTAAGAAGATGATGTCCAATATTGTCTTTTAAATATTTCTTTTCTCTTTTATTTATTTCTTTTCTATCTATTTAAATATAATAAAATTTAGGCACTAAAGCTAACTTATTACTAATAAAATATACTTAAACATTATTGACATATATACTACACAAAAAAAAATAACACATCCAAATAAATAATAAATTAAAATATAGAGAAAAATCACAAAATATCATTAAATTAAATCATTTAATTAAAATTGTAAATATCCTTTATTAAATGTAAGAAAATTTTAAAATTACTACTACTATTTATTTAAATTCAAAACGTCTAATATTATGAATAGGAGACATATATTTTTGTAATTTTCTTTTAATTTTACATTTATTGATTAGTGTGTATGTAGATTGACGTAAGACATTATTAAGCCATCTCAAGCTACCTCTCATTTGATCCTCAACATGTGCTACTTGTAACTTTTAGTGAATGTAATTATTTTTATCTAGTCTGATCTTGTTTGACAGTCATGCATCTTAATATTCGCATCTCTCCAGCATTCATTTTGGGGATATGTTGGATTTTAGTGACTTAACACTCACTACCATATAATATTATCGATCTTATAACTATTACTTACCTTTCACTTTGATAGATATCCTTCTATCACATAATATGTAGCACTTCTCCATCATAACAATCTGATTTTAACTATATGAGTAACATTTTATCTATTATTTCATTCTCTTGAACAATGAACCTATAGATCGATATTAAATTGTTAGCATTTTAGCACCGCAATCTCGTCTAGTCTCACCTCAACTTCGCTCTTCACATGCTGATTAAAGTTGTAGTGCGTATATTTGCTCTTATTTAATATTTTTATCTATTATTTCATTCTCTTGAACAATGAACCTATATATCGATATTAAATTGTTAGCATTTTAGCACCGCAATCTAGTCTAGTCTCACCTCAACTTCGCTCTTCACATGCTGATTAAAGTTATAGTGCGTATATTCGCTCTTATTTATATTTATCCTAAAATATTTGCTCTCTAAGCAAAAAGAAATATATAGCAAGGGTTTAAATAAATACCACAAAATGATCTTATAGTGGGGGTTCTTATAACTCCCACAAATAAACCTACGCAATTTAGCTTATTTCTTGTAGTGACTGTTCCACTAGGTGCAGAATTTTCTCGTGGAACTTTATTCCTATATTTTTCAACTAAATTAATTAATCCATGGAGTCATTGAGAATAGGAATTTGTAAGATGCCTATTCAAGTTTTCAGAATTTTCAAGAACTTCCCCTTTTCATATTTTGAGTAACAACTCATTTTTAATGAACTTTTAAAAATCAATTTTACCTCTTGTTGCGTTTTTTACTCATTGCTAATTTATAAGATAATGATAACTTAGATAGAGAAACCGAATACACCTTTGAATATTATATTAAAAGGTGATAGATATGCAAGTATCACGTGGAGAGTTTGATGCTATATCTGAGTATGGATTAACCGTGTATTACTTTTTAGGTCGGTCCCAATTAATTCGAATTCATGCCTATTAAAAGAGAAGGCTATATTACCAAGATATTTTCCCATTTTCAAGGTGAAGTGATCATATCCATCGTAAAATAACCCTTAGTGATATACGTACTTAAATTTTAAGTTTTTTAATTGCTAAGTAAATTTTAAACCTCCACAATAAGAATAGATGGATTTCTTATTAGTAATTACTAATTACTATAAATAAATCTGCATTTGACTTAAGAAGTCATAAAATTTTCAAATTGGTCCAATTATTTCAATAATTGAAGACAAATTAGAAATAACAAAAAACAATAAAGATATTTTTTTCATAAGAAGAAGTATATATTTAATAGTAAATCGTTACTGTGGTAGGTCAAAAGGAAGCATAAAGGCCGTCACTAGATAAGATCATATATAATAATTCGTTGTTCCAATTCGGAGTCACCCAAGAGTTTCTTTATGAGTTAAGGAACAAATAATTGGGAATTCACTTTATAAAAAGTGAGCACATTTATCCATATTACCGACCAAATTAAACTACGCAAGCTTACTGATGTCATAATACACCATCAGTTACCAGTTAGAAGAAAAAAATACTTTCGTTTATGAGATCCTATATATGATTAGCATAATCGATTTACGTAGCTGTGTAAATTAATCAGAAATTGCAAGTGTCGCCTTTCTTATGGGAGTAAGTAAGAATCGAAAAAAGTGGTTTAAAACGTTAAACGTACGTATCATGAAGAATAGAATTAAGGGACGGTAAAGCAAAAAAGAATTAGTGGTGAAGTTGATTAGTGTTGAAAAAAAAGCTGAATTGTGATTAGTGAATGTGAGGTTATCTAGTGGAGTATTTCTTTTAGGATTTAAGTTATATCAAACGATATTAGTGAATTTAAATTTGTGACAGTAGGTTAGTTATAAATTTTACCAAATACCAAAAAATGTTTAATAAGATATTGACATGTAAACCAAGAACTAATTACCTGCCGCTCCCCCTTTTTCCCACCCTTAAGGTCTCTTTTTCAATTTGCTATTGTATTTAATTTGCACTTTTTATCACGCGAGAAAAAAAAAATTAAGATTTGATCCCCGTTTAATATCTTTTTGACTGACACGATAAAGACTGAAAACTAACATCGAATATTAGTACTCAATTTAGATGTCTCATTTTAATTAGGCGCTACCTCTTTTGTTCTTAGCACTCTAATATTAGTCTTTTTCCCCTCTCGCTTAACCGGGCTCATCTATTGCATAGCGGATCGGAACCGAAACGTGATAGATTGAAGATCGACCCCAGGTTCCATCAAACCAAAGAACGAAGTCAGAACACACGTCTCCAAGATCTTCGAGCCCGTGACTCTAGAATCGATCCCTATTCCGAACAAGCTAGACGAAACATTATCGAACCCAATAACGGAAGGCTGAAGTATCCGCAACCGGTCGGATATCACGGCGGGAATCTCGGCATGTATCAACAAGAGACCGACTAATTAGCAAATCACGAGATTTCTTACCTTTTATAGAATTGTATCTAAAGTAGGACTCCCCTACTATATATATGGGGTCTGATTCTTTGTAATAGGTATCGTAACACACATCCCAAAAGTATTAAATATTTTTTTTTCACCAAGCTACTGTTCTTTTGTATTTGACATCATTTGGATCTTATTCAGTTCGAGTGAGGTCTATTTCTCAAGGCTATAACTGTTCAAGTCACACAGTTTGAATTTACTTTGATATTGTTTGATTTATTTATAGTTTAATCTATCGCTTTGTGTCAAATGAATCCATGTATCCTTAAAACCATTTCTACATTCAATTGTTATCCGATTTTGAGGGTAAACAGTTTGGCGCCCACCGTGGGGCTAAGGATAATAATGGTTATTTGATACAAATCTCCATAACACGCACTACTTTACACTTGCTCTTTGAAGTGTCTTTGATTCCAGGCTAAAGTACATAAATGTCAAACTCTGAATTAGCACCTATGCATGTTGACAACAAATCCGTTCACCAAGGCGAAAATAACAACATAGCGCCTGATAACGAGATACTGCCTATTAATCCAGTTGGAATTCCGATTGCAGATCCGATTGACGCTAATTCGCATGTAGCTATCGATGTAAACTTGCCTACCAACCCCGAAAATAGCGTTTGTGGTGGAGCCCGATCAGCAACTCGAAACATACAAAATGTTGAAGGAGATGAGATCAACCTACGAGTGATCTTCGAAATGTTTCAGGCTCAACAAGCGGCGATAGCTCAGTTACAAAACCAAAGTCATGCGCCAAGCAGGGTTGTGCCCGATCCTCCTTGGGAAGTTACCCGCGGGAATGAACCGGTCGTAGAAAGGTCAAACGAACATGAATCGGGGGTTAACCCCGATATTATAAATATACTTGAGAAGTTGACAAAACAGATAGAATCAGGGGAGAAGAAGATCGAGGCTAACACAAAAAGGTGGAAACCTACAATTCCAGGGTAGACCAAATCCCAGGAGCACCCCCGATATTAAAGCGCCTAGATTCCAGAAAGTTTATGCAAAAACCTTTTCCACCAAGTGCGGCTCCGAAGCCGATCCCTAAGAAATTCTGTATGCCCGAAATACCTAAGTATAACAGAACGACCGACAAAAACGAGTATGTAACCTCGTATATATGTGCTATCAAAGGGAACGACCTAAAGGACGATGAGATCGAGTCTGTTCTGCTGAGAAACTTTTGGGAGACCTTGTTGAAGGGAGCTATGATATGGTATCACAGTTTACTTCCTAATTCTATTTGACTCATTTGCCATGCTTGCAGATTCTTTCGTAAAGGCACACACATATGCCATCAAGGTCGATACTAGGAAATCAGACCTTTTCAAAGTCAAACAGAAAGATAACGAGATGCTCAGAGAGTTCGTGTCCTGGTTTCAAATAGAACTAATGGATCTGCCGCCGGTTACTGATAATTGGTATGTTCAAGCTTTCACTCAGGGACTTAATATTCGAAGCTCGGGGGCTTCACAGCAGCAAAGCAGAACTTAATATAATACCTGGTTGTTACATGGGATGACTTGCATAACCGGTATCAATCGAAAATCAGAGTCAAAGATGATCAACCGGGGGCCCTTAGGGATCTTTCTATCCCGTCAGAACCCTAGACAAAGTCAAAAGAGATACCGATCGTGAATCGAGGCCAAACAGGAATCGGTATCGACCATATAATGGAGATCGGAGAAGAAATGGGTCCGGGCGAAACCACATGAGAAAAGAAAGGAGAAATGACCGAGGGTAATACAGCCGGGGACTTATGACCAAAAATGGCTTCGATAGGTCCAAAAACGCACCGAGGCTTTCAGAATATAACTTCAATGTCGATGTTGCAACCATTATATTAGCTATCTGGCACATCAAAGATACCAAATGGCCTCGACCTCTATAGTCCGATCCAACCCAAAGGGATCCTAACAAGATGTACAAATATCATGGCACTCACGGGCACAGAACGAAATATTGTCGACAATTGAGAGAGGAAGTGGCCAATCTATTCAACAATGGGCACCTTCGGGAGTTCTTGAGAGACCGAGCCAATAATCATTTCAGGAACGGGGATTCTAACAAACAGGCAGAACGAGAAGAACCTCAACACGTCATTAGCATGATCATCGGAGGAGTTGATATCCCATAGGGGCCGATGTTGAAATGTACCAAAGTATCCATCACTAGGGAGGAACGAACTCGAGCCTACATACCGGAGGGAACTTTATCTTTCAACGACGAGGATGCGGAAGGAATCGTGCCGCCCTACAATGATGCACTGGTAATATATTTACTCATATATAAAATTCGGGTTAAACGTGTGTTAATTGATCTAGGTAGCTCGGCCAACATCATTCAATTGAGGGTCGTGGAGAAGCTTGGTCTACAAGACCAGATCGTGCCTGCAGTTCAAGTTTTGAATAGATTCAACATGGCATGCGAGACCAATAAGGGAGAAATAACGTTACCTTTAAAAACTACCGGAACCATCCAGGAGACTAATTTTTATGTGATCGAAGGGAATATGAGTTATAACGCTTTATTCGGGAGGCCATGGATCCACAACATGAGGGCGGTGCCCTCGACACTACACTAAGTGCTGAAATTCTCGATACCCGACGACGTCAAAATAATCTACGGAGAATAGTCAGTTGGGAAAGAAATGTTCGCGGTCAAGGAGAAAATACCAGCACCTGCAGTTTCAACATCGAAGAGCCTAAACCAGATGGTAAAAAATAGGGCAAAAATAGCAATCATTGATAGCCTCTTCGACAGATTTGGATAAACAAAAGGAAGTCGATGATGATGATTATGGGGTTCCCAGATATTTTATAGCCCCCGATGATTCCGATGCCACTAAATCGATGGCCGAGGAGCTAGAAAAAGTTATATTAAGCTCGCTCGATCGAAAGGTATACCTGGGCACGGGTCTAAGCTCCGAGCTCAGAGAAAAACACATTCAATTTCTTATACTAACGAAAATTGTTTCCCTTGGTCCCACCTCAATATGACAGGGATCCCGCCGGAGATAACCACTCACAAGCTAAGCCTGGACCCGAAATTTCACCCGGGTAAACAAAAGGGGAGACCCCAGTCCGAGATCAAACATGATTTCATCAAGGATGAGGTATCTAAACTTCTTAAAATAGGGTCTATTCAGGAGGTTAAATACCCGGATTGGTTAGCAAACGTAGTGGTAGTCATTAAAAGGAGAATAAACTAAGAATGTGTGTAGACTACAAATATTTGAATAAGGCATACCCCAAAGACTCTTTTCATTTGCCCAATATTGACCGTATGATCGATGCCACGACCGGCCACAAGATCCTCAGTTTTCTCGATGCCTATTCTGGGTACAACCAAATACGGATGGACCAGGATGATTAGGAAAAAACTTTCTTCATCACTAAATATGGCACATACTGTTATAACGTAATGTCGTTTGGATTAATAAATGCAGTGTTAGTTACCAACGCCTAGTAAATCGGATGTTCGAGGAACAAATAGGAAAATCAATGGAAGTTTATATTTACGACATGTTAGTTAAGTCTCTGCGAACAGAGGGCCATTTAAAACATCTGCAGGAAACCTTCGGCATACTAAAACACTACTATATAAAGTTGAACCCCAAAAAATGTATGTTTGGAGTTGGGTTGGATAAGTTCCTCGGATTAATGGTATCCAACCGGGGAATCGATATTAATCATGATAAAATAAAAGCCATCAAAGATATCATGGTCGTGGACAACGTAAAGGTCGTGCAAAGGTTAACCGGTCGAATTTCCGCCCTGGGATGATTTATTTCGAGATCGTCCGACAAGAGTCACTGATTCTTCGCACTATTGAAGAAGAAGAACAACTTCTAGTGGACCCAGAATGCCAACAAGAATTGGAGGAACTCAAGAGGTATTTATCGAGCCTGCCCCTGCCTCTCACACTGAAGACAGACGAACAACTATACTTGTACTTGGCGGTCTCGGAGATAGCGGTAAGTGGAGTCCTTGTTCGGGAAGAGCAAGGTACGCAATTTCTAATTTACTATGTTAGTAGAACCTTAGGTGAGGCCGAAACTAGGTACCCTCACCTGGAAAAACTGGCACTCTCTTTGCTAAGCGACTCTAGGAAGCTAAAACCATACTTCTAATGTCACCACATATGTGTCGTAACTACTTACAGATTAAGGAACATTGTGCATAAGCCCGAACTCTCGGGATGATTGGCCAAATGGTCAATAGAAATAAGTGGGTACGATATTGAGTATCGACTTCGAACCGCCATTAAATCTTAAATTTTGGCAGACTTTGTGGCTGACTTTACACCGGCCCTGATAGCCGAGGTCGAAAGAGAGTTATTGATTAACTGAGAAACTTCCTCGGGAATCTGAACCCTCTTCACGGACGGCGCCTTAAACGCAAAAGGGTCCAGACTTAGCATCGTACAAAATCCACCAACAAATAATATAATTAGACAATCTATTAACACTATGAAATTGACTAACAACGAGGCCATGATTGAAGGCCTTGAACTAGCCAAGAGCTTGGGGGAAGAGGTGATCGAAGCCAAGTGTGACTCCCTCCTTGTGGTAAACCAAGTCAATGGAACATTCAAGGTCAGAGAGGAACGAATGCAAAGATACTTGGACAAATTACAAGTGACATTACATCGGTTCAAAGAATGGAATTTGCAACAGATACCTCGGGATCAAAACAGTGAGGTTGATGCCCTCACTAACTTGGGGTCTTCGGTCGAAGACGACGAGTTCGACACGGGAGAAGTGGTACAACTTATGAGATCGATGGTGGAAGAAGGCCACATCGAGATCAACTCGATGAGCTTAACTTGGGACTGGAGGAATAAGTACGTGGAATATCTTAGATCGAAAAGAGTCGAGGGCCATGCGTACAAAGGAGGCCCGATTTAGCCTGTCCGAAGATGGAACCTTGTTTAGAAGAATATTTGATGGCCCACTTGCGATAATGAGTATGTTTTGAGGGAAATCCACGAAGGTACCTGTGGAAATCATTCCGGTGCCAAAACACTAGCTCAAAAAATAATCAAAGTCGGTTATTACTGGATCGGCATGGAAAAAGATGCAAAGGAGTTCGTTCGAAAAATGTGATGAATGCTAAAGACAAGCTCTGATGATCCATCAACTCGGGGAGTTGCGCTACTCGATTTTATCGCCATGGTTGTTCATGAAGTGGGGAATGAACATCGTTGGCCCTCTTCCGTAGGCACCAGGTAAGGCTCAATTTATATTGTTTATGACTGATTATTTTTCTAAGTGGGTGGAAGCCCAGGCATATGAGAAGGTGAGGGAAAAGGAGGTCATCGATTTCATTTGGGATCAGATCATATGCCGATTCGGAATGCCAACCGAGATCATATACGATAATGGAAAATAATTCATCGGAAGTAAAGTAACCAAATTCCTCGAAGATCATAAGATCAAAAGGATCCTATCGATACCCTATCACCCTAGTGGGAATGGACAAGCTGAATCTTACGCTGCAAATCACCTACGTAGACGTACGATGTATATGCTCCTCTTTATTTTGGCCCCTCTGCCCTTATCAAATGTCCATAGGGCTTTTTCCCTCTCTTCAAAAAGTTAATTCTTCTTTTTGTTATTTTGATTCCATGTGCCCGTCTTGGAGTTCAATTAAGTCCTAATTCGCATCGAAAAGTTAGACATATAGATGAATAAATAAAATGGTCTTTCACACTAGTTGAACCATAAATATATACCAACTTCAAGATGTAACATTTTCCTAATCGTATACGCACAATCCCTCCCTTAATTTTTACATAGGTCACTATTGACTTCACCAAAAATAAAAATAAAAATAAAGAAGAAGAATCCACAGCGTAGCCTGCAATTCTTTTACTTCCTATTCTTACTTCAACTTTTTGATCAAGTTCAGCGTGAAGGACAAGCTAAGGGTTAAAAGATACTGAAAGATCTTCAAAAGTTTAAAAGCATCTAAGCAAAAGAGAATTATTAGATATTTAATTAAGATTGTTTAGTTACTTTTTACCCTAACATAGTTTGCATTAATACACATTCATCCTAATAATTAGTTAAAGGAAGAAGGAAACGGTTAAAGAAATAATAAATTCTTAATCGTTATCCGAGCGAAAACAGTCGCACATAAAAAAGACTTATCACGGAATCTAAGCAGGCCTTTATATATATGAAGCGTCCCTTGTTGGAAATTTATCCACCACTTTCCTTATACTCCTAAGGAGACAGAGAAAAAGTATACCAAAAAAGAAAGAAAAAATGCCTTGGTTCAGTCCAATGCCTTGGTTCAGTTCTAGAGGTGTGAGTCACCCACTAACTGAAGAGCAAGTGAAAGGTATGCTCAAGAAATATGATAAGAACGGAGATGGGAAACTTAGCAAGCAAGAACTCAGGTTAGCTTTTAAAGAGATGGGTTTGCATTTTTGCCGTTGGAAAGCTGGAAAAGCCCTTCGTTTTGCAGATAGAAATGGTGATGGATATATTAACGATGATGAAATTAGTGAGTTCGTCCAGTATGCTTCCAAATGGGGTTTTAGGATCTCATAGGCTTCGACTTCTTTTTTGTTTTACTTAGGCTTCTATATATTTTGCCTCTTCTGTATCTTGTTTTGTTGTTGATGCTTTTGTGTTGTCGTGTTTTGTTTTGTTTGAGAACCAAAGATCCTTGTAATGTTGGAAGAAAGGGTCTTCTGATTGTATATAATATATGTACTACTATGTAACTGTCATGATTTTACATTTGTGCTCTATATATTCCATGTTTTCTATGTAAATTTTGTTCTAGTAGCCAAATCATGATATAAGCTATCTTCCACATTTTAATTTTTTTCAGATTAATTATCTGCTCTTCTTTATCACTCGTGATATCTGATCGTTCTAGATGGTGTTCTACGCACATGAAAAAATAAAATTAACCTTATTTTTCAATAAAACTTTAGAATATGTAGATATGTCTTTAAGATAATTATCCAAGATATTAAACAGGTTATACTAGAACCTTTTTTCTGGAAATTTATGATATTTTAAAAAATTGACTTTACTTTTACACAACGGTGTTAAGTCACGAGTTTAGAGGAAGGAGGGTATATAAACTACTTTTAAGCATCCCCTCCAGTCCTCCACAAGCTCATCCTAAAGAAAACATAGCCGAGCCATGTCAAAGAGATAAATAGTTGAACCCGGTTCCCACTTATCTTCAAAGTCAAACAGCAAAAGTATATATATATATAACTATTTTGTTTGCTAAGCAATATCTAATGACATATTGGTTAAAAGTTTATCTATTAGTTAGAAGATAACCGCAAAAAGGAAATTGAAAAACTAGGATCCTTGGTAGCTTAAAACTTACTACTAGTAGGTAAACTAGTTTGTATCTAGTTCTCTCTCGTTATGCTTGTTCAGCTCATTTTAAGTTTTGCTCCCTCTGTTTTAATTTAGATGACACATTTTTCTTATTATTCTGTTAAAAAAAAGACATATTTCTACAATTGGAAATAATTGAACTTTAAACTCTTTAATTTATTTATTTTACCCTTAATGAAAAGTTTTTATAACCATATAAATATCGCCCCATAAAATTTTTACCCTTTAAATTTTTAAGACTACAAGTATTAAAATTTTTTTTTTCTTAAACTCTATGTCGACTCAATTTGTGGTTTACAATTTGCCTTTTCAACCGATCATGACCCCTTTGTTTCATCTCAAAGAGACTTCTTTTCGCTGTGTCTATAACTGATAGTATCATAATGATGATGTCATCAGGCTTGTGTATTTTGGCCGGTAACAGGACATACGTGTCACTTTTTCTATAGAAAATTCTTGATTATTGTGCCTTTTTTGTCCGACAGGGGTCATTACATGAACATAACACTCCGTCTTACACATTGCAAAGAATCGGAACCAAGAATTTTCATTTAACTAGTCGGAATAATTAGTCAAAACCTATGAGTCCGATATTAAGGAATAGACTCCAATTGTCCCTTTATTTTCGACCAATAATAATAATACTAAGACCGAATTAAGTGAAGGCGGGTCTATTTGGATTTTTGAAAAGTTTTAGGGCTTACTTAAAGCTCAGCAGCAATCTTACGGCAATAATGAATTCATCAAAGCTTGAGCTTTAACTCCCAACTTTTCGATCCCGCATCAAAACTCAGCAATCTTACGGCATGTTAAATTGTACTATAATTTTGTTGAGATACAAGCAAATGCAGCAAATTAACTACTTGGGTTTCTTTTTCATTTTTTTTTTGTTATTGGGCCCAGAAGTCCACTATGTAACTATGTATTTATCATAGGCTATGTAATTAGTTGAGTGGACATATAAAAATACTGGGCCGGCCCATCTGTTAAAAAAAAAGAGACAAAACATTTTAATATCTTTGTACATATTCTGTCGGTCACTTTTCTCTCATTACAGAATACATTGAAAAGCTAGTGCTTTACAACAAAATCTCAATAGTTTGTGGTTGAATCAAGTTTTAACATGGTATCAGAGCCTAGATCTGGATATATCGGGTGATTACCTCTCGTCTAATGTTACCCTCGCATTTTTTCATCGGATTTTTAGTTTCCGCTATTTCTTTCGTATTTTGAGTTTTTCCGCCGAGATTTTTCGGAATTGACGATGAAATTACACTACTAGAAATTCGGCAATAACCAACCAAGGTCGACCGACCAAAGTTGGTCGGTTTTTCAAAATATTTTATTTTTAAATTTTTTTTACAAAACCGACCAACTTTGGTCGATTTTCTTTAGCGCAAAAATGCGGGAAACTATTTTGAGTCCCGCGAAATTTAGTTTTCAAGAAACCGACCAACTTTGGTCCGTTTTTCAATTTAAATAAATAAAAGTTAATATTAAAAAAATGACCAAAATTGGTCGGTTAATTCGGCTTGTCATTTAAAAAAATCGACCAAATTTGGTCGGTAATTTTACTTTTTAATAAAACCGACCAACTTTGGTCGGTTATTTTCGAGCGAAAATATAATTAAAGAGTATAAATCAAATAAAAGACAGTCTCAAAACAAAATGCACCAATGGTCTAGTGGTAGAATAGTATCCTGCTACAGTACAAATCCCGGTTCGATTCCCAGATGGTGAATCTTTTGATTACATAATTAAAATACTAACTAACTTTGGTCGAAAAAACTGACCAACTTTGGTAGGTTTTTTTTTGCAATATGTTTTTTTTAATTTAATTAACCGACCAAAGTTGGTCGATAATTTCCGACCAACTTTGCTCGGTATGCCTTTCCGACCCCTAAAATACCGTTCACACATAAATAATCATTTGGTCAGTTATTGGCCATTACCGACCAACGTTGGCCGATTTTTTTGGTCGGTGTTTACCGGATTTCTAGTAGTGTTAGTGATCTTCTACTATCGCTTGAATGTTTCTGGCGATTTGTCGAATCCATTTTGAGTTTTTGGAGTTTTCTGAGAAGTCTTCATCAACCTAGGGATTGGTGATTTTCTGCAACTACACGTTCAGCTAGGCTTCGTCAGTCTTCGTCACTGATTTTTCAAGGCCGTTATTCCTTCCGGTCGCAAAAGAAAATTTGGTAACCCTAGTCATTTCTTCTTATTGTTTGATTGTGTGTGCATGTTTTGCTTCTGATTAATTGTGAACAAACATGCCGAATGATGATGTTTCCTCATCTGCACTACCAACTACTCGTCCTACTATCTTTCGCTCTATTTTTCATAAGGATGATTATACGCATCCATGTCATCCTTTATATGTCTATCCGTCTGGTATTTTAGGGTCTTCATTAGTTTCTGTACCTTTTGATGGTACTGTGTATGGGAGTTGGAGACTAACCATCCTTGTGGCTTTGTCTCTTAGAAATAAACTGGATTTCATTAATGGATCCTCAGTCAAGCCTCCTGACAGCTCTCCCTTGGCGAGACAATGACAGAGGTGTAATGATTTGGTCATCTCTTGATTAACCAACTCCCTGTCCAAAGACATTGCTCGTAGTGTTGAGTACTCTGAACTTGCCAAAGATATTTGGAGTGAGTTGGAGGAAAGGTATGGTCAGGCAGATGCTGCAAGGGTATTTGAGCTTAAGAAAACGTTAGCTCACATCTCACAAGGATCACTTGATATTGCCTCATATTTCAACAAAATCAAGCAATTGTGGGATGAAATTGATGCCTTGTTTATCAGTAGAGTCAGGTCTTGCAACAACTGTGATTTCAAATCTGACTATCAGAAAGATGATGATGTTCAAAAGGTGTATCAATTTTTAATGGGTATCAATGATGTATATGTGCAAACTAGAAGCAATATATTCATGATTAAACCATTTCCATATGTGAGCACTGTATACAGTATACTATTATCAGATGAGAAGCAGAGGCAAGTCTCTACCTATCCTCAGTTTTTCCCTACATCTACCTCTTTCAATGCTGAGGTGTCTAAACAAGGTTTCCCTTTCAAAGTTAATTTTGATGGTAAAAAACCTCTTACATGCAAATATTGTAAAAAATCAGGTCATACCATTGAAAAATGCTATAAACTACATGGGTATCCTCCAAACTTCAAGTTCACAAAAGGGCCTGGCAGCAGGAAAACTGCAGCTCATGTTGAATTGAAATCTCCTGGTCCTTCTGCTAATGTGGATTCTAATATAGGTCCTGATTCTGTCAACTTATCTGAGTCTGATAATGTTTCAATGGTCCCTAGTTTGACACAAGATCAATTCTCCCAGCTGATGATGTTACTGCAACAGTCCTATATGTCTCTTGATTCCTTCTCTACTCCCACTCTAATGGATTCTGCTAACTTTGCTGGTAAGATGTTATCAGAAAGTATTCTGCTCAAGTCATGCATGCTTTCATAAGTAGATAGTTTTATTTGGATCATAGACTCTGTAGCTTCTGATCACATGACCCCTCATAAGGATTTACTCTTTAATCTGCAAACACTACTTGTACCCTGTCTTGTTTCTTTGCCAAATGGGTACAAAGTCAAAGTTCATTTAGTTGGTTCTTTGACTTTGTTTCTAAATTTCACAATTCATCATGTTCTCTATGTTCCCTCCTTTCAATACAATCTTATTTTTGTTTATAAGTTGTTGGAACAATACAATGGGATTGTTCTGTTTACCAGAACTCTTTGTGCTATACGGGCCCCTTCTCTGAAGATGCGCCTGGTTCTTGGTAAACTGGACCACAATCTCTACAAGCTTTTACTTTTTCCTGTTGGTTCTCCCAGTACCACATCATGTTATTCTTCTAGTGTTACTTCCCCTGTTATTCCCCTTGTTATATCTCTTGTCTGTGTTTTCCCTTAGATACAAGCAAATGTAAAGAATGTTAATGTTGTTGATGCTGATAAAACACATGTAAATACTGATTCCACCCTGAATAATATTAATAAAATGGTTGTGGTTTGGCACTATAGGCTTGGGCATATTCCTTTTTTCAGAATGAAACACATCTCTATGCTTGGGTCACATTTATCTTCCAAACAGTCTTTTTCCTGTCCAATATTTCCACTAGCCAAATAAACAAGATTGTCATTTCCTGACAGTAGTATACAAACCACCAAGCCTTTCCAGTTGATTCACATTGAAACCTAGGGTCCATATAACTCTCCTACTTGTACTGGCTCCAAATATTTTATGATCATTGTTGATGATTTTTCAAGAGACACTTGGACCCACCTAATGGGAGCCAAAAGCAATTTTTTGTGACCTCTTAAGAGCTTTCATTGCCATGGCTGAAACTTAATTCCATCTGAAAGTCCAAAATATGAGAAGTGACAATGCCTTAGAGTTAGGATCCAGTACTGTTGGATTAAATTTTTTTCTGAGAAAGGGATTTTTCATCAAATAATATGCCCTCATACTCCACAATAAAATGGAGTTGTGGAAAGGAAGAACATACATCTTTTGGAAACTGCTAGAGCCCTTCTTTTCCAATCTGGTCTCCCTCTTAGATTCTAGGGAGACTGCATACTCACAACCACCTACTTGATAAATAGGTTCCCGTATCATGTATTAAAGGACAAGAGTCCCTATGAGATCTTATATAACAAACTCCCCATATACTCAAATCTTAGAGCTTTTGGATGTTTATGTTACTCTATTGTCCCAAAACCTCATAGGGACAAACTGTAGCCTAGGGACATTCCTTGTATGTTAATTGGTTATCCCTTTGGGAAGAAAGCCTATAAACTGTATGACTTATAGAATAAAACATATTTTATCTCCAGAGATGCTATATTTCATGAACATATATTCCCTTTTATTCAATCTAGATCTACTTCCCCTACTATGTCAAATTTACCATTTTTTGCTTGTTTTGATCACTCTGTTAAGCAGAATTCCTCATTGTTCTATGATTTCTTTTACCCTGCCCCATCAGTTACATCTCATGTTTCCTTTCATCCCTCCAACTCTGCTCCTTATGACTTTGCAATACCTCTGAACAATTATCCTGTTTCTCCTAATCCCTCTTCTTCTTTCTATGAATCTGAATTCCCTCCTTTAAGGAGATCATATAGATCTCACAATCGTCCTCCTTATCTGCAGAATTATATCTGCATTCTACCTAATCATAGCTCTAGGTCTGCCAATTCTACTGTTATGTCTAACTCTAGTTATCATCATGTATTTGAGCCTACTACTTATTCTCAGGCAATAACTATCCCTGAGTGGCAGAATGCTATGAGAAAAGAGTTTGAGGCATTAGAGACTAATGGCACTTGGGACATAGTTGAGTTACACAAGGGCAAGAAGCCAATTGGATGCAAATGGGTATAAAATATTAAGTACAAAGCTGATGGGAGTATAGAAAGATATAAAGCTAGACTTGTGATAAGGGGTGATACACAAGTTGAAGGCATAGATTTTTATGAAATCTTCTCACCTGTAGTTAAAATATTTACTGTTAAAACTTTAATTATTATAGCTGTTAAAAGAAATTGGTCATTATTCCAACTAGATGTTAATAATGCTTTCTTGCATGGGGATTTAGATGATGAAGTTTTTATGAAACTTCCACTTGGTCTTTCAGTATGTGATGTGCCCCCTGATTTTGCTTCCACTGCTTTGGTCTGTAAACTAAAAAGATCTTTGAATGGATTGAGACAAGCTTCGAGACAATGGTATGCCAAAGTGTCTCAATCTTTATCTTCTAGAGGCTATGAGCACTCCTTTAATGATTATTCCCTTTTCACCAAAGGTTCTGGTAATGCTTTGGTAATACTAGTGGTGTATGTTGATGACATTATCATCACTAGGACAGATCTGTATGAGATTGCTGCTGTGAAAATCTTCCTCCATGATCAATTTAAAATTAAAGATTTAGAAAATCTTAATTATTTTTTGGGTATTTAAGTGTTGTATTCTGAGGGTGGGGTGTTGCTGCACCATAAAAAGTTTGTGCATGATCTTCTCAAAGAGTTCCATTCCTATGATTGTTCTTCAATGATATCTTCACTTGATATGTACGACAAATTACAGGCTGATCATGGTGATCCCCTGCCCAATCCTGAGACTTATAGGTGTTTGGAGGGTAAGCTCAATTTCTTAACCCACACCAGGCCTCACATTTGTTTTGTAGTGCAACATTTAAGCCAGTTTATGCAGAAGCCTTGCCTCTCTCACATGTAGGCTGGTTTACATTTGCTCAAGTATATCAAGGGTACTATTGATTTTGGGATCTTCTATAATAAGTCTTCTGATCTTTCTCTCAGTGTATATTGTGATAGTGATTGGGGATCTTGCCCGGATAGTAGGAAGTCCATCAGTGGTTTTGCAATTTGTTAGGGGGATGTCTAGTAGCTAGGCTGGAAGTCAAAGAAATAATCTGTGGTATCCTTGTCCTCTGCTGAAGCTGAATATATGTCTATGAGTAAAGCCACTGCTGAAATTACTTGGGTTTGCAGGCTTCGTTCTGATTTTGGTATTGTTTTCTATTCTCTTGTCAGTCTGTTTTGTGATAACCAGACAGTCATTCACATTGCTAAGAATCATGTCTTCCATAAGCGCACCAAGCACATTGAATTGGACTGCCATTTTGTTCGCACCCAGTTGAATGAAGGTCTGCTTCAGCTGCTTCACACTTCTAGTGCTAATCAGCTCGTTGATATGTTCAGTAAACCTTTGGGGGGAGCTATACATCATCTGCATCTTCACAAGTTGGGGGTTATTTCACCCTCGAACTTGCCGGGGGTGTTGAGATACAAGCAAACGCAACAAATTAGCTACTTGGGCTTCTTTTTCTTTTTCTTGTTATTGGGCACATAAGTCCACAATGTAACTATGTATTTATATTAGGATATGTAATTAGTTGAGTGGACATATAAAAATACTGGGTCAGCCCATCTGTTAAAAAAAAGAGAGAAAACATTTTAATATCTTTGTACAGATTCCATCGGTCACTTTTCTCTCAATACAAAACACATTGAAAAGCTAAAAACTTCCATTTTTCTCTGAGCTGCTTTACAACAAAATCTCAATAGTTTGTGGTTGAATCAAGTTTTAACAATTTTTTTACTATAATTTTGTAAAAAAATCATTTATACTGTCAATCGTAAAATAAGTCATTTTTTATAAGATGTTCACAAGTTTTCGCACCCAAATTAATAATCATATGCTTTTAATCAAACCCTAACCTAAACCAGCGAGCTGGTAGGTGCAAAATCTTTTTATCGCTAATTAAAGTGAAGGCGTACAAATATATTTGATTGTGTTGATATTTTTTTATATAAGTTTATTATGAACGTATTTTATCTGATCTTAGGATGATCATCTGATCTGCCGAGATTTAGGTAATCTTTCAATTTAGTAGGATTAAGATAAAGATTTTCATGATTTTAGGCCTAAATTGAAACGGAAAGAGTATTTTGAATATACTGAAAGATCTTCAAAAAATATGAAAGCGTACATATAGAACAACGAAAGCAAAAGAGAATTGTTAGAGTTAAGACAATTTGGTTCTTTTTAAAATGATATAATTTCGTAAAATACTCCTCTAAACTTAATTTCAAAAGTACAATAAGTTCAACGCTAATAAGAATGTCCTTAAAGATAATTAAGGAAACAGTTGAAGAAGGAACAAATTCTAAATCTTTTTCCAACTAAATCAATCTTCGCAGAAAAGAAAATGACTCATCGTGAACTCTAAGCTGGCCGTTATATATAGGAAGCGCCCCTTGTTGAAAGATTATTCACCAATAATTAACCACAGGAACAAAAAGAAACAGCATAAAAAAAATATCTTGGGTCATTCGTACAGGTGTAAGCCTTACACTGATGAAGAGCAAGTGAAGGGTATACTCAAGAAATATGATAAGAATAGAGATGGTAAACTTAGCAAGCAAGAACTCAGGTTAGCTTTTAAAGAGATGGGTTTGCATTTTTGCCGTTGGAAAGCTGGAAAAGCCCCTTCGTTTTGCAGATAAAAATGGTGATGGATATATTAACGAAGATGAGATTAGTGAGCTTGTCCAATATGCTTCCAAATGGGGTTTTAGGATTTCTTGGTTGTATGATGCACCCTATGCGAGTTGGAGTGACTTTCCACCGGAGCTCGTGGACCAAATTTTCAACCAATTTAAGGTTTCAATACAATTCTTATCTATTTAATCATTATATTAACAATATTTTTATCTAACATTACATACTTCATTTGCAGACTAAGTGTGCCTGGGAGGACCGGCATAACAATGCCATTCTTGCAAATTTTGAATTCAAATGTCGTAAGAGACTATCTGATTCCTTCTATTCTACTCGAAAGAAGAGCAAGAAGGCTTCATGGGTTCTACTGCACATATGAGAGGATTTGCTGAGGCAGTGGACCACTGAGAAGTTCAAGAAGAAGAGTAAACATGGAAAGAAGGCTCGAGCACCTAAGAAGGGTGGCTCCTTGCACTGTGTGGGTGCAAGGAGCATGGGGACTACGGGGAGACTACTGGTAATTCTTTAAAATATTTAATTCTATTTTTATCCAACTATATTTATATATTTTAATTTATTTAACATGTTTTATTATATTTGTAGGAAAAAGAATATGGGAGGAAGATGACTCATGATGAGTTTTTCATGGAGACTCACATCAGGAAGAAGAAGGCATCAACAGATCCAACTAGACGGGTTGAGGATCCGGCGGAGACTACATATGTAAGTTTCATAACTACTATAACTTGAAATTAATGTTTATAATATTATATAGGTAATAATTTTCTATCTTCTACATAAAGGGTCGCAACAAGAGTAATGTGGAAGAGTACACTCAGAGCTTGCCACCGAATGAGCAAGGCGAGTGACCACCCATTTCAGATGAAGAAGCGCAGAAGATATGGTTGGATGTTGTTAGTGGTCTTAAAATGGGATAGCATACAGCCTTCCAGAGAGATCATTTAGGCGCTACAAGGCTGGATTACAAGGTATAGGGACTTCCGCCCAAAGCGAGGTAATTAATAGGTCGACTATCTCGTCTATGTAGAAGAAGATCACAAAGCTGACAACAGAGCTTGAAGAGACAAATGCCAGAGAATAAAAGAGAGATAGACAATTTGATACCCTTCCCTTAAAGTTTACCTATAAAAGAGGGATCAACAATTTAATCTCCTTCAAGGTCATCTGGTCAATCTTCTTGTTAGTGGTACTTTCCCCATTCCCGGTCTCTTGAGCCTTCCCCAGATGCTAATACTTCTCGTTGTGATCCTTTGAACCATGCTGACGATGAAGCTTCTAGTAGTGAAGATGGAGGTGATACAATACAAAATACTCATTGAATGGTATGTATTGCTAAACAAAGTATTGAACTTGTGAATATTTAGTTGGAATCGTTTTGAATGATGATTGTATTGTTGATATTATTTTGTTATTGAACATTTGTATTGTTGTTGTGGTGGTAGTTGTTGTTATTAGCATTGTTGTTTTGGTTTTTGTTATTAGCATTGTTGTTGTGGTTGTTGGTTAATTGTTGTTCTTGCTGTTTTTGGTTAATTATGATTGAATGGCAAGAATGTAATATTATCATTATAGGATGGTTATTGGTTGTAATTGGCAGGTGGTGTATCTTAAAAACAGGCATATTCTACCAGGTCTTTACCCAGAAAACCTACCGACTACGGTCGGAATTATCATATTAAAACCCAGAAATTCATCTTTATTGATCGACTTCAGTCGGTATTTTCAATGTGAAATATGCAGAAATTTAAAAATACCAACCGAAATCAGTTGAAAATAACATGTTTTTAATTTATTTTTTAATTTGTCTGACCGACTTCGATCGGTTTATTGAGATTTAAAGAGAAATGCAAAATTATCAAATAATTATATTTCCGACCGAACTCGGTCGCTATTTTGAAAAATAAATAAAAATTAATTTAAATAATACCGACCGAGGTCGGTCGGTATATTTATTTTTACAACAAAATCTGTCAGTTAAAGTGGTCAACTAAAGGTTGAATTAACCGATTGATTTCGGTATAAAAATTGCGACCGTCTTCGGTCGCCACACCTTAGAGACCATTGTTGTTATGACGAATTAAAATCGATCGGAAATCGATCGATTTTCCTATTTCCGACCGATTTTGGTCGATTTTTGGGGACGATGTTTGGCAGTTTTCTTGTAGCGTGTCCCTATTGTCTCCCAGGTTAAGAGTTCGAATTCCCAACCCTCTGTTACCTGCCCTGCCCTCCGCGAACGTGAAGAACAATGGTGCAACCCCCACCCAGCTCTTCTTACCCTTTGCAAACACGGACCCCATCACGGAAACACGAAGCACAAAATTCATTCAGCCCAAATCCTCCCGTGTTCGCGAAGAAGGAAACCAAAACTGAAAAATCTGGGTGTTTTTCCAACTTAGCTCCGGGTGGTTCAAAACACCCTCGAGCCACTCGGGACTACATACAAATGCACCAAAAAGTCCATAAATTTAATTAAATATTTCTATTATTTTTCTTTTCTAAAGTCTCTTTTGACTAAAAACAGCTAACAGATCCCTAAAAGGCTAAGACTCCAAGCCCACATCCCTTTTTTCTATCCTTTTCCTTCATTTTCTCTTAGTCAAACTTTCAAGTCCCTAAAACAAAATTAGGGATTTCATTTTGACTAAATAAAACACTTCCCTTTTTGACTAAATATGACTACCCGGTACTATCTCTCTTTCTGAATACTCATTCTCTCTTCGCCCTCGGTGGATTCTTCAAGAATCAAGAGCGCAATTTCTTCTCCGACGTTAAGCATCAGCCTCTGCTTTCATTTTCTCAGATATGCAACTACTCTGTCTCTCTTCTTGCTCTGTAATTCAATTTACTCATAGAACTTTCTTCTCCTCTTGAAATTTCCCGAATTCTCTTTTCCATTTTTGTTCAATGTTTGAATCTTTTGTCGAGATTTTGTCTTGTTGTTGCTGATTATGATTGTTATTTCTAAGATGGGGCTGTTGAATGCTACTTTTGGGAGAATTTAGGATAATTAGGGCTTTAAAGTCTTGAATAATGACATATATTGGGAATATTAATTTGAGCACATATTGTGTTTGAGGAAATGCTTGATCGAGTTCAGTTAAGTATGGGCTATGTGAGCTTAATTTCTGACCGATTATTAGTGTTTTTGTCACGACCTAATTTTCTATAGGCCATGGTGGTGCCCAACGTCGTCGCTAGGCAAGCCAACAGTGAACTAACTATGTATCTACTCTTTTAACATTTTTGAAATAGTTGATTTTTAATTATCACATAACCCCGACATCACATAGAATATAGCTACGCACGGACTGTCATCACCTAGTGCGTAGATAGCTCCCCACACATATAGCTCACAATAAAAATACACTAAATGGGATGAGTTTCCCTCTTACAAGGTTAGGCAAGAGACTTACCTCGTTCTCAAGCTTACTCCCGATCCACAAATATGCTTTACATCCTCAACTCTTTGCCAAACGACCCAAAACTAGTCAAATGTTATATAAATTAGTCAATACATGCTCAAAAGTTCATAATTTAACTATCAGAGTAATTACCCAACCAAAGTTGGAAGGTTCCTAAAATTCAACCCCGAGCTCACGTGCCCAGATTCCAAAAATTTTCGAAGAAAGTTGTTACCCATAACCTCACGAACTCAAATATATAGTTTTCACTCAAGCCCATAACCATTTTCGTGGTTGCATCCCATTTTTATCAAAACCTAGGTTTTTTACCTAAACCCATAATTTTCATAATTTTACATGTTAAAATCTATCCATAATCTATGTATTAAACTCACATTGGGTAGGAATTACTTACCTTCTAAAGCTAGGTTTAAATCTCCCTCTTTAAAGCTCCAAAATCACCCCAAGAGTGTAATAAAAGAGCTCAAAATAGCCTAAGTCCCAATTTAAAACAAGACACTGCCCAATTGTCCCTTTTTCACGAATGCAGAAAGGGCCTTGCATTCGCAAAGGCAAATGTCCCAGACCCAGAAAACATAGCCATCGCGAACGCAACTAGGGCTTCGCGAACGCAGAGGCTTACCTGCCCTGCCCTGCCCTCCGCGAACGTGAAGAACAACAGTGCAACCCCCACCCAGCTCACCTTACCCTTCGCGAACACGGACCTTATCACGCGAACACGAAGCACAAAATTTACTCAGCCCAATTCCTTCATCGCGAACACGAGGGTCCTTCCGCGTTCGCGAAGAAGGAAACCAAAACTGGAAAATCTAGGTGTTTTTCCAACATAGCTCCGGGTGGTTCGAAACACACCCGAGCCACTCGGGACCCCATCCAAATGCACCAAAAAGTTCATAAGTATAATACGGGCCTGATCGAACTCTCGAAGCTCGTAAAATAACAACAAAACTAATAATCGCACCCCAAAACTCAATTGAATCAATTTACGAATTTCAAGTTTCCAAATCGCTCCGAACGCGCCGATTCATATTTAGACTACTCGGAATGGGACCAAATTTTGCGTGCAAGTCTTAAATTACCATACGGAACCAATTTCCAGCTAAGAATACCAAACAGACCTTGATAACAATAAATCCTACTTCAAACCAAATTTAAAGAACTCTAGAACCTCCAATGTGTCAACATTCACCATTAAGTGCTAAAACTCTCCTGGGTCATCCAAAACTCTATCCGAGCACATGCCCAACTATAAAATTATCATATGAACCTATTGAAACCGTCAAATTCCGATTCTGAGGTCGTTTACTCAAAATATTGAGCAAAGTGAAACTTAGCCTTTTAAGGCCAAACCAAGGAACCAGAGAGTTAGGGCTTTTAAGTCTTGAAAAATGACATATATTGGCAATATTAATTTGCGCACATATTGTGTTTGAGGAAATTCTTGATCAAGTTTAGTTAAGTAGGGTCTATGTGAACTTAATTTCTCACAGATTATTGGTGTTTTGGACCAAGATAACACAAGATTTGAACTTTTGCTAAGAACTAGAGTTTGAAACTTTCATTAGGAAACAGTGAACCTTATGAAATGGCTACAATTCCACCATTATGAAATAATATCATCCATAAACAACACATATATGCATTTTCAGATTGTCAGGAGACTTTACCTGATCTATTGTTACATTCATTCTAATACTTGGTTATGTTTATATTATTTGTGAAGTAATAAATTTTTTTATTGTGATTAATTTGGAGTTAACTATACTATTTGAATTAAGATAGATTGAATAAAAGTGTGAATTTTTAACTTTGTAGGAATACTAATCCTTAACATCGAAATGGATAGATTTCTCACCAAGTCGAAAAATGGTGAGCCAAGTTCTAGTGTTAGTCGGCCATCCCTGAGTTCGCAAATAGCTCCGGAAGTTCAAAGGGTGACAAATCCTTACCTACTTTCAAATGCAGATAAAGTCCTTAATTTGAATTCTTTTGAGCCGGATACCAAAGAAAGGGCCAATTTCGGATTATGGTCCTAATATTCGAGATGAAGTGTATAGATATTATATAAAAAGAGGGCCTTATCAACCTATTGGTCATGTATTCCCTAAAACTAATATTGGGAATAAAATACATCAATTTATTACCACCTGGTTTAGGGGGCCATATTCTCAATGGTTGGAGTATAGCATAAAAGGAGATGCGGCATTTTATTTGTATTGTTATTTGTTCAAGAATGAACTTGAAAGCCGTGGAAACGTAGGGGATGCATTTACAAAAGATGGTTTTAGGGGTTGGAACAAGGTTGTGGAAATATTTAAATAACATGTTGGTGATGTTAATAGTATCCATCATAAATGCTTTAATAGGATGCTAGATTTGAAAAATCAACGTCAATCGATTCAATCTTCTTTTGATAAGCAAACTAAAAAAGTAAAAATTATTATCGGATGCGCTTAAATGACTCAATTGATGTGGCAAGGTTTATTTTCAGATCGGGATTTCCATTTCATGGACATGATGAAAGTGAAGAATCTGAATATAAAGGTGGCTTTCTTGAACTTTCGGAATGGCACAGAGATCGGCATCCAGATGTAGGAAGAGTAATATTACGTCATGCTCCACAAAATGATATGATGACTTGTCCCACAATTCAAAAAGAGACTGGAGGTTTGTGCTAAAGAAACAACTAAAGCTATCATTGAAGATTTGGATAGTGATTATTTTGCAATTTTAGTTGATGAATCAAAGGACGTCTCATATAACGATAAAATGGCCTTAATTTTGCGATAAGTCAACAAAAGTAGAATGGTGATAGAGTCATTCCTGGGTATTTTCCACGTCAGTGATACTTCTTCCTCATCATTAAAAATATCAATTTATTCTTTGCTTTCGGATCATTCATTAAGTACATCCAAGATACGTCTACATGGTTATGATGGAGCTAGTAATATGCAAGGAAAAATAAATGGTCTTAAGTATTTCATTTTGCAAGATACTCCCTCCGCATATTGTATTCACTGTTTTTTTCATCAATTGCAATTAGAACTTGTAGCTCTTTCTAAAAAGCACTAGGATGTGGATAATTTCTTTTATGTTTGACTAAAGTTTTGAATACTATTTGATCTTCATTTAATCGCATAGAGTCACTTTGACAACATCGAGTAGATAAGTTGGAAGAGTTTCTTAACTTTGGAGATGTCTATACCGGGCAAGGTTTGAATCAAGAATATGGCCTTCAACGATCGGGTGATACTCGTTGGGGGTCTCATTTTAAAACCTTGGACAATTTGATGGTTTTATTTCCTTCAATTGTTAATGTGCTTAAAGATATGAAGTGTGAGTGTCCATATCACCTTGATAGATTTGCAGCGGGAAATCTTTTAAGCCAATTCAAGAATATAAATTTGTTTTTATATTGCACTTGATGTTTAAGGTGTTACTATTTACAAATGAATTGAACAAAGCTTTACCAAAGAAATATTAAGACATTCTTAATGCTATGGGACCTTGCAAAGAAAGATTGCAAATAATGAGTGAAATTGAATGGAACTCTTTGTTGTATGAGGTATGCTCATTTTATAGTAAACATGATATCTAATTCCCAAAATAGATGATGACTATACTATAGAAAAGTCGAAGTGTAAGAGGTCCGAAGTTTCATATTTACATCACTTTTCTGTGGAAGTATTTTGTGCGGTTATTGATTTGGAACTTCAAGAGATGAATGTTTGTTTTGATA
Source organism: Nicotiana tabacum (assembly GCF_000715075.1). Classification (NCBI taxonomy): domain Eukaryota; kingdom Viridiplantae; phylum Streptophyta; class Magnoliopsida; order Solanales; family Solanaceae; genus Nicotiana; species Nicotiana tabacum. The sequence goes on from NC_134091.1 coordinate 18,540,775, forward strand.
TTATGACTACTGACTTACTACTTATGTAACGACCCGTCCAGTTATTTCGAGAGTTGTAGCCCCATTCCCTCATTTACTGCTCCATTTATGCTTTATACATGTCATATGACTTATCAGATTAGTTGGTTTGGGTCCGGAGTGAATTCAGTGTGAAATGAGATACTTAGTCTCTTATATGAAAAGCTTAAGTTGGAAAAGTCTACCGTATATTGATCTATGTATAAACGACCCTGGATTTGAATTCTGATAATTCCAGAAGCTCCGTATGGTAATTTTGGGCCTAGTAGCGTGTCCAAAAAATTATTTGGAGATCCCGTAGTAGGATTAGGTTTGAAATGGCGAAAGTCGAATTTTTGAGAAGTTTGACCGGGGGTTGACTTTTTGATATCATAGTCAGATTCCCATTCCGGAAGTTGAATTAGGTTCGTGGAGTCATTTATTACTTGTGTGCAAAATTTGAGGTCAATCGGACGTGATTTGATAGGTTTCGGCGTCCTTGGTAGAATTTGGAAATTTTGAAATTTTGTAGGTTTGAATCCGTATGTAATTCATATTTTTGATGTTGTTGTAGGTGATTTAAAGATTCGATTACGTTCGCATAATGTTACAGACTTGTTGGTATGTTTTTTTGAGGTCCTGGGGCCCTCGGATTGATTTCGAATAGCTAACAGATCAAAGTTTGATGTTGAAGGATAGCTGAAGTGTTGTTCATGCTGGTGTAATCACACCAGCGAGTGGGGAACCGCAAATGCGAGCTCGCATAGGTGGAGAAGGAAATTCTGGTGCGGAGCCTGATGTGAGGCAGCAGATGGTCGAAAGTGCGATACTTTTCCCGCACCTGTGTGACGGCATATGCGGCATGAAGACCGCAGAAGCGGAAGTGGACTTGGGGATGGGCTTCGCAGAAGCGGATTTTTTCCTCGCATGAGCGGGATTTTGGTCCACAGGAGCGGTATTCCTTGCAAAAGCGGACGACCCGTTCACACCCGTGAAGCCGTAGATGTGGGTACATGGTCGCAGGTGCGGAAGGCTTGGGCAAACTTCTTAAATTTGAGACTTCGCGACTTTAGTCTCATTTCAATATTTTGGACTCAGAGTTAGGCGTTTTGGAGAAGCTTTTCGCGGGTATTATTGAGGTAAGCTTCTTGTACTCGTATTTAATCATAAATCTTGTTTCCCCATTGTTTTCCCACCTAGATTGTGTGGTGTTGAGATGAAATTTGGGGATTTGAGGCTAGGGATTTGGAGAGTTGGTTTTTAGAATTTGAATGACCAATTGGTGTCGGATTTTTATGAATTTGGTATGGTTAAACTCATGAGTGAATGACTTTCGGATTTTGTGACTTTTGTCGGATTTCAAGATGTGAGCCCGGGGTCCGGGTTTGGGCCGATTTTGAATTTTGGCTATAATTTCGTATTTTACTTGTGGAATTAATTCCTTTAGCCTATATTGATTGTGGTGAACTGGTTGTGGCTAGATTCAGGACGTTTAGAGATAGATTTGAGAGGCAAGGGCATTTTGGAGTAGAATTTAGCCCATATTGAGCTAAGTAACACTTTCAAACTTGGTTCTGCGGGTTCGAAACCCCGAATTATGTGTTATGTGATTGGTATTGAGGTGACACACATGCCAAGTGATGGGCATGGGGGCGTACACCATGCGAATTGTGACCTGGTTGACTCCATGGCACTGTATAGTGATTCTATCTTATTGATATCCGTGTTTTCATCATGTGATAAAGTAATTGAGTTGTCACTTAGGCTAGATATCTTGTTTAGGCTTTATGCCGGTACTATTGGGACCCATAATAGTCGTTTCTTGTTGTTGTCTTACTAATTTTATTGATATTTCATACTTAGTCATATTCATTCATTTCATATCTCATCGCAATCTCTGTTGTTATTTATTGGTGCATCACATCATTATTTTCAGTCTAGTATCATGACATTATGAGCCCGTGAGAGAGAGACTGGAGATATTGATGACTGAGTGAGGCCGAGTACCTGATTATGAGTGACATTTATGGGATCGGGCTGCATTCCGTAGTGGTTATACTGATTTATGATAGCGCTTGGGCTGAAGGAGCCCCTCCGGAGTCGGCATACACCCCTAGTGAGCGCGGTTGATATTATATGGAGATGGATCTTCTCCACAGGGCTGGATTAACCTTCCTTGGTACTGGGTGACTTATAGTCAGTGATAAATATGTTCTGGGATGGATCTTCCATGGGTCGTATAGTCCATATATAGTGAGTGGTTGAGTATTTGAGAGTGTGAACTTGGAGATGGATCTTCTCCACAGGGCTGGATTGGCCTTCCTCGGTACTGGGTGATTTATAGTCAGTGATGTATATGTTCTGGGATGGATCTTCCCTCGGCCGTATGGGCCATATACAGTACCGAGTGGTTGAGCATTTGAGAGTATGAGTACATGAGGCTGACAGCATGGTGCATCACATACATCATTTTCATTGGCATGTAGAGATAGTATAGTCATATTCTTTACACTGTTTGGATCTGCTGTACTTTACTATTTTGAGTTGCCTATTTAATTTGAAAGCATGCCTACGTTTCTACACTGTTATGTTTTGGATTGAACTGTGTCGGTTGAGTTCGTCACTACTTTCAGCCCACAATTTGGGTTTGTTACTTACTGAGTTGGTTGTACTCACGCTACACCCTGCACCTCGTGTGCAGATCCAGGTGCTTCTGGTTACAGCGGCTGCTGATTGAGGAGATAGGATCTCGGAGACTATCGAGGTAACTGCATGGTGTTCGCAGGCCTTGACTCTCCTTCATTATCTTTATCTGTACTTCCATTTTACTCTCTAGACATTGTAGTAGACTGTATTCTAACATGGATGCTCATGTACTCGGTGACACCCCAGTTTTGGGATAGATTGTATTGTGTTGCGGGTTTATTTCGGTTTTAAAAAGGGGTTTTCTTAAATATTAAATTGTTTCCGCCTATATTTTAAAGCTTTTATTGTGTTGAGATAGTTGAGTAGCGGCTTGCCTAATACCACGATAGACGCCAACACAACGGTTAATTTTTGGGTCGTGACAACTTGGTATGGCCAGTTTAAGTCCGGTTGATTCATTTGCCAATTTTGACAAGGAAATGATAATGAAGTTGGCAGAGTATTATCCAAGTGAGTTTGGTGATCACAAGCTTCGAGAATGCATTTCCAATTTGATAGTTTCATTGTCTATGGTCAAAAGTGTGATAGAAGATTTCTCAACCCGAAGGGAATTGCGGATTTTGCTAGAGTGATGATAGAGACAAGATTGAATCTTACTTGGCCACTTATTTATTTACTTATTTATTTACTTGTGAGCTCACTTTGCTTATACATGTTGCTACCGTAACGGTGGAAAGAGCATTCTCATCAATGAAGTACATAAAAAATGATCTAGTAATAAGATGGACAATGATTTTTTAAATAATGTTTAGTTTGCTATATAGAGCGTAAGATATTTAAAATTGTAACTAATGATGCTATTATCTATCGTTTTCAAAGTATGAAAACTCGTCGAGAACAATTGTAAAGTGAATAATATATTTTGTGAATATAGTATTAATATAGTTTTCTTGTCAACTTTTTGTCACCATGAAATTTTATATAATCGAACCAAACATCTATTTTAAAAATAATAGTGCACTCATGGTCTTAAAATCCTGGATACGCCTCTGCTTTAGGCCATATGCAACTAACTTATAGAAGTCTTGAGAAATATTCCCACAAATACTACATAGTTAATGTAAAGGCACCAAAGAAACCATAACAAGAACAACATTAGAGAACATCTATAAATTGCAGGCTTGAAAAATATTACATACTTAGTTAATTTAAACACACCAAACAAACTGCAACAACAACAACACTAGTGAATACCTAATTACCAAACAGTAAAAGTTAGAACTCGTGGCCAATTTAATCGTTAAAATCTGGGAGCTCAACTATATCGTTAATAATCGGATTCCACTGCAAACAGAGGCCAACCAATACAAGAAGACCAACGATGACTAATATGCTTGTTGTTGTCGTATTTGTCTTATTCCATCTAATGGTTACTAAACTAGAAGTCTTGTCTGTGGTTACTGAATTAGGGTGAGTCGTGATGACTGGATTAGTGGGAGTCTAGGTGCATTCCGACTTCCGAGAGAGGCGTACCACATTGATATGGATCATTCTCGAATGCTGATGTAAGAAATTGCTCAAGCGACTAGGGCATTCCTCCCCAAAGCTTCAAATTGTTTAAATATTCAATAATGTAATACCACTAAGTGAAAGTAGCGATATCAGGAGAAGTGTTTCTCTTCAAATCCAGATTCTTTAGCTGGTTGAGGCTACTTGAAATTTGTCTTTCAAAGTCTTTAAAGGAAAGATCAAGTACCCTCACCCTCCCCCCTTTCCCCCATAAAGTGAGTCATGAAGGGAATTGACCATAAAACTGATTGTGCCCCAGAATAGCTGTTGTGAGCGCGTCTATATCACTAAATATAACAGACTCTAATTTGCTTGTCAAAACTTTGATCGGGGTCCAAAACTTTGATATGGTAAAGTCGAGCTCGAAGATCGATCTAACGTCCAACACAATAAGCCAAGATCGAAATATGGTGATTAAGATCGAACCCAAAGCATTGTCAAAATTAGCCATCGAAACCATCAGATTTGCCCTCGAGTTTACCGAAGGCGTAACCGGTCCTGTTTCTAATGGTCTCAAAGTTTTGCCAACTTATCCGACATGGGTCTGTAATTCTTGATATTAACCAATTATGGCAGAAATCACGGAACAACTCAAAAAGGGAACCAACGGTCAGCAAATCAAGGACTTTTGCCTTTTATAGAACAATAAAAAATCTATACTATAATTAAAAGTATGAATGCCCTTAGCAAAATGTCGTTCGTCTTTTTTGCCCTTCTAAAATAGAGTTAACACTGGACAAAATAGTAATTTAGTTAATTTACTAATATCTAGGAATATTCATTAATTTATTTTCCTACTCCCTCCGGTCCACAATAAGTGATTTTTTAGTTGTTTTCACACAAATTAAGAAATTCACCTTTTAACATTAATTAACAATGAAGTTGACCATATTAGCATTTACTATCTTTTCACGTAAACACTCCTAACACATACTCCAACACTATTTACTCCAAGGGCAATGTAGAAAAAAAATAATTAATTCATTCTTCAAATCTGAAAAATCACTATTTTGGATCACAAAAAAAAAGAGCCAAAAAATCACTTATTGTGGACCGAATGGAGTAATATATAAGAATAGTCATTTAATTTTTTTCTAATCATAAATTCTATCATTTTTCAAACTGCATAGGCAAACACTTCCATAAAAGAGCTATCATTCCACATTTTAGTTTCCATGTCTCTTTCTTTGAATATAAATAATTTATATTTATTCATGCTCGGATTGACTTTTTAATCATGATAGGAATTACTTTCTGAGTTGTATTTAACTCTATGGTATTTGACCAACTAGGAATATAAACTACTTAGTAACTCTGGTTGTTACTAAGCATGAAGATCAGTTAGAAAGAATATGCAAAGCTTCGCAAAGAAGAAAGAAAAGTAAAAAACTATTAATATGTCTCTTATTATTTTTTGGTAGTTTATTTTGTTGACCAGCTTAAAGTTTTCGTCCGCTTAAAGTCTGGCAATACTCTTTTTTAGGCAGATCCATTACAGACAACATGTAATAAAGGAGCTGTGATATGATAATTAACAAGCCATAAAATCTGCAATTGTAACCACGTTAGGGATCTTGTGTAGAAAATTTGATAACATTCTAAAATCAAGCAATGATTGGTCTCGTCAAAACACACACACAGATAGTAGAAGTAAAAGTCGTTTCTACATTATTATTGAATATATCATAGCTAGCAGTATTTTTTGTTGACAATGATTTGGATTTTATATATTAGGTAGTTCTTATTTGATCTTTATCTTAAAATCTTCTACACAAACTTCTCAATTGTTTTCTCTTAACATATATTTTTCTATTTCATGTTTTAGATTTGAAGGATTTTCAATTTGAGTTAAGTTACAATTTTTGTACAGGTTGTATGGACCATTGCATTTCATAAAAAAAACAATTAGTTAGAAATTCAATCTATGTCTAATTAGTTCACTATTATTTTTTATTACGTTTGATAATTAACAATACTAATTTATTGCCAAGTTAAATTGCTTACTTTAAAATAATTATCAATATTTAATTTTCCCCCTAATTTTGATGAGTTTTAAATCAACTAAAATTTTATGTGTATATATATTTTCCTTATTTTAATTGTATTGCATCTAAACTATAATGCTTTTCTTATTGCATTAATAAACTTAAGTCCTATTTCACGTACAACTCTTGTTTCATGAGCTACAAAGCATATAAAAAGAAAGGAGAAGAGAATAAAGATGAATAGTAAACTCATATTTCACGTAGGTAAAAAGTCAAAATATTTAATATTTTAAATTCTATTTAAAATTTACCACTTCAATTTCAATAAGCCAATAAACACATAAAATTGAACGCTAACTTAAATAGTTAGACTTACGCAGGTTGCCTTACATATATAAAATCAATTGAAATGATAGAATCACCAATAAATAATACTTACTCCCTCTGTCTCAAATTATCTGTCGTATTTCTTTTTTGTACGCCCATTAAGAAACAGTAATTATGAGGGATTTTTGACTATTTTGCCCCTATTTTGAATATTTACTCTATTTATGTGCTATCTTCATTTTCAAGAACAATTATATACTATTAATGGTAAAATTGAAAACATATTATTTATTTTGCCTTGAACTTCTAAAATGACAAATAATTTTAGACGATTATTTTTAAAAATTATGACAAATAATATGAGATGGAGGGAGTAACACTTAAATGATTAAATAAGGAAATATATATAAATATTGTAGTTATGTATGTAATAAAGGAGTCCTAAAATAAAAGCACACTCATGTACAAATTAAAATAGGAAATTGTCGCATATATATAGGAACATATATATACCGAACAACCATTATTTTAAAGAACTTATTTTTTTATTTTTACTTTTATGATAACTAAAAAAACAGTTTAAAATGTATGTAATTGTTTTAAAATTGTTTATACTCATTAACACAAGGTACACACGCAACTCCTGTACCCTAAAAACTAGTACCTTAAAAGGTAGATCTCCCCTAATATATAAAGGGGACTTGATAATTCATTAGGGAATTGTAACATATACTCATAAGCAATATATTATTGTTATTCTCTAATTTTCTACTCTTTGGTATCTTTGTGTCAATAAAAGTGTATTCAACTCAAGGGTGGTTTGCTTCCCTTTTCTGAAATCATCCAATTCATGTGGTTTGTATCTAAATTATCGCTTTATATCAAGTGAATCCACATATCCTTTAAACCACTAACAAATTCAATTATTATCCAATTTCGAGGGTAAACAGCTTGGCGCCCACTGTGAGGCTGAGGATAATAGCGATAATTTGATACGAATCATCATAACACACCCCATTTCACACTTGTTCTTTGAAGTTTTTCTAATTTCAGGTCAGGATCGAAATGTCAAACCCAACAGTCTATCCCTCTAAACACAGACACAGAATTCGGCCACCACGGCAAGAACAATAATGCAGCGCTCGGTAACAAGGCAACACCGGTCGATCTTGGTAGACTCCCAGCGGTGGCTCCCATCGACGCCTGTTCGCATATGGACATCAACACAAACCAGCCCTCCGACCTCAAAAACAACGTGTGCAAGGAAGTGCATTCGATTGCCCCAAAACACTCACGATGACGAAAATGATAGAATCAACCTGCGTATGATCTTCGAAATGCTACAGGCTCAACAGACGGCGATAGCTCAATTGCATAACCAAGGACGAACACTGAGCAGGAATGAACCCGAGCTCCCCCGGGAATCCATCTGCAGAAACACACCAATCTCGAAAAAAATGAGCCAGAATGAATCGGGAACTAACGCTGAAATCCTGAAATTGCTCAAAGAATTGATAAAACGGGTAGAAACAGGGGAAAAGAAAATAGAGGCCAATGATAAAAAGGTGGAAACCTACAATTCCAGGGTCGGCCAAATTCCAGGAACACCCCCGATATTGAAGGGCCTGGATTCCAAGAAATTTATTCAAAGGCCTTTTCCCCCGAGCGTGGCTCCAAAGCAGATCCCCAAGAAGTTTTGCATGCCCGAAATCCCTAAGTACAACGGAACGACCCACCCATAACCTCTTATACATGCGCCATCAAAGGGAACGACTTGGAAGATGATGAGATCGAGTCTGTCTTGTTGAAAATATTCGGAGAGATCCTGTCAAATGGAGCTATGATATAGTATCACAACTTACCTCCTAATTCTATTGACTCATTTGCTATGCTTGCAGACTCTTTTGTAAAAGCACATGCTGGTGCCATCAAGGTCGAAACCACGAAATCGGACTTTTCAAAGTCAAACAACAGGATAACGAGATGCTCAGGGAATTCATGTCCCGTTTTCAAATGGAACAAATGGATCTGTCGCATGTCGCTGATGATGGGGTTGTTCAAGCTTTCACTTAGGGACTCAATATTCGAATCTCGGTGGCTTCGCAACAACCTGATAGAATACCCCGGCCATTACCTGGGCTGACATACATAACCGGTATCAATCAAAAATTAGAGTCGAGGATGATCAACTCGTGGCCCATTCGGAGTTTGTTTATCCCATCAGAACCCTTGACAGAGTCAAGAGAGACATCGATCATGAACCAAGACCAAACAGGGATCGGTATCAGCCATATAATGGTGATCGGAGAAGTAGTGGGTTTGGGCGGAACCCCATGAGAAATGAAAGGAAAAATGACCGAGGTCAAAGCAACCGAGGGCTGATAACCAAAAACAGCTTCGACAGGTCCATCGGGGCTAAAACGCGTTGAGGCTATCATAATAAAACTTTAGTATCGATGTTGCCGCCATTGTATCATCTATCGGGCGCATGAAAGATACCAAATGGCCTCGACCTCTACAATCTGATCCAACTCAAAGGGATCCTAATCAGATGTGAAAATATCATGGAACTAACAATCATAAAACGGAAGATTATCGACAACTGAGAGAAGAAGTAGCCTGACTATTCAACAATGGTAACCTTCAAGAATTCTTGAGTGACCGGACCATGAATCATTTTAGGAACAGGGATTCTAACAAATAGATAGAACAAGAAGAACCTCAACATGTCATTAATATGAAAATCGGTAGAGTCGAAATCCCACTGGGGCCGATGTTGAAACGCACCAAAATATCCATCATTAGGGAGAAACGAACTTGAGACTACATACCGAAAAAACCTTTATCTTTCAGCGACGAGGATGCGGAAGTGATCGTACAACCTCATAATGATTCACTGGTAATATCTGTGCTCGTAAATAAAATTTGAGTTAAATGTGTGTTTGTTGATCTAGGTAGCTCGTCCAACATCATTCGGTCTAGGGTCATGGAATAGCTCGGCCTGCAAGATCAGATCGTACCAGTGGTCCGAGTCCTGAATGGATTAAACATGGCATGTGAGACCACAAAAGGGGAAATAACTTTACCAGTAAACATCTTTGGAACAGTTCAGGAAGCCAAGTTCTATGTGGTCGTAGGGGATATGGATACAACGCTTTTCTCGGAAGACCATAGATTCATAACACTAGAGCAATACCCTCGACATTATAGCAGGTGCTGAAATTCCCGACGCTAAGGGGTATCAAAACATTTTATGGAGAACAACCGGCCGCCAAAGAAATGTTTGTAGTCGACGAGGTGATTTCGGCATCATATCGGACTCGAATTCCCAATTTGGCTACCTCAACGGGCTGACCTATCCACTGCACTCAGACTGAAGGGTAACTCTTTGAACTCAGCTGGCGAACTTGACGGCCTAGAATAGCCACCGACTCCTCCTCGTAAGTCAAATCCTTGTCCAACTGGATAGAGTTGAAATCTAACACATGGGACGGATCGTCGTGATACTTTTGAAGAATGGACACATGGAATACCGGATGAACAGCTGCTAAAATAGGTGGCAACACAAGCATGTAAGCCACCTCTCCTACCCTCTCTAGAATTTCAAAAGGTCCGATATACCTAGGGCTCAACTTTCCCTTCTTTCCGAACCTCATTACACCTTTCATGGGTGATACCGGAAGCAATACTCTCTCTTCAACCATGAATACAACATCACCAACTCTGCGGTCGGCATAACTCTTCTGCCTGGACTGAGCTATGCGAAGTCGATCCTGAATAGTCTTGACCTTATCCAAGGCATCTTGTACTAAATATGTGCCCAACAACCGAGCCTCCCTCGGCTCAAACCACCCAACAAGCGATCGGCACCGCCTACCATATAATGCCTCATAGGGAGCCATCTAAATGCTCGACCGGTAGCTATTGTTGTAAGCGAATTCTGCAAGGGGAAAGAATTGATCCCACGATCCTCCGAAGTCTATAACACATGTGCAGAGCATATCCTCCAAGATCTGAATAGTACGCTCGGACTGCCTGTCCGTCTGAGGATGCAATGTCGTGATCAACTCAACCCGCGTACCCAATTCACACTGTACTTCCCTCCAAAAGTGCGAGGTGAACTGCGTACGTCGATCAGAAATGATAGACACGGGCACACCGTGAAGATGGACGATCTCACGAATGTAAATCTCTGCCAACCGCTCCGAAGAATAGGTAACTGCACAGGAATGAAGTGCGCTGACTTGGTCAGCCTGTCCACAATAACCCAAACTGCATTGAACTTCCTCTAAGTCCATGGGAGTCCAACAACAAAATCCATAGTGATAAACTCCCACTTCCACTCAAGAATCTCCAACCTCTGAAGTAAACCACCAGGTCTCTGATGCTCACACTTTACCTGCTAGCAATTTAGGCACCGAGCTACATATACAACTATGTCTTTCTTCATCCTCCTCCACCAATAATGTTGCTGCAAGTCCTGATACATCTTGGCGGTGCCCGGATGAATAGAATACCGGGAACCATGGGCCTCCTCAAGAATCAACTCACGAAGTCCATCCACATTAGGCACACAAATACGACCCTACATCCTCAAAACTTCGTCATCTATAACAGTAACCTGCTTGGCACCACCGTGCTACACTGTGTCTCTAAGGACAAGTAAGTGAGGATCGTCATCCTGCCGATCTCTGATGTGCTCAAACAAAGAAGACTGAGCAACTGTACAAGCTAGAACACGACTGGGCTCATAAACATCCAACCTCACGAACTGGTTGGCCAGGGCCTGAACATCTAATGCAAGTGGTCTCTCACCAATTGGAATATAAGCAAGGCTACCCATATTAGATGACTTTATACTCAAAGCATCGGCCACCACATTGGCCTTCCCGAGATGATACAATATGGTGATATCATAGTCTTTCAATAGGTCCAACCACCTCCTCTGCCTCAAATTGAGTTCCTTCTGCTTGAAAAAATACTGCAAGCTCCGATGATCCGTGAATACCTCACATGGCATGCCGTAAAGATAGTGCCTCCAAATCTTCAGCGCGTGAACAATGGTTGCCAGCTCTAGATCATGAATAAGGTAATTCTTCTCGTGAACCTTCAGCTACCGTGAAGCATATGCAATAACCTTGCCACCCTGCATCAATACCGCACCCAGACCAATACGAGATGCGTCACAATATACTGTATAAGATCCTTAACCTGTGGGTAACACCAATACCGGTGTCGTAGTCAAAGTTGTCTTGAGCTTCTAGAAGCTCGCCTCACACTCGTATAACCACCTGAATGGGGCAACCTTTTGGGTCAACCTGGTCAACGGGGCTGCTATGGATGAAAACCCCTCTACGAATCGACGGTAATAACCTGCCAATCCCAAGAAACTACGTATCTCTGTAGCTGATGTGGGTCTAGGATAGTTCTGAACTACCTCAATATTCTTAGGATCCACCTGAATACCCTCTGCTGATACAACGTGGCCCAAGAAAGCAACTGAACTCAACAAAAACACGTATTTTGAGAACTTAGCATATAACTGGTTGTCTTTCAGAGTTTGAAGAACGATCTGAAGGTGCTGATCATGCTCCCCTCGGCTGTGGGAGTAGATCAAGATATCATTAATAAACAAAATAAAAAAAGGAATCCAAGTAGGGCTTGAACACCCGGTTTATCAAATCCATGAATGCTGCTGGGGCATTTGTCAGCCCAAATGAGATCACTAGAAACTCTTAATGCCCGTACTGACTCCGAAAAGCTATCTTAGGGACAACGAATTCCCTAATCCTCAACTGATGGTAGCCAAATCTCAGATCAATCTTCAAAAACACCAGGGCACCCTGAAGCTGATCAAATAAATCATCAATCCTCGGCAATGGGTACTTGTTCTTGTTTATGGCTTTGTTCAACTGCCGATAGTCTATACACATCATCATCGATCCATATTTCTTCTTCACAAACAATACAGGTGCACCCCAGGGTAAGACACTAGGTCTAATGAAGCCCTTATAAAACAAATCTTGAAACTGTTCCTTCAATTCTTTCAACTTTGGCGGGGCCATGCAGTATGGCAGAATGAAAATAGGTTGAGTGCTTGGAGCCAAATCAATGCAGAAATCAATATCCCTGTCGGGTGGCATCCCCGACAGGTTTTCAGGAAACACCTCTGGAAACTCACGAACAACCGGCACTAAATCCATAGAAGGAACCTCCACACTAAAATCGCGGACATAAGCCAAATAAGCTAGACACCCCTTCTCGACCATATGTCGAGCCTTCACATAAGAGATAACCTTGCTGGTAGAATGGCCAAGAGTCCCTATCCACTCTAATCGAGGCAATCCCGGCAAGGGTACGGTCACCGTCTTGGCATGACAATCGAATATATCATGATAAGGTGACATCCAATCCATACCCAGTATGACATCAAAATAAACCATATCGAAAAGTAGAAGGTCTACACGAGTCTCAAGACTCCCAATGGTGACCACGCACGAACGATAAACATGATCTACAATAATAGCATCCCCCACCGGCGTGGACACATACACAAGAGTACTCAAAGAATCACGAGATTACAGCCAAGTATGAAGCAAAATAGGATGACATATAGGAGTAAGTAGACCCCAGATCATATAGAACTGAAGCATCTCTACTGCAAACTGAAACAGTACCTGTGATAACAGCGTCGGATGACTCAGCCTTAGACCTGGCTGGGAAGGCATAACACCGAGGCTGGGGCCCACCACCTTGAACTACGTCCCTGGGACGGCCTCTAGCTGGCTGGTCTCCACCTCTAACGGCCTGACCTCTACCTCAAACAGTTTGGCCTCTACCTCTGGCCGCTTGACCCCTCCCTCTGGCTGGCTGAGCAGGTGGTGCAGCAACTGGTGCCGGAACTATGGCACGAGAACTCTGATACTGTGAGCTGCCCGTTGCCCAAGGGCAAACTCTAGCAATGTGTCTCGGATCACCACAAGTATAACTTAACCTCGGTTGTTGTGACTGCTGACCCTGAAACTGACCTTTTCGATCTGAGTAACCACCCTGATAACTCTGGAGTGGAGGTGCACTAATAGGAGTGGATAGTGCACTGTAAGCTACCTGGTCAGAATAATGCATCTGAGGGCCACGACCACCTGAAGCACCGTTGGATTCCTGGAGTGCTGAATGAAACGGCCTGGGAGGGTGGCCGCTACCAAAAGTACCCCTACCTTTAGATGAGGCACCGCTGAACTCACCGGAATAACGAGGTCTCTTGTAAAACCCCTGACCTCCCCGAACAAGAACCATCTCGACTCGTCTGGCGACATTAGCAACTGCCTAAAAAGAAATTTCTCTCCCAGTCTCCTTAGCCATCTGCAATCTGATAGGCGGAGCAAGTCCATCAATAATCCTCCTCACCCTCTCTCTCGGTGGGAAGCAGAAGAATAGCATGACGGGCCAAATCCACAAAATGGGTCTCATACTGAGTAATAGTCATACTGCCCTCTGGAGACGCTCAAACTGACGGCGATGCTCCTCTATCAATGTGATAGGCAGAAACTTCTCTCTGAAGAGCTAAGAGAACTGGTCCCAAGTAAGAGCATGCGACCCAGCTGGTCTGGTAAACAAATAATATCTCCACCATTTCTTGGCGGAACCAGTCATCTGAAATATAGCAAAATCGACCACATAGGTCTCCACTATACCCATGTTCAGTAGAACCTCGTGACAACTATCGAGATAATCCTGGGGATCCTCTGAAGGAGAACCACTGAAGTGAACTGGGAAGAGCTTGGTAAACCTATCCAATCTCCATAAAGCCTCAGAAGACATAGCGACCCATCACCGGTCTGTGGCGCAACAACCGATTGAACTACTCCGAATGGATGAGCTACTGGAACCTGATATTGTGGTGGCAATGAACCCTTCTGGAACCTGAGCTGGTCCGGTAGGAACAATTTGGGTTGGAACCTCCTCGTCGAGCTCTATCTGAGGCTCCACTGCTGGGGCTGCTGCTCGGGCTCTAGGCTGAGCCCTGCCCCTACCTCGGCCTCTAGCACGGCCTCGGCCTCGACCTCTACCCCACGTAGGAGCTGCCACGGGAGGCTCTGGCTGTTGTTCAGCTGAGGAAGCAATACGTGTTCTCGCCATCTGCGAGAGAATAAGAGTTGAAGAGTTCAATCAGTATTGAGAAAACAACATCGCACGACAGAGAAGAATAGAAGTGAAATTTGTTCCTAAACTTCATAGCCTCCGAAAGATAAGCACAGACGTCTCCGTACCGATCCTCCAAACTCTACTAAGCTTGCTCATGAATCGTGAGACCTAGGCAACCTAGTGCTCTGATACCAACTTGTCACGACCCGAAATTCTTACCGTCGGGACCGTGATGGCGCCAAACATTTCACTTGCTAGGCAAGACAACGTTAGAGAATCATTAAATCAAATCCTTATTTCCATTTAGTAAATAACAATAATTATCTAAGATGAAATATAATAAGTTCGAAATAATATAAAACTGTATTAATTACTACCACCTGGATCTGGAGTCACAATTCACGAGCATTCTAGAATTTACTACAAGTAATAGTCTGAAAGAAATACAACTGTTTGAATGAAAGGAATAGTAAAATAGAAGGATAGACGGGGATTTCAAGGTCTATGAACGTCGAAAGATCTACTTTGAGTCTCCGGACAGCAGGTCCAACAGCTAAAATCTCGATCAACCTGAGCTGGTACCAAAATCTGCATAGAAAGTGTAGAGTGCAGTATCAGTACAACCGACCCCATGTAATGGTAATTGTCGATCCTAACCTCGACGAAGTAGTGACGAGGATAAGGCAAGGCACCTACAAATCAACTTGTACAATTTAACAGTATATATACAAATAACAGTAATGAAGAGCTAGACAAGAATTATCGGGATGGGGAAACATATTGGGGGAAATACAAAATAAAGAGCTACAACAGAATGAGAATTGGAACAACCAATATACTATGAATCAACAGGAGAACGGATACAGTAAAGGAAAAATACACGGCATCACCCTTCGTGCTTTTACTCTCAATCTCACCATAAAATTAATAGAAATGACACGGCATCACCCTTCGTGCATTAACTCTCATATCATGGCATGACATCACCCTTCGTGCTTTCACACTCACAATATGGATCGACATCACCCTTCATTCATTAACACTCACAATATGGAACGGTATCACCCTTCGTGCATTAACACTCACAATATGGCACGGCATCACCCTTCGTGCATTAACACTCTCCCTTACCATAATGCAATGCATGAATGACAAGAGGGAGATAGAATAAAAAGTACAAACCTTACTTCAACATTTCGATCCACAATATCAATCTCAACCTTTAAATAAATACTCAATTATCACCAGAGAATCTGTAAACATGATAAGAACGATCCATTTAACAACACTAGTCTAAACACATAACAATTAGGCACAAGAAAGAGACAATATAAGAAAAATGGGAGAAAACAGGGAAAACATGTAAATTGGTGGCGCATAAGTACTCGTCACCTCACATATACGCCGCTCACATAAATTTCACATAGCAAATAATATGAGGTTCCTAATTCCCTAAGTCAGGGTTAGACACAACACTTACCTCGCTCTGAAGACCACTCAATACGCAATCACAACTTTTTCTCTAGAATTCACCTCCAAACCACTAGTATCTATTCAAAAATGACTCAATAATATCAAATATTGCTAAAGAAATCAATTACATTGCATAAATCTAGATTTTCCAATTTTTCCTCCAAAAAGTCAAAAATTGACCCCGGGCCCACTTGGTCAAAACCCGAGGTTCGGACCAAAATCCATTTACACATTCACCCCCGAGACCGGATATATAATTGGTTTTGGAATCCGACCTCGAATTGAGGTCTAAATCCCAAAATTTCCGAAATTCCTAATTTCTACCCAAAACCCTAATTCTACCATGAAAACTCTAGATTTTAGGTTGAAAATTTATTAAATGAAATGGGTAATTGAAAGAAAATGGTTTAGAATCACTTACCAACACTTTGGGGAAGAAATTATCTCTTGAAAATTGCCTCTAGCCCGTTTGTTTTATGAAAAGTTGGAAAAATGGCTAAATTTCATGTTTGATTCTGCTTTAAGTGCTGGGTGACAGTGTTCATCGCGTTCGCGAGAACACTGTCGCGTTCACAAAGAGTATAGGCTGCCAAGCCTTCGAATTCGCGAGACCTTGCTCGCGTTCGCAATGGAGGAAAGACCGACCCTCCCCCAGGTCCCAAATGCTTCACGTTCGCGATGAGCCGATCGCATTCATGAAGGGTAAATCCCCCATCAATTTGCGTTCGTGACCACGCCTTTGCGTTCGCGAAGAGTAAAAATCAGCCATCCCAGTTTCTACTTCGCATTCGCGAGAGTGCCTTCGGGAATGCGAACAAAGAAACCAGAAGGCACCAGAATCTGCAGAAAACCAGATTTTCCAAAGTCCAAATATCCCGTGGCCTATCCGGAACTCACCCGAGCCCTCGGGGCTCCAAACCAAATATGCACACAAGTCTAAAAATATCATACGAACTTGCTCGCGTGATTAAATCGCCAAAATAACACCTAGAACTATGAATTTAGTGCCAAATCAAATGAAATTCTCAAGAACACTTTATAATTCCTATTTTTCACAACTTGAAGTCCGAATCACGTCACACCAACTCCGTTTCTCCCCAAATTTCACAGATAAGTCATAAATATTATATTGGACCTATACTGGACTCCGGAACCAAAATACGGACCCGGTATCAAAAATGCCACACATTAACCAATTCTTAAAAACTATTAAATTTCTGAATTTTAATTTTCATAAAAAAATTCATAACTCGAGCTAGGCATCTCCGAATTCAATTCTGGGCATAAGCCCAGGTCCCATAATTCAATACGGACCCAACGGGATAGGAATAATACGGTTTCGGTCCCGTTTACCAAAAATGTTGACCGTAGACAACTAAAATTAATTTTTAAGGCAAAAATTCTTATTTTCATCAATTTTAACATAAACGTTTTTCGGAAACATGCCCGGTCTGAGCGCGCAAATTGAGGAGGGTAAAAATGAATTTTTTAGGGCTTAAGAGCGCATAATCGAGTTCTAAAACATAAAATGACCCTTTTGGGTCATCACATACGGAAGGGATCGTACAGCCCCACAATGATGCACCGGTAATATCTGTACTAGTAAATAAAATTCGGGTTAAACATGTGTTAATTGATTCAGGTAGCTCGGCCAACATCATTCGATCGAGGGTCGTGGAGCAGTTCGGTCTTCAAGACCAAATCGTGCTTGCAGTTCGGGTACTAAACAGATACAGCATGGCATGTGAGACCACTAAGGCCGAAATAACATTACCAGTAAACACCACTGGGACCATCCAGGAAACTAAATTGTAAGTGATAGAAGGAGACATGAGGTACAATGCTTTATTCGGAAGGCCATGGATCCACAAGATTAGGGCAGTGCCCTCGACAATGCACCGGGCACTGAAATTCCCAACACCTGGCGGAATCAAAACATTCTACAATGAACAACTGGCTGCAAAAGAAATATTCACGGTCGAGGAGGTGATACTGGGGTCTACAGTTTCAACATCGAAGGATCCAAACCCGATAGTCAATGACGGGGCCAAATAGAAATCACGGATACCATCCTATGCAGATTCAAAGAACAAAAGGAAGGCGAGGATGATAATTATAGGGTTCCTAGATATTTTATAGCCCCCGATGATTCCGATGCCACTAAATTGACGGTTGAGGAGCTGGAACAAGTCATATTGCGAGAATGCTTGTCCGATCAAAAGGTATACTTCGCACGGGGTTAAGCTCCGAAATTAGGGTAAAACTCATTCAAGTTCTTATAACTAACGACGATTGTTTCTCTTGGTACCACCTTCACATGACAAGGATCCCGCTGGAGATAACCACTCACAAGCTAAGCCTGGACCCGAAGTTCCACTCGGTCAAACAGAAGAAGAGACCCCACTCCAAAATCAAGCATGATTTCATCAAGGATGAGGTATCTAAACTCCTTAAAATAGGGTCTATTCGGGAGGTTAAATTCATGGATTTGTTATCAAATGTAGTGGTAGTCCCTAAAAAAGGGAATAAACTAAGAATATGTGTAGATTAAACAGATTTGAAAAAGGCATGTCCCAAAAAATCTTTTCCTTTGCCAAATATCGACCGTATGATCGATGCCACAATTGTCCAAGAGATCCTCAATTTTCTCGATGCCTATTTCGGGTACAACCAAATAAGGATGGACCTGGGTGATTAGGGAAAAAACTTCCTTCATCACTAAATACGGCACATACTGTTATAACGTAATGCCGTTTCGATTAAAAAATGCCGGTGCCACATACCAACGCCTAGTAAATCAGATGTTCGAGTAACAAATAGGAAAAATAATGGAAGTTTACATTGATGACATATTAGTTAAGTCCCTGTGAGCAGAGGACCATTTAAAACATTTGCTGGAAACCTTCAGCATAATGAAGCAATACAATATGAAGCTGAACCAGGAAAAATGTGCGTTTGGAGTTGGGTCGAGTAAATTTCTCAAATTCATGGCATCCAATCGGGGAATCGAGATCAATCCCAATAAGATCAAAGCCATTGAAGATATCACAGTCTGGACAATGTAAAGGTCGTGAAAAGGTTAACCGAGCACATAGCCGCCCTGAGGCATTTTATTTCGAGGTCATCCAACAAGAGCCACCAATTCTTCGCATTATTAAAGAAGAAGAATAACTTCTCATAGACCCCCGAATGCCAACGAGCTTTGGAGGAACTCAAGAGGTACTTATCGAGCCCGCCACTATTTCACACACCAAAGACAGATGAACAACTGTACTTGTACTTGGAGGTCTTTGAGATAGCGGTAAGTGGAGTCCTAGTTCGGGAAGTGCAAAGTACACAATTTCCAATTAACTATGTTAGTAGGACCTTAGATGAGGCCGAAACTAGGTACCCTCACCTAGAAAGACTAGCGCTCGCTTTGCTAAGCGCCTATAGGAAACTAAAACCATACTTCCAGTATTACCCCATATGTGTCATAACTACTTACCTGTTGAGGAACGTTATGCATAAGCCCGAACACTCGGGCTGATTGGTCAAATGGGCCGTAGAAATAAGTGGGTACGATATTGAATACCGACCTCGGACCACCATTAAGTCTTAAGTTTTGGCAGACTTTGTGGCCGACTTTACGCCGGCCTTAATGCCCGAGGTCGAAAGAGAGTTATTGGTTAACTCAGGACCTTCCTCAGGAATCTGGACCCTCTTTACGGATGACTCCTCAAATGTAAAAAGGTTCGGACTTGGCATCGTACTAAAGCCACCAACATGTAATATAATTAAACAATCTATTACGACTGTGAAATTGACTAACAACGAGGTCGAATATGAGGTCATGATTACAGGCCTTGAACTAGAAAAAAGCTAAGGGGCAGAGGTGATCAAAGCCAAGTATGACTCCCTCCTCGTAGTAAACCTAGTTAATGGAATATTCGAGGTTAGATAAGAATGAATAGAAAGACACATGGACACGTTATAGGTGATAATACATCGGTTCAATAATAGACTTTGCAACATGTAGGCCGGGATCAAAACAACTATGTCGATTCCCTCGCTAACTTAGGGTCATCGGTCGAAGATGACGAGTTCAACTAGGGGGAAGTGGTACATCTTATGAGATCGGTGGTGGAAGAAGGCCATGCCGAGATCAACTCAACGATCCTAACTTGGGACTGGAGGAATAAGTTCGTGGAATATCTCAGGAACGGTAAACTGCCCTCGGATCCAAAAGAATCGATGGCACTGTGTACAAAGGCAACCCGATTTAGCATGTCCGAAGGCATAACCCTATTTAGAAGAACATTCGATGGCCCATATTTAATATGTCTAGGGTCGGGGGATACTGAGTATATTCTGAGCCACAAAGGTACCGATGGAAATCAATCGGGCACCGAATCGCCGGTTCGTAAAATAAACAGAGCATGTTATTGCTGGATCGACATGGAAAAAGACGCAAAGGAGTTCATTCGAAAATGTTATGAATTCCAAAGACACGCTCCGATGATTCATCAACTAGGGGAGATATTGCATTCGATTTTTTCACCATGGCCGTTCATGAAGTGGGGAATGGACATCATTGGTCTCCTTCCATGGGTACCCGATAAGACAACTTTATATTGTTTATGGCAGACTATATTTCTAAATGGGTGGAAGCCAAGGCGTACGATAAGTTTAGGGAGAAGGAAGTCATCTATTTCATTTGGGACCACATCATATGCCGATTCAGAATGCCGACCGAGATTGAATGCAACAATGGAAAACAATTCATCGGAAGCAAAGTAATAATGGGCGTTCATATTTTGTAATTTTTGTCATGTTCCGAGTCGTTGGCCGCACGGGTGATTTTTGAGTTAAATTTCAGATTTTGTTGGAAAATTAGTATTTTCATATGGAATTAATAAATTAATTGTGACTAGATTTGAGGCTTTCAGAGGTCAATTCGCGAGGCAAAGGCATAGAGGAATAAAGAATTACATGGTTTGAGGTAATTAACACTTCAAAACATGGTTCTGAGGGGATAAATCCTTGAATTACGTGTTATATGAATTGTATGAAGTTGACGCACATGCTAGGTGACGGGTGTGTGGGCGTGCACCATAGAAATTGTGACCTAAATAATTTACGTAGAGTTGTAAAATTAAAGAATCATATTATTATCCGAATATTCACCACGTATTAGGAAATTGAGCTGAGACTCGCGTTAAAGATCATGATTTGGATACATGCCTATATTTTGGGACTCACATGGTCGTGTTTCTATTGAATTTAATTAATTTAAAAATGTATATTTCATACTCATTCATGTTCATAAATGTAAGGATATTTATAGGATCGGGTATGCCCGCCTGCTGCAAGCCATATTGGCTTCATATATATTATTATTATTATATGAAGCGGGACTGCCCGCCTGCTGCAGGCCTTATAGGCTTTATCATTATATGGTTCAGGGCTGCCCACATGTAGCATGCCATATTGTCTTTATATCACGCTTGAGCTTAAGGAGCACCTTCGGAGTCTGCACCCCCCATAGTGAGTGTATATGATTATATATCCGGGATGGACTTCCTAGGGTACGGACTTGCCTTACTTATTTATATTTGTGATGAATTTCCCTGGACATGGATCTTGTCTGAATCATTTACATTTGGGGATAAATTGCCCGAGGGCTGGGTTGGCCTCATACGGTACTGAGTGACTGATTGCCAGTCGATGTATACATATACGGGATGGAATATCCCTGGGCTGGATTGGCCATAAACAGTACTGAGTGACCGAGCGATTAGTGATCAGGAGTACACGCGGTTTTCCATTGAGACATCAAATTCCTCACATCATGCAGTATTGATCTATCTTACTTGTATTGAGTTTAACTGTTAAACTTGAAAACATGCCTTCATTTCTGTACTTGCGGAGCTCGTCACTACGTTTTGCCCAGAGGTTAGTCTTGTTACTTATTGAGTTGGTTATACTCATACTATACTCTGCACCTCTTGTGCATATCCAGGTGCTTTCGGACACGGCGGCTGCTAGATTTCAGAGTGCTATCAATTGGAGACTATCAAGGTAACTGCATGACGTTCGTTGACCTCGACTCTCGTTCTTTCAGTTATTGTACTGTTCTATACTTTCGGACAGTATTTTTATGAGTCAGACTTTGTATTCATTTAGATGCTTATGTACACAATGACACCGAGTTTTCTATCTATAATTGTGAGGCTTTCTATTGAATTTAGGTATTATCTTTTCAAACTTAAAAGATATTTTATTTTATTGAGGTTGTCGGCTTGCCTAGTTTTAAGATAGGCGTCATCACGACAGGTGGGGTTTTGGGTCGTGCCAAATTGGTATCAGAGCCTAGGTTACATAGGTCTCATAAGTCATGAGCAGGTTTAGTAGAGTCTTGCGGATCGTTACAGAGATGTATGTACTTATCTTCGAGAGGCTGCTGAACCCTTAGGAAAATTTCATTTTCTTGTATTCTGTCGTGCGAATTTGTTAGTTCCGTAAATGTCACGACCCAAAATCCCAACCTGTCGTGATGGCGCTTATCTCGATACTAGGTAAGCCGATAATCTCAATAAACCAAAACTTCTCTTTAAGGTTGAAAATATATTATTTAAATACAATACAAACACTCCCCAAAACCTGGTGTCACTGAGTACATGAGCATCTAATATGAATACAAGTCTAGAAAATATAGTCTATAATAGTCGGAGACCAAATACAGTAAACAAAGAGATAGAGAAGGAGAGACAAGGTCTGCGGAACACGGCAGCTACCTCAAATTCTCCTGAAAATCAACCGCGCAAAAGGATCAACACCCGCTATGTCCGGGAATACCTAGATCTGCACACGAAGTGCAGGGTGTAGTATGAGTACAAACAACTCAGCAAGTAACAATAATAAATAAGGAATTGAAGATAGAAACGAGCTGCACAGTTATGGTTCACATCCAGCAATTCTAGCAAAGAATAGATATGATATCAAATCTTGCAGTTTAATGTCAAATCAATTTTTATACAGTTCATGTTCATGTAATCCGTATGTAAAAATATTTCAGAGATTTCACAACAATGACAGATAGCAACTAAGTGCAACAACAATTGGAAATCAAGTACTGTCACGACCCAAAATCTAACCATGGTCGTGATGGTGCCTATCGTGTTACAAGGCAAGCCTATTTCCCAAAATATTACTACTAAACCGATTATAAAAATTTAATAAAATATTTCAATATTGGAATTTCTCATAAACTAAATCAACTTTAAATATAATTTTTGAAATACGGAAACGAGCCCCAAACATCGGGGTGTCACTAAGTCATGAGCGTCTAAATCTATAAACTAAGAAATGAAACTGTCTAACTGTCAATACAATCCAAAAGAAGAAATGATAAAAGGAGTAACAAGGTCCTGCGGACGCTAGCAGCTACCTTGCAATATCCACGGATAGCCGGCCTGAACTCAACGATCGCCGCGCTCTAACTCACCTGAATCTGCACATAAAGTGCAGGGTGTAGCATGAGTACAACCACCTCCGAAAGTAACAGAAATAACTAAGGAACCGAGCAATAGTGACGAGCTAAGTAAAACAGTCCAATTATTTATTTTTACAATTTTAAAAATAAACAGAAATAAATAGAAATAAACAGGTAAATTCCATAACTCAGTAAATGCCACAAAGAAGTTTAACAGATAAATGCAGCAACAACATAAATAAATACAACCTCACAGCAGTGTCACTCCATCACTCATCACTCGCACTCAGCACTCAATACTCAAAACACTCAACACTCTGCGCTCACTGGGGGTGTGTACAGACTCTTGAGGGGCTCCCAAATCCCAAGCGCTAAGCACGGACAACTCACGTGCCATCATATCAATACCTGGATCCGTACGGTCAACTCACATGCTACGCGGACAACTCACGTGCTATGGTATCAATACCTAGACCCGCACGGTCAACTCACGTGCTACGCGGACAACTCATGCGCTATGGTATTAATATCCTTACAACCAGGACCTCGGCCTCACTCAATCATGTACCTCACTAGCCTCATCATCACCAACAAATAAGGGAACACAGCCCACATCAAGTATCACCGCATATTAGCAATTAATAGAGACTTAGGTAAACATGTACAATAATTTCTATGACTGAGTACAAATAATGTGAGCGTGAATAAAGCCTAAGCATGATCTCTATCATGAAGCAAACAAGTTCAACAACAATTAAACACATAACCAAAGATAATAGCCATTAGGCCTCACAGCCTCACGGGACAGACCTAGTTTCAATCCCTCGCGGTGCACACCCACACGCCCGTTACCTAGCGTGGGTATCACTTCCAAACAATCACGTGATGTCAAATCTCCGGGTTTATACCCTCAAAGCCAGAGTTAAAACTATTACTTACCTTAACAGCATAAAGATCCTACTCAGGGATGCCCTCGTCTCTCGACTCGGTCTCCAAATGCTCTTAATCTATTCACAATCAGTACAATACCATCAATATACGCTAATGGAATGAATTCCACAAGAAAAACTATCAAATTATGCCAAAAATACGAAACCGACCAAAACCCGACCCCCGGGCCCACGTCTCGAAGTCAGTCAAAAATGGCAGAATAATAAACCTTGTCCTCTCCCAAGTCTAACCAGACCAAATTCATCAAAATCCAACATCGTTTGGTCCTTCAAATCCTTAAATTACTCCCTAATAATTCCAAGCCCTAACCCCTCATTTTCACTAATTACCATGATTAAACAACGGAAAATCACCATATATACAAGTATTAAGACTCAAGTAACTTACCTCAACGTAATCCCTTTGATTCCCTCTTCAAATCTCTCCCAAAAGCTCCAAAAACCGAATAGAAATGGTGAAGAACGCACCAAAATTCGCGAAGTGTGATATATAGGATCTGCCCCAGGGATTCCACACCTGCGGACCCTTTCTCGCACCTGCAGACTCGCATATGCGGTCCCAGGTGCTCATATGCGAAAGTCACTTATCGGACTTATTTGTGTATTTGGTTGAGATCCCGAGAGACTTGGGTGAGTTTCGGACGGCTAACGGATCATTTTTGGCATTTGGTGAGATAATTGATAGCTGCTGGTATTTATCTTCTGGTTTCCTTATACGCGATCGCATAAGTTCATTCGGGATTGCGTAAGCTAATTTGGGGTAAAAGTGACTTTGTTCTATACGATCGCGTAGGCTTGTTTGGGGGAGTGATGATTTTGTTCTCCACGATTGCGTGAAGAGAGTCGTGATCGCGTAGCTATGGGAGTTTGCTATTCGCGAATGCGTGAAGAAGGTCGCGTTCGTGTAGAGTAAATGAAGCTGAAGTGGAGGTCAGGCGTTTGTGCTTCGCGATCACGTGGATGAGTTCGCGATCACTTAGGCCTGTGAGTTTGAGCTTCGCGATCGCGTAGGGTTAATTTAGGCAGTAGGAGAATTTTTCATCGCGATCGCGTGGACAAGTCCGCAATCGCGTAGAGCAAATGACTGGACAAAGAGTTTAAGTTTGGAAAATGGGACTTGGTCCCATTTTTCATTTTTACAGATTTGGAGCTCGGATTGAGGCAATTTTTAGGAGATTTTCAGAGCAAATAACGGGTAAGTGTTCTTAACTCAATATTGGTTAAATTACCCGAATACATCATTGTTTTTATCATTTAATTGGTGAATTAAGTTGGAAATGTTTGAAAACCCTCTTGGATGAATTTGATGATTTGAGGGCCGAATTGTTATCGGAATTTAGTAATTTTGATATGGGTAGACTCGTGGTTGTATTGGCGTTCATATTTCGTAAATTACGCCGGATTCCGAGATGTGGGCCCCACGGACGATTTTTGAGTTAGTTCCGAATTTTTATTGAAAAATGTAGTTTTTTCTTATGAAATTGATTCCTAAAAATTTTGGTGACTTTATCGAATTATTTTGGCTAGATTCGAGCCATTCAAAGTTGGATAATCGAGAAAAAGCCTACTAGTGGATTAAATTGGAGTAAGTCGAGGTAAGTCTCTTGCCTAACCTTGTAAGGGGAAAATTACCCCATAGGTGATTTAAATTAATAATTGTTGCTAATTGTGGGGGATACGTACACACAAAGTGACGAGAGTCCGTGCGTAGCTACTATTTATGCTAAATTTCGGGTAGTTTAGGACTCAAATCATGAATTACATGTGTTAACTGTATCCTTTATTTAATTAATGTATTTGAACTATATTGTGAGTTGTTAGGGAAGATAGTAAAAGATTGAAATCTCATATACTTGAATTTTTGTATAAATTAATTAATTGTTAAAAGAAATTGTACATCGTCTTGTATTAATCTTATAATATATATATCCTCATTCCGGAGGTACATAAGAAAATGTCTTCCTTTCTTGTGGAGCGGGCCGAATGCCTCGGCGGTATATAAGAAAATGTCCTCCTTTCTTGTAGAGCGGGCCGAATGCCTCGGCAGTATAGATGCATATATGGATCACGCTGCACGTCCCTCGGCAGTGTACACGACACTCTGGATCGGGTCGTACGACCTCGGCAGAAATTGTGACTAATAATAATAATTACACGATACCTTGATATTTTAATTGCAGGTTGTGAAGTTAAATAAATTGGGAATTGTCGTATTTGAAGGAATTTAATTATTTCTGCTGGTTAAAGAAAATTATTGTTAATTCTATAAATCATGTTGATTTAAATATTTCTATTTTTATTTTATTTATTATTATTGACCCTTAGTGAGTGTCAAAGTCGACCTCTCGTCACTAGCTCTTCGAGATTAGGCTTGATACTTACTGGGTACACGTTGTTTACGTATTCATGCTACACTTTTTGTGCAGGACCTAAGACAGGTGTTATAGTTGAACCTATCAGCGCGCACCCAAGTTATCCAAAGGCTTAGTGGTGAGTTGCCTTTCTGATCCATTATGCAGCAACTAGTGCCTCTTCTTGAAATTTTATTCTGTCTATTTCATTTCAGACAATATTTAGAATTTTTGTATAATCTACTAGATGCTCATACACTTGTGACACCAGGTCTTGGCACACACTTGTAGAATTTTTGGATTTAATTTTGTTCCTGTATTTTTTTATTTACCATATCTTTTTATATTGTCTTAATTCACTACAATAAAAAGGGGCTTTAGCGGTAATAAAAAAGGGAATTAGCGGCAATAACAATAGCTGCTATATCATTTACCGGCCATTGATGGTTAGCCGCTGAAATTGGGGTCGGCAAAGCCTTTAGCGGCGATTATCACAAAAGCTGGTAAAAGGGATGACTTATTGCCGCTAAATATCATTTGCTTTAACGGCAATTGTTTGCGACAATTATGATGGCTGCTAAATCCAATCTAAAACGGCTACTAATGATCTTTTAGTGTCCATTTTTATAGTTGCTAAATTTAAAAAGATTGTTGCTAAAAGGGCATACCTTTAGCGGTAATTATTTTGTGGTAATTAAAATGGCTATAAGATCCCTTCTATAAAACGTATTAGTATTCCCTTTTAGCATCTATTTTAATGGCTAGTAAATTCAATTAAATTGCCGCTAAAAGTCATCATTAACAGCAATTATAATGGCTACAATATCCTCTATGGAAACATCGCAATTTGCCCTTTTATCGTTCATTTTTATAACTGGTAAATCCTGTTAAACGGCCGCTAAAAGTCACCAGCTATAACGACAATTGCTTACCAATCATTAATAATACTACATTCGTTCAAAAGATGATCCAAATAACAAAACATATTAATAATAATTCATAAAAACATAATGTATCTCATTAAATCTTAACAAATAAAAGGAAGTACTAATCCAAAATATTAATATCACAATAACTTAAAAATAAACTTATATTGTTTGAAGTAAATAGCTAATGTCATTATATGACTAATCCTAACGAATAATAGTCTTCAAATAATTTCTGCAACTCTTCATCATATTGAAATCTTCAACCCGCAAAATTATCAATCATCAGACTATATGACCTGAAATTATAAAATAACTACGTCAATACATGAAATATATGAGCACGGTACATGTACGCATAAGCAAGTAAATCTTCTTTTTCTACTAGCCATCACTAAATATAAGACAGAGATAATCACACCAATGTAAGACAACAAAAACATATAAACTTTATGCAAGATTTGGAGGGATTTCACTTAAGAAGAAGTTGTAGTTCTGCACTAAATACTCTGCTCATATGAAGATATCCATTTACTCCCAATCAGATAAATTACCAATAGAAGTATGATGCTTATATTTCCTTCTACTTCCTAATAATTGTATATGGATTTACCAAATATGTGCTTATATACCAACTGTACACTTTCAGTGAACAATTAGATTTGCACTTCCAAATGTGTGCGTATATACCAATTGTATATGGATTTACCAAATGTGTGTGTATATACCAACTGTGCACACAACAATCAAAATCACTTCAAAGTTGGAGGGAATGGATATTATTGTAAGGGATAATAATCGATTCCACTGCTTCAGTAAAGGGCAGTGTTCTTGTAAAAACTATTGGTAGTCATGTCATTTTGTGTACCAAACTACAATATCTTATGCTCGGCTCGTAGATAAGCATATTTACTAGCTACAGAAAAATAGTTAGGCCAGTTTGGCTAATGCCATTTGCTGGATCTTTACAACATTCTCGGAATCAAGGCGTTAAGACAGCTGATGACAACTCTGTTTGGCTGGTTACTTTGTTCTACCAGCAATATTTATATTGTGGATAGAAGTATTAGATTTGCACTTCCTAATTAGATTTACCATATGGAAAGCTTGTTGTTTTGACCCAAATCCATATTAACAAGTTGCACTCCGCACAAGTTTCTCCACTCCGCACAAGTTTCCAGAGGAATTCAAGGTCCCCCAGTCAATGCTAATATGTTTAATACTTGATTTGAATAACCCCAGGTCAACAAAAAGAGTTTTGTTTTTGAGAGCAGAAGTAATAACTATGCGAGTAATAGAGCAGCTGTAACGACCCGACCGGTCGTTTTGAGCCCTGGCGCGTCATTCGGCGGTTCGAGGCCTTGAGTAGCTTCACTTCAGGTGTTATGACTTATACGTGTGGTTGGAATTTAATTTCGGGAAGTTCAGAGTTGATTTGGAAAGAAAATTCTAAATTTGGAAGCTTTAAGTTGGAAGAGTTTACCAAACTTTGACTTTCGAGTAAACGACCTCGGAATCGAGATTTGAAGGTTCCAACAGGTTCGTATGATGATTTCAGACTTGGGCCTATTGTGGAAGTTGGCATTTTGGGAAAAATTTCATAAATTTGGGTTGAAGTGTATTT
The DNA here is from genome assembly GCF_000715075.1 of Nicotiana tabacum. NCBI lineage: Eukaryota > Viridiplantae > Streptophyta > Magnoliopsida > Solanales > Solanaceae > Nicotiana > Nicotiana tabacum. The sequence goes on from NC_134091.1 coordinate 18,570,242, forward strand.
CAATGTTATCGATGTCCATTTGTGATTCTGAGTCTGGGAATAGCTCCGTATGGTGATTCTGGTCTTAGTAGCGCCCGGATGTTAATTTGGAGGCCCGTAGGTAATTTCGGAGTCATTTGGCGAAAGTTAGAAATTTAAAGGTTTTTAAGCAGTTTGACCGGGAGTGGACTTTTTGATATCGGGGTCGGATTTCGATTCCGGAAGTTGGAGTAGGTCCCTAATGTCAATTATGGCTTGTGTGCAAAATTCGAGGTCAATCAGATTTGATTTGATAGGTTTCGGCGTCGAATGTAGAAGTTTGAAGTTCTAAAGTTCATAAAGCTTGAATTGGGGTGCGATTCGTGATTTTGATGTTGTTTGATGTGATTTGAGGCCTCAAGCAAGTTTGTGTTATGTATTGGGACTGGTTGGTACGATTGGACGGGGTCCCGGGGGCCTCAGGTGTGATTCGGGATAGTTCCGAACCAAGTTTGGGTGTTTTGATGCTGCTGGTTGCTGGTTCTGGTGTTGTTTTCCGCGTTCGCGAGGAGCCTCTCGCGTTCGCGAAGAAGGATTTTGCTGCTGGGACTTTGTTCTTCGCATTCGCGAAGAAGGAATTTTTGTCGTCCGTCGTCTGACTTCGGAAGCTTATATCTCTCAATCTATAAAGAATCTGGAGATGATCTAAAAATGAAAGTTGTAGCCCTTAGTGTCTAGTTTTCATAAAGTTAAAACATTTGTCATTTGGAGTTGTGTACAAAACGTTATGGTGGATACACTACAAACTGTCCGGGAAGAGTTTGGAAGTCTCTGCTGCAGAGGGCTGACTTTAGAAACTTCTATCTCGCAATCTATAATGAATTGGGAGATGATCAACATATGAAAGTTATAGCCCTTGATGTCTAGTTTCTAGAAAGTCAAACCATTTGTGATTTGGAGTTTTGTACAAAACGTTATGACCATTATATTAGAGGCTGTCTGAGAAGAGTTTTAAAATGGCTTTTGAGAATTTTGTGCATCGCGAACGCGATTGGGGGCACGCAAACGCGAAGAAGGGTCGCATGGGCAGTGTATAAGTTTGAAAAAATGGATTTGGCTCATTTCATCTCATTTCCTCCATAGGAGCTGACCTAGGAGCGATTTTGGAGCTCCATCTTCATAATCTATGTCAAGGTAAGTGATTCCTACCTATTGCAAGTTAAATACTTGGTTTATATACGAATTTAGGCGTGAAAATTCATGAAAATTTGTAGAAATATGGGATTTTGAAGAAAAAACTAGAAATTGGTATTTTTAGATTTTTGACCACGAATTTGGTCATGGGATTGAGAATAAATTACGTGATTGAGTTCGTGATGTTATGGGTAATGTTTATCTTCGAAAATTTTCAGAATCCGGGCACGTGGGCCTGAGGGTGATTTTTATCGACTTTTCGATCGGGGTTAGAAATTGTTATAAATTGGATTATAATGAGTATCTGAGTATATATTTATGAGTTAGCACATTTATTGACTAGTTTTGGAGCGTTGGGCATCGATTTGAGTTGTTGAAAAGGCTTTGGAGCCGGTTATGGAATTTCGGAGCGAGGTAAGTCTCCTTTCTAACCTTGTAAGAGGGAATTAACCTCATAGATGAATTGGTTAAATATGTGCTTCTACTTGCGGGGGCTACGTTCGCACGAGGTGACGAGAGTCCGTGCGTAGCTGCTTATTATGCTTATGCCCGGTAGTTTTAGATCTACAACATGCCTGTTGATACCATTGTTTGATTATGTTTATTATTTGCCTTGAAAAGAGTTGAAATTGAGGATTTCGAGACTTGAAAGTTTTCATTTAATGTCGTATTTTCGAAAAAGAATTTAAGAAATATTATAATAACTTAAGAAATCTATGTGCAACCGCGTCGCAAATATATTTTGCGAGCGGGGTAAATTTTCACTACTCTCATGGGAGCGGGTCGTTCGCCTCGGCAGGTTTATATTTGACCGCGTCGCATGTATGATTCGCGAGCGAGGTAATAAATGCATCTATGGTTCGCGCCGTTCGACCCTCGGCAGTGCACATTTTATTGTTGGATCGGGCCGTACGACCTCGGCATGACTTGCGCATGATTGTATTAATTGCTTCGAAAATTATAATAACTGATATTGCCTCATTGGCATGAGATATAAACTGTTAAAATGATGAAAATGAATTTGGAAAATTTCTTGTTAACAAAAGAATTGTTTACTAATTTCATAATATCGGGCTTACAGTTGTTCTACGTGATCCATACTTAATCATATCATTGGTTTATTAATTATAGCCCATAGTAAGTGTCCGAGTCGACCCCTCGTCACTACTTCTTCGAGGTTAGGCGGGATACTTACTGAGTGCGCGTTGATTTACGTACTCATGCTACACTTGCTGCACATTTTTGTGCAAGTACACATATGTTTAGCTGCCTTGTGGGCGCAGAGGCACGATTATGGCGGGGACTTAGGTGAGCTGCATTCTATACGACGATCCGCAGCCAATAGAGTCTCCTTCAGAGTACTTACATTTTTCCTGTCCAATTTGTATTCCGGACAGCTGTTGTATTTTATTTTACATTACTAGTTAATGCTCATGCACTTGTGACACCGGGTTTTGGGATGATTATAGGTTGCACTGTATTGGAATTTTTAAAGATATTATTATGTATTTTGTAAACTCTATTTTCTACTATTTAATTGAGGGAAAACTATGATTTCAAAAATACTAAAATGAGACCAGAATTAAGTATTTAGTGTTGGCTTGCCTGACAGCGGTGTTCGGCGTCATCACGGCCTTTAATGGATTTTGGGCCGTGACAGCAGCAGCAGTGAGAACAACAACCATTAGCAAAAAGCAGTTAAGGCAAAAGCATTTGGGTATATGAAACCAGATTCTAGTCATAAAATAAATTGAAGGAGGAAAATTCAAACAATAAAAAACTCAAACAATATCGCGCTAAAGGATAAAGATGTACCGTGAGAAAGTGAAGTATTTTCAGCAACACTAGGTATCCTTGATGTTTGTGGTACTCGTTGCATAACCTGAAATAATAAAATAAGTGAATGTCAAAAAATGAAATCAAACGTGAAGCAGAAAAAATTGTGATTCTATATATATAATATGTCAAAGTAGCTACAACTTCAATCAATTCAATTGACAAAAAAAAATTCAGAAATTCAACAAAAATTGCAACAAAATAAGTACTATTCCAGCTCTCAAAAGAAATTACCCAGGAGCAAACTACAAGCTAGTTGTCAAAAAAATGCATAATGAAAAATTGTCGGCAAAACAGCTATACATAACCAAACTGAAAACAGCTCAAACATTTGTCTGATGAATCTCAAATATCCCCAAATAGACCAAATTATACATACCTTCAATAGAAAAATACCAACTATTGACTTGGGAAAAAAAGAATTGTCTTCGAATAACTAATACTACCTCTAACCACAAGACAACCCAAAACCAACACCATCTTCTGCTATAAAACATAAGATGAAGGAGAAGCAGTAAGAGGCTCATGATGACCGGTCTTTAATTTATGGCCAAACCAAGTTACTAAAATATTAGATGGATTTACAGAAACTTAACTTAAGAATAAAATGTTCACTATTCCTTAACGACTCGATATATAATCAAACTGGTACATAACACAATCTATGGAATATTGAGCACAATTTAATAAAGAAGTAAGATGTTAACGAATTCTAATACAAGAGCATACCATGAGAAGATAGAGTATTTTCACTAACACTATGCATTCGTTGCGCTTGTGGTACTCGTTCATGGTCACTGTTGGCATCAGGGACCTGATTAATATTAGCAAGTTATATATAACATTAATTCATAAGATCAAAATTTCTGAAAAAATATCTTAATCTTTGGAAGTTGAGTTACCTGTTCAGTTGAGAATAGATTGATATTCTGCGATGATAACTCATTAGGAGCAATTTTGCACATGACTTGTCTCATCCATAATAATTCTTGTTTCATCAAACTCATTTCTTTATTTTGTTTTCCGTTTAACTCTGTTAACTCTATTATCTTTTGTTCTAACCTTCATACATCATTAGACGAATCCTCTGGAACAATATTTTCTATGGAAGATTTACCACCCCACAGTATCGAAGGAGTTGGACCAAGTCACAAACCTCGAGCATACCCACTTTTTTCATTTCCCAACACTTATCTCCTTTTCAAGCAACACTGTAAGGAGGCTGGTCATTCGATCTCTCACTACTACTACTCAATTTTTCATTTATCATGTCCTGATTAGAGAGGGTTATTAAAGAAAGTAAATCCATTCAGAAACAATAAAGAATTGCTAAAAAGAAATAACTTTAGATTAGGAGGAGGTATTTTGGAGGAACAAGATGCAAACAAAATCGCTGAACCTGAATTCAACTAAAACAAATGAAATTCAAAAATTAAATGATAGAGAAAAAAATCTTACGATTGTCCTTGAAGACTACTCATCAAGTGGTCAACCGTCCTTACGTTGTTTATGAGTTAAAATGAAAACTTGTGCTCGTGTAGGCTCTATGCTATTTTCAGCCTAATACAACCAAATCAATGTCAGTTATGCACGACAAAAAGTATTTTAAAATATTATATTTAGTAATTTTACATGAATACCATCTCTCCCTTTTTCTTTTTTGGAAACGATTTGATTCATGAATCAATTGAAAAACCTACATTAGAGTTTTTACAACACTAATCCAAAACTAAAACTAACTCCAAAAGTACCCCAAAAAGAAAACAAAACAAAATCCAAAAGTAAGAAAACAAAAGCTAAAGTACTTGAAACTAAAAAACAAAACACTATTTAGCTAAGGGTCAAGTGTAACACTTGTTAGTAGAATAACTAGTGGACATTTCACAACTAGGACAAGGAGAAGAATCCCAAAGCAAATTCGTCGTCCAAGCATCAACAACCATATTAAAAGGAAAATTATTCATTAATGCTAAAACCACTAAATTGGATAGGTGGACTTGTTTTGTTTATCAATGAAATTTCATTTGAATAATTAGTAAAGTGGCTGCTGGTTAGAAAATGATCTGATGTAGTGTTTTCAGGTACTGTTGGTGACACCCAAGAATGAGAAAGAGCTATATGTGCAATGGAGTTTGCTTTCTTGAAAATCCTAAACTCATGCATCAACGAGTCAGTTTTAATGCCTTCTGCAGCTCTGCCTTTGTAGAAAACTAGGGATTTCTTCAAGCTAATGCCTTGATCCTTCAGAAGAGTAAATTGGCTTATCAGTAGTTGTGGCTTTCCCAAAACTAGCTCCAGTTACTCGACTTGGCCTTGCACTATTTCTATACTTTCAATCCCTTGGACAGTAGAAATACAATTCTTTTTCTCCCGTTGTTGCCAACTTTGGTAGATCCTGTGGATCATACTTATAGATGTCAATTTGCTTGATAAGTTCTATGGTGATAGGTTTCTGCTGAACTTTCCTCCTTAGATAAAGCCTACTAACTTCCTACGATCAAATATAGTGGGGAATATAGGTACTGTTACTAAACATATGTAAGTCTAGAAAAGGACACATATACATACATACTGTAGAAGTGATATAAAAAGTGATGCTGTGCATTAGCAGGTAACAAACAAGAAATTGGATTGTTATACAAGTTGAAGGGCAATAGAAGATAATAGATATCCAACATAATGATATTAAAAATCACATTCTGGAACCCAGTAATGTAAAGTATAAGACAACTTGGTCCATAGAGTAACCAGCGATCTAATTATTACTTATAAATTTTCCAACTTTCAGAATCTTCTTTTGAAGTTCTGTTCTTAATCAATTAATTTCGTCATCCTATTTTTGACACAATGAAGAAAGGTTTACACCCAAACCAAATATAGCAATTTCTAACTATAATTACTGTCCCTTATAAAAGGGTCCTCTTCAAAAGGGTGTGCCGACCAAAGCTACTCTACATGGACGAAGATTGAAGCAAAGTTCACCACTACCAAAATTGATAAACAACAATTCAATTCACACTGTGTAAAAACAACCATAAACTAACAATTTCTAACCACAACCAAAACATAGCAAATTTGTAACTTTCTCCCCTCCAAAGTCTGGAATGATATTTATTTGGAGCAAGAAGAGACATAGAAGAAATATAACAGTGATTAAAAAGAGTATTTTTTGAAATATATTACTTGGGTTTGGTGGCGCTATGGTGAGGATCGGCGATAGGCGGCGACTCCGCGATAGGGCAGCAACAATGAGAACTTTACAGGGGATGAGAGATTTTAATTTTTGAAGTATTTTTTTTTAGTTTCCCCAACTTAGACGGAAGAAATCGGAGGGAATGGGTTATTTTAGTCTAAAATTTTGGAGGGGAATACAAAAGTAATAAAAGTCACTTTTAATTGTGGCTATTGATTTTTATTGCCACTAAAAAGGTATGTAATAGCGTCTGATGCTTATTTGCCGCTAATATTTTCGTTTACAAAACTATTTAGCGGCCATTCTTTTATTGCTGCTAATTAAATGCCACTAAAAGTCTCTTTTGTAGTAGTATAAATTCTTGCAAGTTATAAGAGTTTAATTACTCGATTAATTTTTAAAGAGTTGAATATGTGTTTAAATTACTAGTTGGCTTGCCTAGTTGTAGTGTTGGGCGCCATCACGACCTATAGGTGAAATTGGGTCGTGACAGAGATTGACTCTGAGTTGGAGCTTGTGTTGCGGGACTAGTGGGTGTTTCATCTAATTCTTCTTCCTCATTTTGTTCATCCTTATTTTCTTCGTCCTCAATAAAAATATCATTGCCAAATTGTCTGTGTAAAGTTTCATGATCTAGTTGTTCTCCGAAATTAATATTATAACATGCGGGAGTTGGGAAAATGAAGTTTCATCAACATGAGTCATTTCATCTATATGTTTTTTAATTCTAGGAGAAGGATTAGGATTAGGACCCTGCTGGAGTTGCTCAAACTGAAACCGCAACTCTTCCCTCTGAGAGAGTGCGGAGGTTTATTGCGGGTTTACATACTGGCATTCAGGCCACTATTGCCCGAGAGGTTGAAATAGGTACTTCTTATGAACTAGTCGTGGGGTAGCCCGGAGGATTGAGGGTGTGGGTCAGCGGAGCGGAGAGCGGGTTATGAGAGATAAGCGGTTTAGATATTCTGGAGAGTTCAGAGGTGCTCCGTCTGGGGGTAGAGGCCAGTGCGTGAGAGGGCAGTCCAGCAGGACCCCATATCCAGCACCACTGCCTCCTCGGGGTGCTCCAGTACGACCTTATTTCAGTGTTATGCCAGAGAGTTCTTATCGCCCACCAGCTATCCAGGGTTCTTCCAATGGCTATTCAGGTCCCCAGGGTCATACTTCTAGTCAGCAGCCCATCACACCGAAAAGTTGTTACGAGTGCAGGGATCCCAGTCACATGCGGAGATTCTACCCCAGGCTTTGGGGTATACCAGTGCATCTGGGTAATCAGCCTATGATTACTGCACCAGTTTCTCTACCAGCTGTCAGACCACCAAGAGGTGGAGGGTAAGTGGGTAGGGGTCGTCCTAGAAGTGGAGGCTAGCTAGGCGGAGGCCAGCTAGTTAGCACTCCAGCTTGGTTCTATGCTTTTCCGACCAGACCAGATGCAGAGGCCTCAGATGCAGTGATTACAGGTATTATTTCTGTTTGCGGCAAAGATGCCTCCGTATTATTTGATCCAGGATCTACGTATTCATATGTGTCTTCTCGAGAGTCTTTGAGTACTCTTGTTTATGTGTTCACTCTTGTGGGCGATTGTGTGGTTGTGGATCAGATCTATCGGTCCTGTGTTGTTACATTCTGTGGTTATGTAACTAGAGCAGATCTTCTGCTGCTTGAAATGACCGACTTCGAGATTATCCTATGCATGGACTGGCTATCCCCATATCATGCCGTCATAAATTGCCACTCTAAGACTGTTACTTTGGCAATGCCGGAATTTCCTAGGTTGGAGTGGAAGGGTTCGTCTGTCAGCGCATCTAATCATGTTATTTCCTTTCTATAAGCTCGACATATGGTCGAGAAGGGTTGTTTGGCTTATCTAGACTATGTTCGGGATACTACTGCAGAGACTCCGACTATTGATTCAGTTCCTGTAGTTCGGGAGTTCTCTGATGTATTTGCTTTAGATCTTCCAAGCATGCCACCAGATCGTGATATTGATTTTTGTATTGACTTGGCTCCAGATACCCAGCCTATATCCATCCCACCGTATCGCATGGCTCCGAAAGAATTAAAGAAATTGAAAGAACAACTTGAGGAGTTATTAGCAAAAGGGTTCGTCAAACCAAGTGTATCGCCTTGGGATGCACCGGTGTTATTTGTGAAGAAAAAGGATGGAACTATGCGAATGTGTATTGACTATCGCCATCTGAACAAAGTCACCATTAAGAACAAGCACCCGTTGCCACGTATTGATGAACTATTTGACCGGTTACAGGGTGCTAGGGTATTTTCTAAGACTGACTTGAGGTCGGGGTACCATCAGTTGAAGATTCAGGATTAGGATGTTCGGAAGACTACTTTCCGGATTAGATATGGTCATTATGAATTTCTGGTGATGTCTTTTGGTTTGACTAACGCCCCGGCGACGTTTATGGATTTGATGAACAGGGTATTCAGGCCATATATCGATCTGTTTGTCATTGTCTTCATTGATGACATTTTGATCTACTCGCGCAATAAAGAGGAGAACGAGCAGCATATGAGAGTGGTGCTTCAGACACTGCGGGAACAAAAGCTTTATGCTAAGTTCTCCCAATGTGAGTTTTGGCTAGATTCATTTGCATTTTTGGAGCATATTGTATCAGGCGAGGGCATTAAAGTTGATCTTAAAAAGATCGATGCAATTCAGAATTGGCATCGTCCCACTTCGGCGACTGAGATAAGGAGTTTCCTAGGATTAGCAGGTTATTATCATTGGTTCGTGGAGGTCTTTTCATCTATTGCAGCACCCTTGACCAAATTAACCCAGAAGGGTGCTCTGTTCTGATAGTCTGATGATTGTGAGGTGAGCTTTCAGAAGCTCAAGACAACATTGACTACAACACCAGTGTTAGTGTTGCTTTCCGGTTCGGAAATGTATACTATATTGTGACGCTTCACGCATTGGTTTGGGTTGTGTATTAATGCAGGAGGGGCGAGTTATTGCATATGCTTCACGTCAGCTGAAACCCCACTAGAAGAATTACCCTGTGCATGATTTGGAGTTAGCTGCAATTGTTCACGCTCTTAAGATTTGGAGGCATTATCTTTATGGGGTATTTTGTGAAGTTTACACTGATCATCACAGTTTGCAGCATTTGTTCAAGCAGAGGGACCTAAATTTGAGGAAGCGCAGATGGCTTAAGTTACTAAAAGATTATGATATTATATCCTATATCATCCGGGCAAAGCGAATGTGGTTGCTGACACCTTGAGTAAAAAGGGGGATATTTCGAAGCCCAACCGGGTTCATGCGTGTGTTGTGGCCCAATATTCACTATTTGAGCAGATCAAGGCTCGCCAGTTTGATGAGCCACACTTAATGGTTCTTCGAGAAATGGTACTTCAGGGTGGTGTTAAGGAAGTTACTATTGGCGCAGATGGTGTTCTGCGACTCCAGGATCGTTTATGCGTTCCTAATATGGATGGACTGAGGAAAAGGATTCTAAAGGAGGCACACAGTTCTCGATATTCTATTAATCCAGGTGCTACGAAGATGTATCGTATCTTGAGGCAGCATTATTGGTGGCGGAGGATGAAAAAGGACATAGTTGAGTATGTAGCTAAGTGTCTAAATTGCCAGCAAGTTAAATATGAGCACCAGAGGCCAGGTGACCTACATCAGCAGATGACTATACCTGAGTGGAAATGGGAACGCATTACTATGGATTTTTTAGTTGGGTTGCCGCGGACCTTGCGGAAGTTTGATGCAGTTTGGGTCATTCTCGACAGGTTGACCAAGTCGGCACACTTTATTCCAGTTGTGACTACGTATACTTTGGAGAGGTTGGCCCAGATTTATATTCAGGATATTGTTCGGTTGCACGGTGTGCCAGTTTCCATCATATCATATAGAATCCCTCAGTTTACTTCACATATTTGGAGGTCAGTACAGAGTGAATTGGGGACCCGCTTAGAACTCAGCACAATCTTTCATCCGCAGACTGACGAGCAGTCAGAGCGGACAATTTAGATTTTGGAGGATATGCTCAGGGCATATGTGATCGACTTTGGAGGTCATTGGGATCGTTTCATGCCTTTATCCGAGTTTGCTTATAACAACAGTTACCAATCCAATATCGAGATGGTTCCATTTGAGGCTTTATATAGTCGGCAATGTCGTTCACCCATCGGATGGTTTGACCCCGGTGAGGCTAAGTTATATGGTACTAATTTGGTGAAGGATGCCTTGGAAAAGGTAAAGTTGATTCAGGAGTGAGTTCGTACAGCACAATCCAGACAGTAGAGTTGCGCGGATCAGAAAGCGTGTGATTTATCATTTATGGTAGGTGAAAATTTTCTCTTAAAGGTTTCGACAATGAAGTGAATCATGAGATTTGGGAAGAAAGGCAAGTTGGGCCCAAGTTTATAAGACCATTTGAGGTGTTGAGATGAGTTTGGGAAGTTGCTTATGAGCTTGCCTTGCCTCCCAGTCTATCAAGAGTTCATCCGATTTTCCATGTATCTATAATCCGGAAGTATCATGCTGACATGTCACATGTGTTAGACTTCAGTACAGTTCAGCTGTAACGACCCGGCCAGTCGTTTTGAATATTATAACCTGGTTCCCCCCCATTTACTTCTCAATTTATGTCTTGCAATTGATTTATGACTTATCGGGTTAGTTGGTTCGGGTCCGGAAGGAACTCGGAGTGAAATGAGACACTTAGTCTCATAATTGAAAATTTAAGTTAGAAAAGTGGACCGGATATGGATCTATATGTAAACGACCTCGGATTTGAATTCTGATGGTTCTGTTAGCTCCGTATGGTAATTTTGGGCTTAGGAGCGTGTCCGGAATATTATTTGGAAGTCCGTAGAGGAATTAGGCTTGAAATGCCGAAAGTTTAATTTTTGAGAAGTTTGACCGGGGGGTTGACTTTTTGATATCGTGGTCGGAATCCAATTCTGAAAATTGGAATACCTATGTTATGTCATTTATGACTTGTGTGCAAAATTTGAGGTCAATCGGACGTGATTTGATAGGTTTCGGAGTCGTTTGTAGAAATTAGAAATTTCAAAGTTCATTAGGCTTGAATTGGGGTGTAATTCATGGTTTTAGCGTTGTTGAGGTGATTTGAGGACTCGACTAAGTCTGTAAGATGTATTAGGACTTGTTGGTATATTTTGTTGAGGTTCTGAGGGGCTCGGGTGAGTTTCGGATGGTTAACGGGTTGGATTTTGGACTTGGAACTCTGCTTGAATTTTTCTGATGCACCATCTGGTTTCCTTCATCGCGTTCGCGAGTGGAGCCTCGTGTTCGCGAAGAGGAACTGAGAGGCTGGCAATATTTGCTCTTCGCATTCGTGAAGAGAAGCACGCATTGGCGAAGGGTGGACTGGGTGTGCATTGCGAACGCGAGAGGTGTTACGCGTTTGCAAAGAAGAGAGGTAGAAGCTGAGGACCCCAGGCAATTGCTCTACGCATTCGCGTAGGGGGTGTCGCATTCGCGTAGTGAGGGAGAACGAAGCATCGCGTTCGCGAGGGGTTGAACGCGTTCGCATAGAAGGCATTGAGGCAGAGGCATTTTGTGTTTCGCGAATGTGAGGGTGATGTCACGTTCGCGAAGGAGGAATTTCTACGGGAGATATTTTGAGCTTCGCGAACGCGAGGCACTGACCGCGTTCGCGAAGAAGAAAAGCCTGGGCAGTGAGTTTCCATTTTCAGTTTTTGACGATTTGGAACTTGGATTTGAGGCGATTTTGGGTGATTTTCAGAGGAAACAATGGGGTAAGTGATTCTAACTCGGTTTTAGTTAAATTACACGAATCTATTACTGTTTTTATCAACAAATTAGTGTTTTGGGTTGAAAATAGTAGAAAAATTCATAGACTTTAATTGAGGATTTGAAGGCCGAGTTGTGGTCGGATTTGAGTAATTTTGGTATGGTTGGACTCGTGGTTGGATTGGGGTTCGAATTTTGTGAGTTTTATCGGATTCCGAGACGTGGGCCCCATGGGTGATTTTTTGGGGCGTAATTTCGGATTTTTGGAAAATATTAGTATTTTGATATGGAATTAATTCCTATAATTTTTGTGAGCTGAATCAAATTAATTATGAATAGATTCGGAGCATTTGGAGACCGAGTCCAGGGACGAGGGCATCCCAGAGTAGGATTTTTACACTGTTAAGTTAAGTAACAGTTTTAACTCTGGCTTTGAGGGTATAAACCCGGAGAATTTGATATCGTGTGACTGTTTGGAGGTGATACCCACGCTAGGTGACGGGCGTGTGGGTGTATACCTCGAGGGATTGAGACTTGGTACGTCCCGTGAGGCCTCATGGCCATCATCTGTGTTTACGTAGTTACTTGTTGAACTTGTCTGCCTTCATGTTAGAGATCATGCTTAGGCTTTATTCATGCTCACATTATTTGTACTCATTCATAGAAATTATTGTACATATTTACCTGAGTCTCTATTATTTGCTAATATGCGGTGATACTTGATGTGGGTTGTGTTCCCTTATTTGTTGGTGATGATGAGGCTATTGAGGTACATGATTGAGTGAGGCCGAGGGCCTGGTTGTGAGGATATTAATACCATAGTACGTGAGTTGTCCGCGTAGCACGTGAGTTGACCGTGTGGGTTCAGGTATTGATACCATAGCACGTGAGTTGACAGTGCAGATCCAGGTATTGATATGATGGCACATGAGTTGTCCGTGCTTAGCGCTTGGGCTTTGGGAGCCCCTCCGGAGTCTGTACACACCCCCAGTGAGCGCAGAGTGTTGAGTGTTTTAAGTATTGAGTGCTGAGTGCGAGTGATGAGTGATGGAGTGACACTGCTGTGAGGTTGTATTTATTTGTATTGTTGCTGCATTTATATGTTAAACTTCTTTGTGGCATTTACTGAGTTATGAAATTTACCTATTTATTTCTATTTATTTTTAAAATTGTGAAAATAAATAATTAGACTGTTTTACTTAGCTCGTCACTATTGCTCAGTTCCTTAGTTATTTCTGTTACTTGTTGAGGTGGTTGTACTCATGCTACACCATGTACTTTATGTGCAGACTCAGGTGAGTTAGAGAGCGGCGATCGTTGAGTTCAGGCGGGCTATCTGTGGAGATTGCAAGGTAGCTATTAGCGTCCGCAGGACCTTGTTACTCCTTTTATCTTTTTTTTCTTTTGGATTGTATTGACAGTTAGAAAGTTTCATTTTCTTAGTTCATAGATTTAGACGCTCATGACTTAGTGACACCCCGATGTTTGGGGCTCATTTTCGTATTTCAAAAATTATATTTAGAGTTGATTTAGTTTATGAGAAATTCCAATGTTGAAATGTTTTATTAAATTCTTATAATCGGTTTAGTAGTAATATTTTTGGAAATAGGCTTGCCTTGTAACACGACAGGCGCCATCACGACCATGGTTAGATTTTGGGTCGTGACATCAGCTAGATAAAATCTTGGGTTATGAAGAGGAGCCAGTTGCCATTGTTGATAGACAGGTTTGCCAGTTGAGGTCCAAGAAGATTTCTGCAGTAAAAGTCCAGTGGAGGGGCCAACCAGTCGAGGAAGCGACTTGGGAGGCCGAGGAAGACATGCAGAACAGATATTCACACTTATTTAGCACCCCAGGTACAATTCTAAACCCGTTCAAGAACGAACGTTTGTTTAAGAGGTGGAGAATGTAATGACCCAACATGTCATTTTGACTTTCAGAATCACGTTCCCCCATTTACTGCTCAATTTATGCTTTATAATAATTATGTGACTGACCGGGGTGGTTAGTTCGGGTCTGGTGAGGTTTTTAGAATGGATTGGAACACTTAGTTTTAAAGTTTAAAACTTAAGTTGAAAAGTTGTTTGGATGTCGACCTATGTGTAAATGACACCGGAAGAGAATTTTGATGATTCCAACAGCTATGTATGGTGATTTTGGACATAGGAGGGTGTTCGAAATTTTATTTGGAAGTCCGTAGTTAAAGTAGGCTTGAAATGGCTAAAACATGAATTAAAGTTTGGAAGTTTGACCGGGGGTTGACGTTTTGCTATCGGGGTCGAAATTCAGTTTCAAAAATTTTCATAGCTCTGTTATGTCATTTATGACTTGTGTGCAAAATTTGAGGTCAATCGGACTTGATTTGATATGTTTTGGCATCGAATGTAGAAATTGCAAATTTTAAGTTTCATTAAGCTTGAATTGGAGTATGATTCGTGGTTTTAGCGTTGTTAGTTGTGATTTGAGGTTTTGAATAAGTTTGTATGATATTATAGGGCTTGTTGGTATATTTGGTTGAGATCCCGAGGGACTCGGGTGAGTTTCGGACGGCTAACGGATCATTTTTGGCCAACTGATAGCTGTTGGTTTTTTCTTTTGGTTTCCTTATACGCGATCACATAAGTTCATTCGCGATTGCGTAAGCTAATTTGGGGAAGAGGTGACTTTATTCTATGCGATCACGTGAGATGGTTTGCGACCGCGTAGGCTTGTTTGAGGCAGTGATGATTTTGTTCTTCGCAATCACGTAAAGAGAGCCGCGATCGCGTAGCTATTGGAGTTTGTTATTCGCGAACGCGTAGCTATGGGAGTTTGTTATTCGCGAACGCGTGAAGAAGGTCGCGTTCACGTAGAGTAAGTGGAGCAGAAGTGGAGGTCACGCGTTTGTGCTTCGTGATCGCGTGGGTGAGTTCGCGATCACGTAGGCCCGTGAGATTGAGCTTCGCGATTGTGTGGACAAGTCCGCGATGGTGTAGGGATAATTTAGGCAGTGGGAGAATGTTTCATTGCTAATGACTGAGCAGTCCCATTTTCTATTTTTACCGATTTGGAGCTCGGATTGAGACGAGTTTTGGGAGATTTTCAGAGAAAACAATGGGGTAAGTGTTCTTAACTCAATATTGATTAAATTACCCGAATCCATCACTGTTTTTATCATTTAATTGGTGAATTAAGTTGAAAATGTTTGAAAACCCTCTTGGATGAATTTGATGATTTGAGGGCCGAATTGTTATTGGAATTTATTAATTTTGGTATGGGTAGACTCGTTGTTGAATGAGCGTTCATTCGCCGGATTCTGAGACGTGGGCCCCACGGGCAATTTTTGAGTTAATTCCGGATTTTTATTGAATAATGAAATATTTTCTTATGATATTGATTCCTATAATTTTTGGTGACTGTATCGAATTATTTTGGCTAGATTCGAGCCATTCAGAGTTGGATAATCGAGGAAAAGGCCTACTAGTAGATTAAATTGGAGCAAGTCGAGGTAAGTCTCTTGTCTAACCTTGTAAGGGGGAATTTACCCCATATGTGATTTAAATTAATAATTGTTGCTAATTGTGGGGGCTACGTACGCACGAGGTGACGAGAGTCCGTGCGTAGCTACTATTTATGCTAAAGTCCGGGTAGTTTAAGACTCAAATCATGAATTACGTGTGTGAATTATATTTTTTATTTAATTAATGTATTTGAAGTATATTGTGAATTGCTAGGGAAGATAGTAAAAGATTGAAATCTCATATACTTAATTTTTGTATAAATTAATTAATTATTAAAAGAAATTGTACATCGTCTTGTATTAATCTTATAATATATATATCCTCATTCCGGAGGTACATAAGAAAACGTCCTCCTTTCTTGTGGAGCGGGCCGAATGCCTCGGCAGTATAGATGCATCTATGGATCGCGCCGCACGTCCCTCGGTAGTGTACACGACACTCTGGATCGGGCCGTACGACCTCGGCAGAAATCGTGCCTAATAATAATAATTACACGATACCTTGATATTTTAATTGCAGCTTGTGAAGTTAAATAAATTGGGAATTGTTGTATTTGAAGGAATTTAATTATTTCTGTTGGTTAAAGAAAATTATTGTTAATTTTATAAATCATGTTGATTTAAATATTTTTATTTTTATTTTATTTATTATTATTGACCCTTAGTGAGTGTCAAAGTCGACCTCTCGTCACTAGCTCTTCGAGATTAGGCTTGATACTTACTGGGTACACGTTGTTTACGTATTCATGCTACACTTTTTGTGCAGGACCTGAGACAGGTGTTATAGTTGAACCTATTAGCGCGCACCCACGTTATCCAGAGGCTTAGTGGTGAGCTGCCTTTCTGATCCATTCTGCAGCAACTAGTGCCTCTTCTTGAAATTTTATTCTGTCTATTTCATTTCAGACAATATTTAGAATTTTTGAATAATTTACTAGATGATCATATACTTGTGACACCACGTCTTGGCACACACTTGTAGAATTTTTGGATTTAATTTCGTTCTTGTATTTGTTTTTATTTACCAGATCTTTTTATATTGTCTTAAATTCTTGCAAGTTATAAGAGTTTAATTACTCGATTAAGTTTTAAAAAGTTGAATATGTATTTAAATCACTAGCTGGCCTACCTAGTTGTAGTGTTGGGGGCCATCACGACCTATAGGTGAAATTGGGTCGTGACAGAGATTGAATCTGAGTCGGAGCTTGTGTTGCGGGACTAGTGGGTGTTTCATCTAATTATTTTTTCTCATTTTCTTCTTCCTCATTTTCTTCATCCTTATTTTCTTCGTCCTCAATAAAAGTATCATTGCCAAATTGTCTTTGTAAAGTTTTATGATCTAGTTATTCTCCGAAATTAATATTATAACATGCGGGGGGTTGGGAAAATAAAGTTTCATCAACATGAGTCATTTCATCTATATGTTTTTTAATTATAGGAGAAGGATTAGGATTAGGACTAAGATTAGGATTACTACTAATTTCACCTTTACTACCTTTTTTAATACTTTTTTTTAAATGCGCCAAATACATTGTTAGGTGCCATAATTTAAATACGAAATTAAATTAAAAAAGTTAACACAAAAATTAAACACACAAATGAAATACGAAAATAGAACATGTAAAGTAAACACAAAAATTAAGCACTATAACAATAAGCAAAAATTATATATTAAAATTAGGAGATGGAACGAGTGCACAGTGATTAAATATTGAAACTTGAAGAAATTGCCCATAAAATTGCCCCAAATACTTGACGAATTAATTTGAAGCTTGTAAGTTGTTCCAAAAATTTGCCCAAATACGTGAAAGTTGAAACTTAGTTAATCACTTGATTGTGAGAAAATTGAGTGAATAATATAGATAGAATATAATAGATTTAAGAGAGAATGTTGATTTTTTGTGGGGAAAAAATGAAGGATGGGGGATATTTATAGTAAACAATAGAGCCAAAGTGTAATTTAATAAACTTATAGGTTATATTAAAACTTTGGGAGGGTAGGGGTGTTTGAGGGGGGAGGCAAATATGGTCGTTTTTGGCCGTTGGAAATGACTATATTTGCAATTCTGGTCGTTGCCCAACGACTATATTTCAAAAAAACAAACAAACAAGCGGGATAGACGAGACGGGACGGGACGGAACGGGACAAAACGGGAAGAAACGGTAGGCCCTTCCCGTGTACCATTAATTATGGGCCCATCCCGTTTAGAATTAAATGGGTCGGGCCAGGCCGGGATGGCCCGTCCCGTTGGACAGCCATAGTTCTCGTTGGTTTATGGCGCCGAAGCTCTGATCCCTGTCAAAGTCGGAGAGCCTAGCATCATATTTTGATATGCAACAGAGGAGTCGAATAACGAGATCATGAGTACAAGCCTAGAATTGTTGGACAAAAGAGGAGAAGCCGCTCTCGTCCGATTAGCCGCCCTAAAACAACGGATCAAAAGATACTACAATCGAAGAATCAGTCTTCGATATTTTAACATCGGGGACTTGGTGTTAAGATAATTCACCCTCAACACCCGAAATTCGAATAAAGAGAAACTGGGTCCGAACTGGGAAGGACCGTATCGGGTTCTCAAAATCATCGGAAAAAGATCCTACAAGATCGGCACAATAAACAGCAAACAACTACCGAACAATTGAAACGTATCGCACCTAAAACGATACTATTGCTAAGGTACGTCCCTCCATGTCCATTTGTATTTCAAAACTAACCCCTTCAGGTGCTCAACTCGAAAACAACGGAAGATTCTTCAACACGAAGCCTTTAGATCTGAAAGCATGCGTTGCACTCTTTTTTCCTTAGTCCGGTTTTTGTCCCAAATGTATTTTCCGGCGAGGTTTTTAATGAGGTGACCATTGATCATGCTAACTTAGAACAATTCAACAGTATCCGAGACCTCTTTACAATCAACCTCGAATACTGGGGGGCATTACCCTTGAAAATCAAGTTCGATGCAAGGAAGTTACTTCATGGCAACTAGATCTCGATAGGAAAAATTTGTAAGGGCCAAGTGGTCAAACGAACCATGCCCGCGTAGTTTGCTCGAGCCCTGGCACAAAACATGTACGCATGTGTAATGACTTATGAAGAGAAATTTCTTCTTTACCGATATCTCATACTTCAGAAAGGTTCTTTTACTTCATATTCTCGATCTATTATGCAAACAGGCTTAAGGGGCCGACCATGACCGGAGTTCGAATGATTACCCCCATAAATCAGGGACTGTCGTTCAAAAAGTCAACGAGATCGAATTATATAAACTCCGAGATCATAAGACCTTTTAGGCAACTCTCGATTTTATAGGCCACGACCACCACACTCGAGGATTGACACTTCGGGCAAGCTCGAAGTAAAATGGGAAAATAAGCCCAAGAGGCAAATCCCAAACTAAAAAGGCTACGGCTGAACCAACACGGGTTGAAGACATCCGAATTCCATAACAAAATAGGTCTTCGAATTCTTTCATAAACTGGTTAAAAAAGGCTACCCCCGACAAAATCATAAAAGGCTTCAACAATGTCAAGCCTCAAAAACTCTAAAGAGTACAAAATTGTTCGAACTCTCGAACAATTCCTTATTTCATGCCAAGGCATTACAAATACAAATGATAAACTTTTTTTCAAGCCAAAAAGGGGACAAAGCCTTGAACAATCTTTTTACAAAAGCCTAAGGGTTGTTTTTACCTTAAGTTAGAGAAGACCATCCTCGCTCAAAAAACCTAAAGGTTACCCTACTTCGAGTTCGAGGAAGCACTCACTCGATCATAAAGTCTAAGGGCTATACTAATTCAGTTCCAATCAAATTGTCTAAACCTCAGACTCCTTTGTAAAATACAGAACAACAAAGGAAAAATGCAAGAACCAAAAGTGCAAGAAAAACTTTATATTTATATTCGAAAGTTTTTACAAAAGGCCGAATCGACCCGAGAAAAAAGAAAGAAACATAATGTCCCAAGTGGCCTAATCTACATTGGATGCTGCTGATAAGTGGGGATTTTGACTGATTATTTGCTCTCTTTTACTTGCGATTTAGCTCAAAAATGCTTAAAGGCATTCCTGGAAACTAACAAAATGTGCTTACTTGCATGAATATTGTGACACGAGCCAAAGAAGTCAAAATCAACCCATAAAGGAGTCAAAAGTGAACAAGACCAAAACAGGGCAAAAAGGCAAATAGTGCGGAGCGCACAATTCTAGTGCTGCCGCAGAGGGGAGATTCAGAGAGTGGTTTTTGGACCAGCTAAAGGCATGCGGACCGCACCGAAATTATGCGGCCGCATTCTTTATTAAGCGGTCTGCAAGGTTGAAGAATCAAATAGTTGTGCCAAGAAGGAGTGCAGACCGCAACAGTTTTGTGCGGCCGCATAATCATAAGTGCGGATGCACCCATTTTTATGCGGACCGTAGAAGCCCCCAAGTTCCAACTCCAAGTTCCCAAGAATGCTGATCGCACAATAATTGTGCGGCCGCAATAGCTCATTGTGCAGACCGCACCAGAATTATGCGGCCGCTCAACCTTTGTATGGGCATTTTTGTCAGAAATTTTCTATATAGTATAAATATAACTTTTTGTCATTTTTAGGTCAAGTTGAGTTTTCAAAAGTGCACCTGGGCCTTTTTCTTTACTGTATTGAGTAATTTTGTACTAGATTAACTTCTTAACATTAGATTTTCTTTGTCGAATCAATTATTATGCATTCTATCTTAATTTCTTCTTGTATTTCTTTATTTTTCATGAGTAGTTAAATCTTTAGCTAGGGTTGTGACCCAACCATAGTGGGAGTATTTGATGGGTGTTTAATTTAGGGCTTGTTTTTTATTGGGTTAGTGATTTTTAGCCTTGTTCATGATTGAACCCTAGAATCAATGGTTGCAAACATTGATTCATGCCTATTTGACTTAGCCTCTACTTGAGAAAGAGAGACTAAGGCTAAGAAAACTTGGCTAACAAAAAATTGGGGTGAACTCAAGAAATTGATGGCCCCAATTAAAGGGTTAAACCTAGAGATAGTAATACCCGACTTGAGCTAATATTACTTGTATTGTGCAATTACCCAATTGGACTTGAGAAAGCCAAATTGGGCAAAATCAGTCAAACTACCGAGAGGTATAGAGTGAGTGCCCGGATGTGATTGCTACATCACGACCCCAACTAATAAAATTTGCCCTGGAGTATTCAACCCATTAGATAACCACCTAGGTAGAAGTCACGACCCTAGTCCCTTTTAATCATTTGAAAAACTCAAAACCAAAAATATTGTCCTTAGTTTTATACTTGCAAACAATAGAGTAAAGTAGAAGTAGAACACCAATCAAGTTTGTGAAAGTGTAATTGGGGCCAAAACATGCAATTAACTTAAATATACACCTAATCCCATATTCTAACTCCCTGTGGATTCGATCCCGACCTTCGTTGGGTTTATTATTGCATCGACCGCCTCACTACTTAATTGTGGTATGGGTTTGGCCGAGATCAATTTTTGGCGTCGCTGCCGGGGAGTTAAACGGATTTAGCTATATATCTAGATATTTGTGTGTTTTGTCTTTCTTTCCTTCCGAGTCACTAATTTATTTGTGAAATGCTTTTAGGTACAAAATGGCCCCTAACAACAAGCCCCTCTTAAATTTATCATTGGGGGAGGAGGTATATGATGATCATATGGATGAGGTTCATCCCGAGCCTCAAGTAAACAGGAGAGGCCGACCGCCTCCACCAAGAGCAGCGCACCGGGTGTTTCTGAATGAGGGCTATGCAAGTGTAATAGTCCTATCCCGGATTAGGACGGGCAACTTCCAAATTACCAACGTGATGCTTACACTGCTTGAGCAGCGGGGTTTCTTTACCGGAGCTCCACACCAAAATGCCTACAAGCATATCAAGGGTTTCGTTGATACTTGTTAGGGGAGCAAGCAAACAAATGTCACTGAGGATGCACTGCGGTTAAGGTTGTTTCCCTTTTCTCTACGGGGAAAGGCTTTGGACTGGTTAGAGAGATTGCATAATCATTCCATCTACACTTGGGATGAGTAGGACGAGAAGTTCATTGCCAAATTCTTCTCTTCGAGGAACATGGGTACACTAAGGGATGAAATTCTATCTTTCAAACAAGAGCCCAATGAGCCATTACACGAGATTTGGGAAAGATATCGTACCATGGTCAAAGAATGCCCGACCAATGATATGACCGAGGACATGATCCAACAGACCTTCTACAGGGGGATCAACGCAACGAATCGGTATGTGGTAAATCAACTCGCTAGGGGTAACTTCATGAACACGCCTTATTGTGAAGCTTGTGAAATCTTGGATGAGATGGCGGACACCTCTTCAGCGTGGCAAAGTAGAGCCAATGTTCCTCAGGGTGACCCAAATGTTGTTCACCTACACAAGGAGCTACATGATCATGGGCAAGCTATTGCAGAGTTGACAACCACTATGAACCAATTGGCCAAGGCTCAGCTTCAACAGGTTCAAGGGTCGAAACATGTGAATGCTATGGAAGGGGTGAACATGATGGTAAACAAGAGATGACAACGAGGTCAACAAGTACAAAACCATCCGGAACAATTTGAGCGAAGTAATAGTGCCTATAATCAAGATGATTCATATGATGAGCAAGATGAAGAGGTTCAATATGTCAACAATTATCAAGGTCAAAGAAGCAATTCTCCAAATCAACAACAATGGAGATCATAAGGAAACCAAGGAAATTGGAACAACCAAGGCCACCAAGGAAATTGGAGTGGTGGCAACAACAATAATCAAAGCAATTGGAGTAATCAAGGTAATCAAGGCAATTGGGGAGGAAATAATCAAGGTAATTGGGGTACAACAATCAAAGCAATTGGGGAGGCAACACTAATCAAGGGGTTTGAATAATAGCAATCAAGGAAATCGAGGGTCAGGCTTTCAGAGGCCCCCGATGTATCAACAACCAAACAACCTGCCTCCATATCCGTCGCAAGGTCCTAGTTATTCCAATAGTGAAATGGGGCAGATTGAAAACATGTTTAAGCAAATGATGGAGAAAAACGCCGACTCCGATGCCCAATTAGCCTCTCACAACACTTCTATCTGCAACTTGGAGGTTCAACTTGGCCAAATTTCTCAAGCTTTAAATACTCGCCCAAAGGGGGCACTACCTAGTGATACGGTGGTGAACCCGAAAGGTGGGAATACGGGGCATGCAATGGCCGTGACAACAAGAAGTAGGAGAGGTAGAGTTTCTAGTACCTCAAATCAAAGAAGACATATGGGTGATGATGTGTTGGTGAAAGATGATGATGAGACAATAAATGATGTTCAAGCTAATAAAGAAGCGAGGATTGATATTGCTGAAAATGTGGAGGAGATGCAAGAAGAAGTGAACACGTTTAGGGAGAACGTGACTGACACGCCGGAGCCGGTAGTGCCAAAGGCTAAGGCACCAATGCCAAGGCCTCCTATCCATACCATCAAAGACTTCCAAAGCAAAACAATTAGAATCAATTAAAGAAATTCATTGATATGATGAAAAGTTTGTCCATAAATATATTGTTGGTTGAAGCCTTAGATCAAATACCGGGATATGCCAAGTTCATGAAGGATTTGGTAACAAAGAAGAGATCAATGAACTGTGAAATGATCAAAATGAAATATCATGTGAGTGCTATTGTGAACTCTATGGCTCCAAAGTTGGAAGACCCCATTGCTTTCACAATCCCGTGCACTATTGGGAGTGCCGATTTTGCCAAAGCTTTATGCGACTTGGGGGCAATCATTAACTTGATACCCTATCTGTGTTCAAAACGTTGGGGATTGGGAAACCAAGACCCACATCCATGAGGTTGCAAATGGAGGATCGGACAATGAAAAGGTCATTGGGGATATTGATGCTGTGTTAGCTCAGGTCGACAAGTTCATCCTTCCCGCAGATTTTGTGATACTTGACTGTGAGGTTGACTACGAGGTGCCAATCATTTTGGGGAGACCTTTACTTTCTACGGGGAAGGCACTTGTTGATATGGAAGCCGGTGATCTCACTTTCCGGATGGGTGACAAAAAGGTGGATTTCCATGTGTGCAAATCGATGAGGCAACCAAATAGCAACGAAGTTTGTTCTTTCATGGATCTTGTGACAGAAGTAATTATTGATGACACAAATGTTATGATAAATGTTGAAGATTCCTTGGAAGCGGTGTTGTTGAATTATGACGAGGATGAGAAGGAAGGCTTTGTAGAATGTGTCAATGCTTTGCAAGGAATGAGATCATATACTTATGAGCCCCGAAAACTTTCCTTGGATATCGAAAACCGGAAGAATCTACCAACAAAGCCCTCAATCGAGGAGCCTCCCACCTTGGAGTCAAAGCCTTTGCCTTCACACCTTAGCAGCACAAGCAGCACCAGCAGAGGCACCAGAGGCAGTAACCGGTCAGTCTGAGGAGACGGTTGCGACTGCACACACTGCGGAAGAGATGATACAGATGCTCAGCAACCCTGTTGTCCCTCAGCTAGGAGATAATGACATAAAGTTAGAGGAGGCAGAGGGTGCTAATGATCCTATGCATATTTGGATCCACATCGACCTACATGAAAGAACGAGATTCCTTGATTAATAGAGTCAACTCTTGATGCTCTATTCACATTAGAAAATCATTGCATTGTTGATAATTCATATGTACTGTGGGTAATTGTTGGTCCCAATTGATGTGTGATTGATTCACCTTAGGCCAGTTGAAATATCTCTTTTTCTAGTGTAGGTGGGAATTGCCTTATTTTCTTGAGGACAAGCAAAAGCTTAAGTTTGGGGGAGTTGATAAGTGGGGATTTTGACCGATTATTTGCTCTTTTTTACTTGCGATTTAGCTCAAAAATGCTTAAAGGCATTCCCGGAAACTAACAAAATGTGCTTACTTGCAGGAATATAGGGACACGAGCCAAAGAAGTAAAAATTAACTCATAAAGGAGTCAAAAGTGAACAAGAACCAAAATAGGACAAAAAGGCAAGCAGTGTGGACCGCACAATTCTAGTGCGGCCGCAGAGGGGAGATTCAGAGAGTAGTTTTTGGGCCAACTAAAGGCATGTGGACCGCACCGAAATTATGCGGCCGCAGAAGGCCATGTGCATATGCATTCATTGTTATGCGGTCCGCAAGGTTGAAGAATCAGAGAGCTGTGTCAAGAAGGAGTGCTGACCGCAGCATTTTTGTGCGACCGCATAATCATAAGTGCGGCTGCACCCATTTTTATGCGGACCGTAGAAGCCCCCAAGTTCCAACCCCAAGTTCCCAAGAATGCTGATCGCATGATAATTGTGCGGCCGTAGTAGCTCATTGTGCGGACCGCACCAGAATTATGTGGCCGCACAACCTTCGTAGGGGCATTTTTGTCAGAAATTTTCTGCTTAGTATAAATATAATGTTTTTCATTTTTAGGTCAAGTTGAGTTTTCAGAAGTGCACCTGGGCCTTTTTCTTTACTGTATTGAGTAATTTTGTACTAGATTAACTTCTTAACATTAGATTTTCTTTGTCGAATCAATTATTATGCATTCTATCTTAATTTCTTCTTGTATTTCTTTATTTTTCATGAGTAGTTAAATCTTTAGCTAGGGTTGTGACCCAACTATAGTGGGAGTATTTGATGGGTGTTTAATTTAGGGCTTATTTTTTATTGGGTTAGTGATATTTAGCCTTGTTCATGATTGAACCCTAGAATCAATGGTTGCAAACATTGATTCATGTCTATTTGACTTAGCCTACTTGAGAAAGAGAGACTAAGTCTAGGAAAGCTTGGCTAACAAGAAATTGGGGTGAACTCAAGAAATTGATGGCCCCAATTAAAGGGTTAAACCTAGAGATAGTAATACCCGACTTGAGCTAATATCACGTGTATTGTGCAATTACCCAATTGGACTTGAGAAAGACAAATTGGGCAAAATCACTCCAACTACCGAGAGGTATAGAGTGAGTACCCGGATGTGATTACTACATCACGACCCCAACTAATCAAATTTGCCCTAGAGTTTACAACCCATTAGATAACCATCTCGGTAGAAGTCACGACCCTAATCCCTTTTAATCATTTGAAAAACTCAAAACCAAAAATATTGTCCTTAGTTTTATACTTGCAAACAATAGAGTAAAGTAAAAGTAGAACAACAATCATGTTTGTGGAATTGTAATTGGAGACAAAACTTACAATTAACTTAGATATACACCTAATCCCATATTCTAACTCCCTGTGGATTCGATCCCGACCTTCGTTGGGTTTATTATTGCATCGACCGCCTTACTACTTAATTGTGGTGTGGGTTTGGCCGAGATTAGCTGCGCCCTGGGAATCTTTTCCGTCTTCATATTCGCTCAAGCTCTCGGAGTCCTCCTAAGGGAAATCCAGCCTTCGGGCCTTGGTTTCCTCCGCCTTGGCATTTTCAAGTTTGGCTGCAACATCAAAACCTTGAGCACTTACCTCCCCGAGAGCTTCCCTCCGAGCCTGCTATTTAGCATGTTCGATCATGCTCCTGGCCTTGTTTGATTGGCCTCAACGTCGATCCTGAACTGGGCCAATTTAGCATCGGCTTTTTTATTAACCTCGGCTACCTCAGATCTAGCCACTTCGAGTTCGTCGTCCAAGCTTGCCTTATCAGATGTGGCCAATTCCAACTGATACTGAAGCTCCTTAATCTTTCCAATTGAGCTTGAACGGCCTCATTTTTCGATGCAAGGATGTCCATATTCTTTTTGAATTCTTCCGCCTCGGCTAGTAGCCCATCTACCTGCGAATTGAGCTATCTGATATGCTCGAGCCTTTGCCGAACCTGCAGAATCGGATCGTTAGTGGTTATCTCCAGTTCATTTTCGCTATCGTGAAGAATTCGGAATACCTTCTCAGACATCTCCTCATGCTCATCCCGAGCCGTTGCCAAATCTACCTGAAGCTTCTCACTGAAAAGTTTGTAGGAGTCACTCTTCTCAATATGGTTCTAAACTTCAGCTCGATTCTCCTCCCGGATTCGGAGGAAAGCCTCGTGATGAAATACCAAGGCCTACAAAAATGGTAAAAGATGTTAGAATTAACTACAACTCTAAATATAAAAGAAACAACATAAGTACCATCGAAATTACCCATTTCAGAGCATGTTAGCCTCGTTAAAAAGGCAAGCGGGTCCTATCGTATTCATCACGGTTTGGTCCTCTTCGGTAACCAAGGCCCAAAGGTAACTAGACATCCACACAGGGGGGGTAGAAAACTCTAACATCTTCCGGGACAGAAAGCACTATCTTCCGCTTACGATCGGGATTGATGCTCGGAGTCGTGAATCAATCCATCAATTTTGTGATCGATGAAGACCCAATAGCACCCGACCATGGTGCTTTCTTCGGTATCGGCAACCCACTGAACCCAAAAATATCCTCGAAGGCAGAAGACTCGAGCCCTTCCAGAAAGCCGTGAATATCGGTCGACTCCTGAATACCCTTGTAATCTCGACCCTCTAGCATGTTGGCCTCACGGATCATGGCATTCGAAATCTGAGGGGAACCAATAATGTCGAATATCTCGAGCTTGCCCCTCAAGATATCTTTTACTTCCCGAGAAGTCCTGCCCTCGATCTCCCTTTCGACCACCTCATCTCGGGACAAAACAGAATCAGATTTTCCCTGTTTGGGAATCACGGTCAGAACTCATTTATTGACCTCTGCCTATTCGGAGGATTGTTATATCACAACATTGGCCCGCACACAGGCTAACTCCTATTCTTCTTCTTTTTCGGGCTTGTCCCTTAATCAGTGGATCGAATCCAAAGGCATGATATCGGAGCCCCCCTTGGGCTTGCGAGTTCTCTTCATCAGTTTTTTCTTCTCCGAGACCGAGGAACTTGGTGCATCTTTTCTCTTCTTCTCTTTAACCTGCTTCGGGGCAGGGTCCTCCTCATCACCAGATGGGGGCCTCATGACAACATCCTTACCAAGTTCTACAAAGGAAAAAATGGGGTAAGTAAGTAAACAAGATCGAACGACAAACAAACTAAGAAAGATACTTACCATGACTACGGGCCTCCCATTGACCCTTTGATAGTTCCACCCAAGCACGCTCGGAGTACGGTCTCCATAGCACAAGACCTTCAACCCATTGTTTAAGGTCCGGAATTGGTTCCGGCATTCGAACCACGGCTATAACGGGAAAGAAAAAGTGGATCAATAAAATGAAATGCAGTTACAAATAAAAACGCTCTAAGGGAAATAAGTACTCACGGTTCATATTCCATTTCTCAGGAAATGATATGCCATCGGCAAGGATGAGGTCTGAGGTCTTGAATCAAACAAATCGTCCCATCCAACCTCGATCACGAGTCTTGAATATACTCGAGAATGGCGCTTTGGTGGCTCGGTGAGCAAGCTTGATTAACCCTTCTCGATAGAGTTGGGGATTGTAAAGGTGCATTAGGTGATCGAGTGTGAAAGAACACCCCTCGATTTTGCTTGAGAAAAATCGGAGGAGAATCACTATTCTCCAAAAAGAAGGGTGGATCTGGCCAAGTGTCACGTCATACCTTTTGCAAAAGGTGACGATGACAGGTTCTAACAGGCCCAATGTGAAAGGATAAGTATAAACGCTTAAGAACACTTCCACGTATGTAGTAATTGATTCCTCAGACGAGGGGACTACCACGTGCTTGTCGCCCCAGTTGCATTTTTTTTTACTTTATCGAGAATTTTCTCAGCGATTGAACACTGGTACCTCGAGATCGGCTCACATCTGATGGCTACACATATGGAGCACATGCCACATATTACCATGATGAATATCAGATGGCTACTAATATGGAGTACTGGATTCTTACTAATATTATTCATGATCAAATAATGAAAGTTAGGAATTTGCTTCCTATAATAATTAGTAGTATACTTTAAGTTTAAGATACAAACACCAAAGTATGTACGTTTTTGTCCTATGTGTAAGACCTACCTCTATATATGAAAATAATCCATTAGCTTAATTAGTTTTGTTCAACTATGTTTCCTAGGATTTTCGCCAACTCATTTGTATACGGTCAAAACCGAGTACGCCCTTCTTATGACTAATCGAGATTGGAACATGATGGTCCATGGTTCATCATTGTAAATATCGAGCCATGATGTCAAGATAGGTTGTCAAGCTCGAGCCCCATAGACCAATCAAGATCGATATCGAGCCAAGAGACCGATCAATATCGAGATCGAACCAAGAGACCGATCAATATCGAGATCGGTCAAGATCGAGATCGGTCAAGATCGAGATCGAGCCAAGAGACCGATTAATATCGAGATCGAGCCAAGAGACCGATCAATATCGAGATTGATCAAGATCGAGATCGAGCAAGGAGACCGATCAATATCGAGATCTCAAAATCGAGATCGAGCCAAGAAACCAATCAATATCGAGATCGATCCAAGAGACCGATCAATATTGAGATCCGTCAAGATCGAGATCGAGCCAAGGAATAAAAATGCCGTTATAGCCGTATTTGGGGGGAGAATCTCGGCAGAAATCACAGCTTGAATCAAGGAAAAACCAATTGATTAATCTATCATGGGATCCCCACTATGTATTTTTAATTATATCCAAAGTAAAATTCCTCCACTATATTAAGAGTGGTTATCATTTGTAAAAGGGGAAGATTATTCAGAATTACAAACATTTACACATCAAGCAAATACTATCCTTTTTTTGGCTTTGATATTGATTCATATTGCTCTCTTATCAATCACTCCCCATTCAATTTAGGGTTTGTATTCATTCATTCTACAGCTAATTTAAATATACATTTGCTTATTTTTTCAATTTGAACCAAATTATACCACGTATCCTTAGAACTATGTATAAATTCAACTCTATCCTTTTCGGGTGAACATCATTCATGATTCATATTCCTTTCACAATTTACTTTAGAAACGTAATATTAGTTCTAGATAAAATGTTTACCTTACTATTTTCTCTATTCGAAGGAATACCACATATGAAACGATCGTAAATACCTATTATAATAAACCCAGGTCGCAGGACTATTCAAACTAAGATTCTTTTTCTGGACTCCGTTACAAACATAAAATATAAATCTTAGTAGAACTCAAAGTCTAGATATTAGTCAAAAGTTTGGTTATATATTACAATTTTATCGAATATGAAATAAATATTTTAAGGCTATTTTGGTCAATCAACATTCTATTCATTCTTTTATACTAATTAGTTTCTATGTACGTGCGTTGCAGACATATCTCTCGTTAATTGTTAAAGAATAAGGTAAAAAATAATTTTCCTTCTCCAACTTTATATTAAGAATCAAAAAATTTATTCCATTTTAAACAATATACATTTTTCACATCATGTGTCACCAATATGTCAACTAAGACGACTATCGAAAGATAACGTCAATGTCAAGCGATATTTTAGACAGACAACGTTACTTTATCTTTTCCATTGCCAAGTTATTCTTCTACGTCAAATCTTTATTTCGTGATATTTTCTTTGTCTTTCTGAGAGAAAGCAGATGTATATTCGTAAACTTATATATATTGCGCAGTTGCGTGTTTGTGTTTCTCTCGCCTTTATACATATACTTTTAGAGTGAATATACCTATCTGTACTTGGTAAAATACGTTGCGGTACGTGGCCACCAAAAAAAGGGACACGTGGAATCAAAATCGGGAGACGGAAAACCGGGCACAACTACCTTGTGTATCACTGAAAAAGGCAAGTTCATAAAGGCATTAAGGATGCTGGGTCCGGTGACATTTAATGAAGAATATTATATAGCATTAAAGAATAACGACTCATTAAAGAAAGTTGGGCATTTATGTTTACCGTTAGACTTCTATTATGTCACGAACCAAAACTAACCCCTGTCGTGATGGCGCCTATCGTGAAACTAGGCAAGCCCACTCATTTTCAAAACAAACCGATATTTTCATTTCAAAGAAAATTTCAAGGTTATTTAACATAAAACCTCCATTTAAAAAGTTCAAATCAAAGAAAAACAGAAGTGCGGAAAAAAAAAGCCCGACATCAGGGTGTCACTAGTCATGAGCATATACTACAATCTGTCTAACAATATCAAGGCTAACTCAGCCCGGAAAATAGCTAAATACAACTAGAGGAAGATAAGAGGGAGAAGAGCAGGGGCTGCGATCGCCAAACAACTACCTTGCTATCTCCAAGAAAATCTGCAACCAGAACACTCAATAACCGCTACCGTATTCAGCTATACCTGGATCTGCACACAAGGTACAAGGAGTAACGTGAGTACGCCAACTCAGTAAGTAACAACAATAAATAAAGATTGAGCAGTAGTGACGAGCAATAAAACATATAAGGTTCATATCAGAAAATCTCAGTAAAATACCACATGCTCTTAAAAACAAAATAAGGATTTGAATCAAATATCTCGTTTAAACCCAGTTCCAGTAGAAATCATTTAAAGACATTTTTCCAATAGTTTTTCAAACAAAGGCTCAATGCAAAGGTGAGCAAAAATGATGAAATCATAAACAGTCCCTCGGACAAAATATCACTCATATACAGCCCCTCGGGCAAACCTCACAGTCACTCGTGCCACTCGGGCATACCTCACAATCACTCTTGCCACTCGGGCATACCTCACAATCACTCTTGCCTCCCAGTCACTCAGCACTCGGCACTCGCACTCAGTAGGTACCTGCGCTCACTGGGGGTGTGTACAGACTCCGGAGGGGCTCCATCAGCCCAAGCGCTATAACCTGCACGGACAACTCACGTGCGAAAATAATAAAGTATGCTGCAGGCAGGCAGCCCCGATCCACACTCATCCTCACAAATCAGGCCCTCGGCCTCACTCAGTCATAAAGTATGTTGCAGGCGGGCAGCCCCGATGCATACTCATCCTGACAAATCAGGCCACTCGGACATTTCAGTAAAACAGGGCATTCGGCCCAAAATATTTATATGCATCAAAATAGAGTCATAAAACTAAGTTATGCGGTAAACAAGTATAAACATGACTGAGTATAGATTTTCAATCGAAAACAGTGAGAGGATGGTAAGAAACAACCCCTAAGGTCCAAACAACATTGGCACAAGGCCCAAACATGGCATTCAGCCCAATTTACAGAAAAGCTTTCTAAAACATATAAGTATCAATGGTTTCAACAAAGTATGCAACTTTACAGTTGCTACGGGGCGGACCAAGTCATAAATCCCCAATAGTGCACGCCCACACGCCCGTCACCTAGCTTGTGCGTCACTAAAAATAGTAGAATGATACAAAATCCGGGGTTTCATACCCTCAAGACTAGATTTACAATCGTTACTTACCTCAAACCGGTCAAATCTCTACCCCGCAAGGCTTTTGCCTCTGGAATCGGCCTCCAAATGCTCCAAATCTATTCATAATCAGTTTAATACCATCAATATACGCTAATGGAATAAATTCCACAAGGAAAGCTTTAAAATTAGACCAAAACCCGAAATTGGCTCAAAAATCGCCCGTGGGGCCCACGTCTCGGAACCCGACAAAAGTTACAAAATCCGAAAGCCCATTCAACCATGAGTCTATCCATACTAATTTTACCAAAATCCGACCTCAACTCGACCCTCAAATCTACAAATCTTATTTCTAAATTTCTATGTTCTAATCTACGATTTATACCTCAAAATCATGTAATCTAGTCGGATTATTCGATGATAATTCAATATTATGGAGTAGAAATGATCACAAGGGACTTACCTCAAGTTTTCCTTGAAAATATATCAAAAATCGCCTCTCCTCAAGCTCCAATTTGTCAAAAATGGCAAATGGGACGAAGTCCCTGTTTTTATAATTCTGCCCAGACAACCTCGGTTCTGCCTCGATCTGGGCCTCCGATCTTTGCCTTCGATCGAGGTCCTCGATCCTGGTCCTCGGTCCTGCCCTCGATTATGTCTTCGACCCGGCCTTCGATCGTGACCCTCGACCCTGGGCTCGATCATGCCTTCCATCGTGGCCCTCGACTCTGGGCTCGATCATGGCTTCGATCGTGGCCCTCGACCCTGAGCTCGATCTGGGCTCACACCTGGGCTCGATTTCTAGGCAGAAGCAATTTCCAACAGAAGGAAATTGCAGCAGCTGTTCAAGTTCAATTTTTGATTCGTTAACCATCCAAAACTCACCCGAGGCCCTCGGGACCTCAACCAAATATACCAACAAGTCCTAAAACATCATACGAACTTAGTCGAATCCTCAAATCACCTCAAACAACGCTAAAATCATGAATTACACCCCAATTCAAGTCTAATGAACTTTGAAATTTATAATTTCTACAAACAACTCCGGAACCTATCAAATCACGTCCGATTGACCTCAAATTTTACACACAAGTCCTAAATCACATAACAGAGGTATTCCAATTTTCAGAATCGGATTCCGACCCCGATATCAAAAAGTCAACTCCCCGGTCAAACTTCTCAAAAATAAAACTTTCGTCATTTCAAGCCTAATTCCTCTACGGACTTCCAAAAAATATTCCGGTCACGCTCCTAAGTCCAAAATCATCATACGGAGTTATTGGAATCATCAAAATTCAAATCCGAGGTCGTTTACACATAGGTCCATATCCGGTCCACTTTTCTAACTCAATTTGTTTTTTCAATTATGTGACAAAGTGTCTCATTTCACTCTGAGTTCCTTCCGGACTCGAACCCACTAACCCAATATAATATAATATAGCTGAATAATACCAAAAAGAAGTCGGAATAGGGAAAACGGGGTCATAACTCTCGAAACGACCGGCCGGGTAGTTACATACTCCCCCTCTTAAACATCCGATCGTCCTCGAACGGGTCTAGAAACATACCTAGAGTCTCGAATAGGCGTGGTTATTTGCTCCGCATCTCCCGCTCAGTCTCCCAGGTGGCCTCCTCCACAGGCTGACCTCTCCATTGCACCTTCACTGAAGCTATATCCTTTGACCTCAACCTTCGAACCTGCCAATCCAAAATAGCCACTGGCTCCACATCATAAGTTATATCACCCTCCAACTGAACCGTGTTGAAATCCAAAACATGGGACGGATCTCCAATATACTTCCGGAGCATGGAAACATGAAACACTGGATGCACACTTGACAAGCTGGGTGGCAAGGCAAGCTTATAAGTCACCTCTCCTATCCTCTAAAGCACCTCAAAAGGCCCAATAAACCGGGGGCTCAACTTGCCCCTCTTCCCAAACCTTATAACACCCTTCACGGGTGATACCTTCAGCAAAACCTTCTCCCCAACCATAAAAGACACATCACGAATCTTCCTATCGGTGTAGCTCTTCTGCCTAGACTGCGTCGTGCGAAGCCGCTCCTGAATCAATTTCACCTTATCTAATGCATCCTGGACCAAGTATGTACCTAAGAGCCTAGCCTCACCCGGCTCAAACCATCCAACTGGAGATCTATACCTCCTCCCATATAAAGCCTCGTACGGAGCCATCTGAATACTCGACTGATAACTGTTGTTATATACAAACTCCGCGAGTGGCAGAAACTGGTCCCATGAACCCCTAAAGTCAATGACACAAGCCCGCAATATGTCCTCCAATATCTGAATAGTGCGCTCGGACTGCCCGTCCGTCTGAGGGTGAAATGCTGTGCTTAACTCAACCTGAGTACCCAACTCTCGCTGCACGGCCCTCCAAAACTGTGATGTGAACTGAGTACCCCTATCTGAAATGATGGAAACTGGGACACCATGCAGGCGAACGATCTCTCGGATGTAAATTTTAGCCAAGCTCTCTGAAGAGTAAGTAGTACCAAATGGAATGAAGTGCGCGGACTTGGTCAGCCGATCCACAATAACCCAAATAGCATTGAACTTCCTCGAAGTCTGTGGGAGCCCTACTAGAAAGTCCATAGTGATCCGCTCCCACATCTACTCTGGGATCTCTAACCTCTGAAGCAAGCCACCCGGTCTCTGATGCTTATACTTAACCTGCTGACAGTTTAGACACCGAGCCACAAACCCAACTATATCCTTCTTCATTCGCCTCCACCAATAGTGCTGCCTCAAATCCTGGTACATCTTCGCGGCACCCAGATGGATGGAATACCGCGAGCTGTGGGCCTCCTCAAGAATCAGCTCTCGAAGCTCATCTACATTAGGCACACATATCCGCCCCTGCATTCTCAGCACCCCATCATCACCAATAGTCACATCCCTAGAATCACCTCTCCGAACCCTATCCTGAAGAACGAGCAAGTGAGGGGCATCATACTAACTCTCCCTGATACGGTCATAAAGAGAAGACCTGGAGACCACACAAGCCAATACCCGACTAGGCTCCAAAATATCCAATTTGACAAGCTGGCCTGCCAAGGTCTGAACATCTAATGCCAAAGGTCTCTCTGCTGCTGGAAGATATGCTAAACTCCCCAAACTCTCTGCTCGGCGACTCAAAGCATCGGCCACCACATTGGCCTTCCCCGGATGGTAAAAAATAGTGATATCATAGTCCTTAAGAAGCTCCAACCATCTCCGCTAACGCAAATTAAGATCCTTCTGCTTTAACAGATACTGTAGACTCCGGTGATCACTATAGATCTCACAATGAACCCCATACAAATAATGACGCCAAATCTTCAAGGCGTGAACAATGGCTGCTAACTCAAGATCATGGATAAGATAGTTCTTCTCATGGGTCTTCAACTGGTGCGAGGCATAGGCAATCACCCTACCCTCCTGCATCAAAACACAACCAATGCCTATCCTCGAGGCATCACAATACACTGTGTAAGAACCTGAAGCTGATGGCAAAACTAACACTGGAGCTGTGGTCAAAGCAGTCTTGAGCTTCTGAAAGCTCTCCTCATATTCATCCGACCACCTGAATGGAGCACCCTTTTGGGTCAATTTGGTCAAGGGCAATGCAATAGATGAAAATCCTTCCACAAAGCGACGGTAGTAACCCGCCAAACCAAGAAAGCTCCTAATATCCGTGGCTGAGGACGGTCTGGGCCAACTCTGCACCGCCTCTATCTTCTTCGGATCCACCTGAATACCCTCACTGGACACCACGTGCCCCAAGAATGCTACTGAACTAAGCTAAAACTCACATTTAGAGAACTTTGCATAAAGCTTCTCCTCCCTCAATCTCTGCAATACAACCCTCAAATGCTGAGGATGCTCTTCCTGGCTACGAGAGTACACCAGGATGTCGTCGTCAATGAATACAACGGCGAATGAATCCAAATAAGGCTGGAATACACTATTCATCAGATGCATGAACGCTGCTGGGACATTGGTCAGCCCAAAAGACATCACCAAGAACTCATAATGGACATATCGGGTTTTGAAAGCTGTCTTGATAATATCTGAGTCCTGAATCTTCAACTGGTGATAACTGGACCTCAAATCAATCTTGGAGAACACCCTCGCTCCCTGAAGCTAGTCGAATAAATCATCAATGCGAGGCAAAGGATACTTTTTGTTGACTGTGACCTTGTTCAATTGCCTGTAATCAATACACATTCTCATGGAACCATCCTTCTTTTTTCATAAATAGAACCGGTGCACCCCAAGGTGACACACTAGGCCGAATAAACCCCTTATTAAGGAGTTCCTGAAGCTGTTCTTTCAATTCCTTCAACTCCGCCGGTGCCATACGATACAGTGGAATAGAAATGGGTTGAGTGCCCGGCACCAAATCTATACCAAAGTCAATATCCCTGTCAGGCAGCATGCACGGTAGGTCTGTAGGAAACACATCCGAAAAATCACGTACCACTGGAACAGAATAAATGACAGGAGTCTCTGCACTAACATCCCTTACAAAAGCCAAATAAGATAGGTAACCCTTCTCAACCATGCGCCGAGCCTTCAAATATGAAATCACCCTACTTGGTACATAATCTACAGAACCGCTCCACTCAACCCTCGGAATTCCCGGCATTAGCGTGACAATCTAGAACAACATGACATGGAGATAACCAATCCATACCCAATATCACATCAAAGTCAACCATACTGAGAAATAATAGATCTACTCGGGTCTCCAGACCCCTAATAGTCACCACACATGACCGATATACGAGGTCCACAATAATAGTATCGCCCACAGAAGTAGATACATGTACAGATGAAACTAAGGACTCATGGGGCATATCTAGAAAATGGGTGAAATATGAGGAAACATATGAATACGTGGAACCAGGGTCAAATAATACTGAGGCATCTCTGTGGCAAACTAAGATAATACCTGTAATCACAGCATCTGAAGCAATAGCATCTGGTTTGGCAGGGAGAGCATAGAAACAGGCCTGACCACCCCCTGATCTGCCTCCCCCTCTAGGGCGACCCTTAGCTGACTGACCTCCACACCCGAGCTGACTGGGCGGGTGGTGAGGTAGCTGGTATTGTAGTCGGAGGCTGACTCCTCTACTGAGATAGACCTCCATGACGGCGAGGACACTGCCTCCACATATGCCCAAGCTCCCCACACTCAAAATAACTCCCAGGTGCTGGCGGCGGAAACTGAAGGGAACCCCTAGCATTAAGATGACTGGTAGAAGAACCTGGCATTGAAGAGCCCTGAACAGGTGGAGCACAGGACGAACTCTGAACTGGAAGGGCACTAAGTGATGAGTGGCCCTGATGAGAACTGTGAGAACTATGGCCAGATGATGCACCCCGATGAAATGGCCGAGCTGACTGAGCCTGTCTGAAATGACGACCTCTACCGTGCTGGAACTGACCCCCAAAAAGAGCACCGCTGAATCTACCCTGACCACGAGGCCTCTTGGCCTCCTGCTCAACCCTCTCCTGACCGCGAACCATCTCAATCTGCCGAGCAATGTCGACAACCTCATCAAAGGTAGCACCCGAAACCCGCTCCCTGGTCATGAGCAACCGTAGCTGATAAGTGAGGACATCAATAAAGCTCATAATCCTCTCTCTGTCCGTGGGAACCAACCAGATAGCATGATGGGCCAACTCGGAGAACCGCATCTCATACTGCATCACAGACATATCACCCTGGCGGAGCCGCTCAAACTATCTACGCAGCTCCTCTCTGCAGGATCGAGGCAGGAACTTCTCCAAAATGACCACGGAGAACTGCTGCCAAGTAAGGGGTGCTGCGCCAACAGGCCTACGCCTCTCGTAAGTCTCCCACCATCTGAGTGCAGCCCTAGAAAACTGAAAGGTAGTGAATGAGACCCCACAAGTCTCCAAAATATCAGCAGTACGGAG
This sequence comes from Nicotiana tabacum, assembly GCF_000715075.1. Lineage (NCBI taxonomy): Eukaryota > Viridiplantae > Streptophyta > Magnoliopsida > Solanales > Solanaceae > Nicotiana > Nicotiana tabacum. Next base: position 18,607,886 of record NC_134091.1, read on the forward strand.
TATCCTCTAACACTTGTCCAAAAAGTTTTGAGCATCCTCTCTCTCTGTGCCACTGAAAGGTGGTGGCTGAAGTCTCCCAAACCTCTCCAACCTACGCTGATCATCCTCAGGCATAGTAGGAACCACATAATCCTGAGCAACAGCAACCGACTGTGCTAGTGGTGCCTCTAGTGTCTGAAGTTCCTAAATAACCTGCTCGGGTGTGCGAGCGACGGGAGTCTGAGTGCCTCCCCTGGCCTGAGAAGTGGTTGCGGCCGTCGAAATAGAGACCGCCTGAGCAAGGCCAGTACACGCTGTCAGAATCTGAGCTAGGGCCTCCTGAAGACCTGGAATCACAATAGGCACATGTGGTGCCTGAGTTGGTGCATCAACAACTGGAACTTGGTCCTGATCTGGGACAACCGGTGGATCAGTAAGTACTGCCCCAACTGCTGTACGGGCTGCACCTCTACCCCTATCATGACCTCTACCGCGGCCTTGGCCTCTCGCGGCCCTGGCTGGTGGTACTGGTAGCTGGACCTCCTGACCGGTAGCACGATTCCTCACCATCTGTGAGAGAATAAAACAACAGATGTTTAGTTACTAGAATCAATAGATTCCCACGACAAGAATTCAAGAATGTGGAGTCTCCTAAAGGTTCTACAGCCTCCTGAAGATAAGTACAGACGTCTCCGTACCGATCCGCAAGACTCTACTAAATCCGCTCATGACTCGTGAGACCTATGTAACCTAGGCTCTGATACCAATCTGTCACGACCCAAAACTAACCCTTGTCGTGATGGCACCTATCGTGGAACTAGGCAAGCCGACTCATTTCCAATACAAATCGATATTTTCATTTCAAAGAAAATTTCAAGGTTATTTAACATAAAACCTCCATTTAAAGAGTTCAAATCAATGAAAAACAGAACTGCGGAAAAGAAAAGCCCGACATCGGGGTGTCACTAGTCATGAGCAGATACTACAATCTGTCTAACAATATCAAGGCTAACTCAGCCTGAAAAATAGCTAAATACAACTAGAGGTAGATAAGAGGGAGAAGAGCAGGGGCTGCGATCGCCAAACAGCTACCTTGCTATCTCCAAGAAAATCTGCAACTAGAACACTCAATAACCGCTACCGTGTCCAGCTACACCTGGATCTGCACACAAGGTGCAGGGAGTAACGTGAGTACGCCAACTCAGTAAGTAATAACAATAAATAAATACTGAGCAGTAGTGACGAGCAATAAAGCATATAACGTTCATATCAGAGAATCTTAGTAAAATACCACATGCTCTTAAAAAGAAATCAGGATTTGAATCAAATATCTCGTTTAAACCCAGTTCCAGTAGAAATTATTTAGAGACATTTTTTCAACAGTTTTTCAAAAAAAGTCTCAATGCAAAGGTGAGCAAAAATGATGAAATCATAAACAACCCCTCAGGAAAAACATCACTCATATACAGCCCCTCGGGCAAACCTCACAGTCACTCGTGCCACTCGGGCATACCTCACAATCACTCTTACCACTCGGGCATACCTCACAATCACTCTTGCCACTCGGGCATATCTCATAATCACTCTTGCCTCCCAGTCACTCAGCACTCGCACTCAGTAGGTACCTGCACTCACTGTGGGTGTGTACAGACCCCGGAGGGGCTTCTTCAGCCTAAGCTCTATAACTTGCACGGACAACTCACGTGCAATAATAATAAAGTATGCTGCAGGCGGGCAGCCCCGATCCACACTCATCCTCACAAATAAGGCCCTTGGCCTCACTCAGTCATAAAGTATGTTGCAGGCGGGCAGCCCCGATCCACACTCATCCTCACAAATCAGGCCACTCGGGCATTTTAGTAAAATAGGGCATTCGGCCCAAAATATTTATATGCATCAAAATAGAGTTATAAAACTAAGTTATGCAGTAAACAAGTATAAACATGACTGAGTATAGATTTTCAATCGAAAACAGTAAGAGGATGGTAAGACACAACCCCTAAGGGTCCAAACAGCATTGGCACAAGGCCCAAACATGGTATTCATCCCAATTTACAGAAAATCTTTCTAAAACATATAAGTATCAATGGTTTCAACAAAGTATGCAACTTTACAGTTGCTACGGGGCGGACCAAGTCACAAATCCCCAACAGTGCACGCCCACACGCCCGTCACCTAGCATGTGCGTCACTAAAAATAGTAGAATGATACAAAATCCAGGGTTTCATACCCTCAGGACTAGATTTACAATCGTTACTTACCTCAAACCGGTCAAATCTCTACACCGCAATGCTCTTGCCTCTGGACTCGGCCTCCAAATGCTCCAAATCTATTCACAATCAGTATAATACCATCAATATACGCTAATGGAATGAATTCTACAAGAAACGCTTCAAAATTAGACCAAAACCCGAAATTGGCTCAAACATCGCCTGTGGGGCCCACGTCTCGGAACCAGACAAAAGTTACAAAATCCGAAAGCCCATTCAACCATGAGTCTACCCATACCAATTTTACCAAAATCCAACCTCAACTCGACCCTCAAATCTACAAATCTTATTTCCAAATTTCTAAGTTCTAATCTACGATTTATACCTCAAAATCATGTAATCTAGTCGGATTATTCGATGATAATTCAATATTATGGAGTAGAAATGATCACAAGGGACTTACCTCAAGTTTTCCTTGAAAATATATCAAAAATCGCCTCTCCTCAAGCTCCAATTTGTCAAAAATGGCAAATGGTACGAAGTCCCTGTTTTTATAATTCTGCCCAGACAACCTCGGTTCTGCCTCGATCTGGGCCTTCGAACTTGGCCTTCGGTCGAGGTCCTCGATCCTGGTCCTCGGTCCTGCCCTCGATTATGTCTTCGACCCAGCCTTCGACCGTGACCCTCGACCCTGGGCTCGATCATGCCTTCGATCGTGGCCCTTGACTCTAGGCTCGATCATGGCTTCAATCGTGGCCCTCGACCCTGAGCTCGATCTGGGCTCACACCTGGGCTCGATTTCTCGACAAAAGCAATTTCCAACAGAAGGAAATTGCAGTAGCTGTTCTAGTTTAATTTTTGATCCGATAACCATCCGAAACTCATCCGAGGCCCTCGGGACCTCAACCAAATATACCAAAAAGTCCTAGAACATCATACGAACTTAGTCGAATCCTCAAATCACCTCAAACAACGCTAAAACCATGAATTACACCCCAATTCAAGCCTAATGAACTTTAAAATTTCTAATTTCTACAAACAACTCCGGAACCTATCAAATCTTGTCCGATTGACCTCAAATTTTGCACACAAGTCCTAAATGACATAGCAAAGGTATTCCAATTTTCAGAATCGGATTCCGACCCCGATATCAAAAAGTCAACCCCCCGGTCAAACTTCTCAAAAATAAAACTTTCGACATTTCAAGTCTAATTCCTCTACGGACTTCCAAAAAATATTCCGGACACGCTCCTAAGCCTAAAATCACCATATGGAGCTATTGGAATCATCAAAATTCAAATCTGAGGTCGTTTACACATAGGTCCATATCCGGTCCACTTTTCTAATTCAAATTTGTTTTTTTCAATTATAGGACTAAGTGTCTCATTTCACTCCGAGTTTCTTCCGGACTCGAACCCGCTAACCTGATATAACATAATATAGCTGAATAACACCAAAAAGAAGTAGGAATGGGGAAAAGGGGGCCATAACTCTCGAAACTACCAGCCGGATCGTTACGTATTATCGCACTCCAATAATTGTCATTAGTGGTGAGCCTGACTATTACCCCCATTGAACTATAAATAATAGGCTCAACGATCATTGTAAACACGATTTTTTTGGATCACATTGACTATATTCTTCATAGCATTTTGATACCTTTTTTCTCTCTCTCGCTTGTTGGTCATATCAGCATTGTGCCCGAAAACCTTGTTCCCTGGCTCTCCAAATCTATCGTTTTATCTACATTTGAGCTAAGTATCTTGTATCCAAATTGATTAATTCATTATCTTTTGGGATCAAATTGATTCATCTGTCTAGAAATCACGAACAAATTCAACTGTACCGTTTTTCAGGTAAACACATATTCATAGTTCACTTCACATACTAATGATGATTATAATTTTATCCCTCAAGAAGTATATCTGCTAGTTGAATGATTTACCAAGTTGGCTCTTTTATTCTTGCATCTTCCTTTCCATCATCTTATTTTTCTTAATTTGGTCCTTGTGATTTCTCTACAAATAATTATTCCAAATTGTAAAAAGAAAGATTGAGAATTCAAAATCAATGGTCCATCTCAAAATGAACTACAATTAAATTGTAAAAGCAATCAATTTTTATTTGCAGAGGCGGAGGATGAGTAGAATTTATGAGTTTGGCTGAACCTAGTAGATTTGGTTCAAATCATGTATTTTTCTTAAGAAAATTAATAAATATGTACAAATTATTAATTCAGAACCCAGTAACTTAAAAGATTTAGAATCCCGAAATCATAAGTTTCAAATTCTGATTTCCCCTCTATTTATTTGTGATAATAACAACAACTTATAAAGAAAGCAATAGCTATCGGAACTACAGTATCTGTTTAATTTCCTTCAAGTACTGTCTTATGTAGCAACTTCTAGGTCTTATTTAGTCTTCTATTTGTATCTTTACCAAAATAATATTATCCCTTATTTCAACTTCCAAGATTGAGCCAATGTTAACATTTTTTTTTTGGAACCCTAGGAAAACCCGCAACCGCTACAATCTCTGTTACAACCTATATGTTCTTCAGGTGAGCACTCTGTACACACTGGATAAACACTCACTGTGTAATAGCCTGCAAATCACACCGGGAATATAAACCGCACAAGATAATTCTAATGTGACAGGCATTGAGAGAGATCGATCCTAGGGTCATCTGTATAGATGACATATCTCCAAACCAACTGGCCATCCGGAAATCGGCCAATGTTAACTTTGAAGTTGATTCTCGCCTCCCAGACCATGACACACTTCATGTTAAATCACACTTGTAAAAATACTGAGAAAAAAGTTGTAATTAGTCTTGTTTCAATTTTTGATAGATATCGATAAGAGTGACTTCAATGGCTATTATACACCTACTCATAAGAATATGAATCATTGTTGGAATATTTATGACAGTAACAAATCCCCAAAAAATACCTTTTTGCAGTTGGCGACAAGAATTCAAGCTTTAGATTGTCAAATCCAAAAATATAAGATTTTTGACAACAAATGACTAAGCCAGTTTGCACATATAATAAATTTCACTTCTTTTCGAAAAATATTTACTTTTTTCGAAATTATTATTTGATCATAAAATTTTTGATTTTCACTTAAAAATAATTTTTGAAATTTTTCAAAAATTTAAAAAACTCCAAAAAGTAATTTTTTAAAATTTTCACTCAAATCACTCACAAAATTTTAAAAACAACCCAAAATAATATTCATGTCCAAACACAACTCTTATTTTTTCAAATACCATTTTCACTTGAAAATATTTTTTACTTTTTTTTTGGAATTTTAGAATTCTTATGTCCAAACGCCCACTAAATATATACTGATCAACACATAAGGTTAAAATTAAAATAATGAAATCATTGCCCTATAATCAAGAGTCGTAATCAAAATACAACAATTAAACCTTATAAAAAAAGTATTTGACAAAATATAATCCAATTGATATTTGTGAAATAGGATTAGGTGGTGGTCCATATTTGCCTCCAATGTACCTGAACATTTAGTGCTTCTATGCTTAGATCTAATGGCTTCTCTCGATCCTGTTCTTCTCTTGAATTTATAATTAATTATATAAATTATGAATTGGATTTCTGCTTGATTGGAGGTATGAATAGGAATAGGAGTCCTAATATGTTAAAACATGTTTGCCATCTACGAATTGAGGTGAAAAGTACCATAGGGTTCCAATTCCAAATTACATGAAGAATGCCAATACATGCGACAAATTAAAGAGATTCAAGCTTTATATTAATCAAACTATTTTCGGAGGGAAATAATTATGGTAGAAAGAGGGATGAACAATCTCAGTAAAAAGTAAAGAGAGAGTAAAGTTACCTTCATAGAATTCAAGCATCTGGAAATCCGTTATAGCACGTGATCTGACTGGGTTTTTATAAGGAACAATTATTGTCCAAAACATCTCTTATCAAATTACCTTTCTTTATTTTTACTAAGATTATTATATAATATAAATTACCTTAAACCGAAGAGGTGATAGAATCAAGGGAAAAAAAAGGAATAAGAACTCTGCATCAATTGAAAACCAAAAAAGGAAAAAGAACATCAGATCCACTTACAACATTCTCGATTTATTAATAGTCAGAAATTTATCCAACGTGAGGTTGCTTCTTTGTAAGAAATATATAATTGAGTTATTAAGGGGTATAAAAGTCGGAAAATATTTTGAGGTTATTTTCGTCGTTTAATATTTAGCGCGGAACATTCATACTTTTATAATAACTAGTTCCTATGTTCAAGCATGAATATCTTGAGCAATGTCGATTGTCAAACATTTAAAAATGCCGTTATTTGGTTCGATAAGCTTCCCTTGGTCGATCTCTATCTTGCTCGTTCTCGATCTTGGCCGGTCTCAATCTTGGCTGGTCTCGATCTTGGCCGATCTCTATCTTAATCGATCTCTGGGTCACGAGCTCGGCAATCTAACTTCGCATCATGGTTCAATATAACACGAGTTTGAACCTTGCACTATCATGATCTAGTCTCGATCAGTCATATGAAAGGCAAACCCGATTTTGACCGTATACAGATAGTCCTCTCGTTTCTCGAGGAGAAGATGATGAGCAACTATATGAATTTTCGAGCTCCGTCTTGACGGGTCATGATGTAAATGACGAAACATCACTGGTACACGTGATCATGACGTAAGCAACAACTCGAAATGTCCCGTCGGTCCAATTATCAAGGTATTAAATGCCTGTCAGCCGCTGGTCAGCCACTACCGGTTCTGAACCGTCAACAGCAAGCTATAAGTAACCTAGCTTTTGTTCGTTCAAACTTTTCACGTTCAAAGCTCTTCCTACTCTTGCATTTTCTTCAAAACCCCCTTTGCTTTACAAATTTTGCACACCAAATTTCTTGAATTCTCATCAATCTACATACTATCTTAATTCTCTTTTTCTCCTGTTCTCCAATGGCAAAAACTTCTAAAATCGTATCGCAAAAGTAGGCTACTTCTTCATCACATCCCAGGGTGGTGAGGCTGCGGTGGAACCCTACCCTGAGGAATTCGTTCCGGCAGGGTGTCCGACTGTTACTGATTTTAGGGTCGAAAATGCCTCCTTGGTAATGGGCCTATGTAAGACAGTCTCGAGGTACATATGTACAATCACCGAAAAACTCCTCGATAGGGTTAAACATGACTGCAACTGGGTCAATAAGCATGGGGTGGTTCCTTCGCCCGAGGAATCGATCACTACTCAAGTGGAGGGATTTTTAAGTGTTTACACTTACCCCTTTACGTTGGGTCCCTTAGACCTCATCATTATTGCCTTTTGAAAGAGGTATGATGTGGCCGTCATCCAGATCCACCCCTCATTCTGGAGAATAGTGATTCTCCTCCGATTATTTGTAAACAAAATCGAGGGATGTCCCTTTTACCCTCGATCACCTTATGCGCCTATATAGTCCCCGACTTTATCGAGGGGGGATGATCAAGCTTGCTCGCCAAGCCAGTAAGGCTCCATTCTCGAGCATAGATGAAGGTCGGGACCGAGGTAGGATGGGCTGATTTGTTCGAGCAAGGACCTCGGACCTGATTCCTACTTAAGACATTCCATTTCTCGAGAAATGGAACATGAAATGTAAGTAGTAATCCACTTTGAAGGTTTAATCTCGTTCCTTTTCTTCTTATTTCTTTATTCATTGATATTGCTTGGTGTCGCAGCTTTGGCCCAAATGCAGGACCCAATTTCGGAACTTAAAAAATGGGTCGAAGGCCTTATGTTACAGAGGCCGTACTCAAAGCGTTCTTGGATGGAGTTTTCGAAGGGTCGATGGGAGGCCCGCAATAATGGTAAGTTTCCTCCTTAGAACGGTGATCGTTCAGGCTTTTTCTCAGGCTCACTCATCATGTTTCCTTTGTAGGCCTCGAAAAGGATGTTGCAATGAGGCTCCCATCTGGTGACAAAGAAGTCCTACCCCACCCCCTACTTTGAAGCAGGCCAAAGATAAGAAGAGGAAAGGGGCTCCGAGTTACCCGAGCTCGGAAGAGAAAAGACCGGCGATGAGGTATCACAAGTCCAGGGTGGACACCGATGCTATGTCTTCGGATTCAATCCGCCGATTAAGGGACAATTCCGAATAAGAAGAGGAAGATAATTTCAAATTGTTGGCCCGAGTGAGGGTCGGCGTCACCGTACAGGATGTTCTCGAACCGGCGAGCGCTGAAGTTGAAGTATCCTGACATGAGGAGGTCGGTGAGAGAGATCAAGTTGAAGCTTCCGAGCAAGAAAGGGTTGAGCCCATTCCGCCCCAAGTTAGAGGGGTCGAGAGAGAGAGAGTGGGGGAAAGTTCCCCAATAAACGAACTTGGAGCGGTCGACCTCAGCTGGTCTCCTCATATTTTGGATGCCATGATCCATAAGGTCGATATGTTGACTTGTCAAGGGGTGATCAATATCCACGGATTATTGGAATGGGTTGAGTCCGCTGCTTTGGAAGACGTCACCGGGCTCAATGACCTGTCGGTATCAAGGAATCTTCGTCCGGCACTACTTGTCTATTCAACAAAGCCCGACAAGCATTAAATCGGGTAAATTGGCGTACCTTTTATTTCTCATATATTCTAACTTTTAAACTTGTAAATAACCATAACATCTTACCTTATGCTTATAGGCTTCGGTGCTTCATCACGACGCTTTCCTCCGATATCGGGAGAAATTGACACATCATGAAGCCGAGATCCGGGACCTCACTGAGAAAAGTGACACCTACAAGCTTCTCAGTGAGAAGCTTCAGGCCGATTTAATAATGGCTCGGGACGAAAATGCCGAGATGGCCTAGCAGGTATTCTGAGTGCTTTACAATAGTGAAGATGAATTAGAGATAGTAACTAATGATCTAATCCTGTAGGTACGTCAAAGGCTCGAACAGATGGGGGAGCTTCTGAAACAAGTAGATACAATACAAGTCGAGATTGAAGAGTTCAAGAAAATTATGGACATTTTAGCCTCGAAAAAGGAATCCGTCCAAGCACAACTGGATTCGGCCGAGACCTAGCTCCGAGCTGCAAAAGAGAAGGCCTCGGTGCAGGTCGAGAAAATCAAAAAGCTTCAAACTCTATTGGACTTGTCTGTTTCTGACAAGGCAAACTTGGCTAGCGAACTCGAAGTAGCCAGGTCTGAGGTGGCCATGGCCAATACCAAAGCTGATGCCAAAGTGGCTCAATTTAAGGTCGATGCCGAGGCTATCTAGGCGAAGGCTAAGATCATGGTGGATCATGCAAAATGGCAAGCTCGAAGGGAAGCCCTCGAGGGATTTCACGCTTAGGGCTTTGATGCTATGGATGAAATAGAGAACGCCAAAGTAGAGGAAACCAGGACCCGGAAGCTGGCCTTTCCTGAGGAGGATTCCGATAGCTTAACCGAATCAGAAGACATGGAAGATCCCCGGGATGGAGATGTTACCCCCGATGAGGACCAGGCAACTTAGGCCTCTATATCTTTGTTTTCTTTAGCACCTTTCTTGAGGCTTTTTTGGCTATTGTAAATATTTGTATTAGGCCGATACGACCTTTGTAAAAATTATTATTATATATATAATGATGTTCTTCCCCTTTCAGCTCTCAAACTTTTCCTTTACATTATTACTTGTATTCACAAAGGTCGGAAAGCCTTAGCGTGAAACAATGAAGCTATGTTTGAGGGTTCGAACAAATCTTACTTTTATTTCCTTTCTGCGTTAAGGCGTTGATGGGGTTCAATTTTACCGAAGATTTTCCTCCAAAAATATCTTAAGTTTATGACTTTGCCGAGGGCAGCCTTTAGAATCGGTTGTGAAAATTTTTCTCATTTTTGAATGCTTGTTTTTTATATGGATCTCGGACCTCTCCGAGCCGTGTAAAATTGGTCGTAGCCTTTTAGTTCGGGAACTACCCATTGGGTTGATTTTCCCGAGTCATCCAAGTTTGCCCGAGATAACAGTCCCCGATTGGGGTGGTCGTGGTCTTTTTAGAAATCGGGGAGTTTCCTAATAGGTCATTTTCACCCGAGGACCGATGACTTGGGCTATTTGGGTTGGACTTCAGTCCCCGAATGAGGGGGTGGTCATTTGCATTTTGGTTATGTATTGCCCTTGGGCTTGTTATTTTTCGGAAGTACGCAGTTCTTTAAAGGGTTGTAAAGAGGAAAAATGTTTAAACATAAGATGATTGCAAGGAAAGTATTTCTCTTTATTCTCCATTGAAATAATCATACATGCGTACATGTTTTATACCAGGACTCGAGCAATCTCTATGGACACGGTTCGTTTTGATCGTTTGGCCCTTATAATAAATCCTTTTTATCGAGACCCTCCCTTTATGAAGTAGTCGCTAGAGTTGATACTCGAAGATAATGCATATCCGAGAGTAGCCCCCAAGTATTCTAGATTGATTGCAAAGTGACCTCGGATATTGTTGAATTGATCTTCGGTGCCGATTCATAATCGGGCTTCATTCTAAGTTAGCATGATTCATGGTTGCCTCGTTAAAAACATCGGCCGAAAAACCCATTTGGGACAAAACCGGTCTAAGGAAAAAAGAGTGCAACACGTGCTTTCATACCTAAAGACTTCGTGCCGTTCGCTGAAAAATGCATCGTCATTTCTTGTTGACCACCTGCAAGTGTTAGTTTGAAAAATAAAAAAGGAAATGGAAAAGGAAATGAAAAATGGTCGTACCTTAGCAGTAATACCGATTTAGGTGAGATATATTCCAATTGCTAGGTATTTGTTCTCCATTCATAGTTCCGAGCTTGTAGGACCCTTTTCCTGTAACCTCGAGAATTTGGTACGGTCCTTCCCAATTCAGACCCAATTTTCCCTCATTCGAATTCCATGTGTTGAGGGTGCCTTTCCTTAGCACTAAGTCACCGATATTAAAATATCGAAGATTGGCTCTTCGATTGTAATATCTCTCGATCCGTTTCTTTTGGGTGGCCAATCGGATGAGGGTGGCTTTACGTCTTTCATCCAATAGTTCTAGGCTCGTATTCATGGCCTCGTCGTTTGATTCCTTTGTTTCATATCAGAGCCAGATACTCGGCTCTCCGATTTTGATCGGTATTAGAGCTTCGACGCCATAGACTAATGAGAATGGGGTAGCCCGGTACTGGATTTCGTGGTTGTGCGGTATGCCCAAAGAACTTCGGGCAGAATTTCCTTCCACTTTCCTTTAGCGTCGGCTAGCCTCTTCTTAAGATTTTTGATGATGGTTTTGTTAGAGATTCGCCATGACCGTTCTCGCTAGGATGATAAGGCATTGATATGATTCTTTTGATCTTATGATCTTCGAGAAATATGGTTACTTTGCTGCCGATGAAATGCTTCCCGTTATCACACACAATTTCGGACGACATCTGGAATCTACATATGATGTGATCCCAAATGAAGTCGATGACTTCCTTTTCCCTGACTTTTTCGAAGGCCAGTGCTTCAATCCACTTAGAAAAATAGTCAGTCATAAAATTGAGCTTTACCTGGTGCTCGTGGAAGAGGGACAACAATATCCATTTCCCGTTTCATGAATGGCCATGGTGACAAGACCGAATGGAGTAGTTCCCCGGGTTGGTGTATCATCGGCGCATGTTTTTGGCATTTGTCACATTTTTAAATGAACTCCTTCGCATCTTTTTCCATGTCTATCAAATAATAGTCGGCTCTGATTATCTTTTGAACCAATGATTCGGGGCCGGAATGATTTCCACAAGTGGCCTCATGAACTTCCCTCATAACATACTCGTTGTCTCCTGGTCCCAAACATATCGCTAGTGGAGGGCCCTCGACTCTTTTAGATGAGGGGGAAGCTTTCCGTTTTTCAAATACTCTATGTTTTTATTTCTCCAATCCCAGGACAAGCTTATGGAGTTTATTTCGGTGTGGACCTCTTCTACTACTGACCTCGTGAGTTGCACGACGGCCCCCGAATTAAGCTCGTTGTCCTCGACCAATGACCCTAAGTTTGATAGGGAATCAACCTTGTTATTCTGATCTCAAGGTACATGTTGCAAAGTTCACTCCCTAAATCGGTGCAAAGTTACTTGTAACTTATCTAGGTCTCTTTGCATTCATTCTTCCCTAACTTCGAAGGTTCAGTTAACCTTATTCACCACGAGAAGGGAGTCGCATTTGGCTTTGATTACCTCCGCTCCCAAGCCTTTGGCCAGTTAGAGACCTGCAATCATGGCCTCATATTAGGCCTCATTATTAGTCAATTTCACAGTTCTAATAGATTGTCTAATCACATTTCATGTGGGCGGTTTTAGTACGATACCGAGTCCGGGCCCTTTTGCATTCGAAGCACCATCCGTAAAGAGGGTCCAAATTCCCGAGGACACACCCAAGTTTACAAACAACTCTCTTTCAACCTCGGGTACTAGGTCCGGCGTGAAGTCAACCACAAAGTCTGCCAAAATTTGAGACTTAATGGTTGTTCGGAGTCGAAATTCGATATCATACCCGCTAATTTCTACTTCCCATTTGGCCAACCATCCCGAAAGATCGGCTTATGCATAGTATTTCAAAGTAGATAAGTTGTTACAACACATATATGGTGACATTGGAAGTACGGTTTTAGTTTCCTAGAGGCGCTTATCGAAGCGAGCGCCAACTTTTTTAGGTGGGGATACCTAGTTTCGGACTCACCTAAGGTCTGACTAATGTAATAAACCAGATATTGTGTACCTTGTTCTTCCCGGACTAAGACTCCACTTACTGCTATCTCTGATACTACCAAATATAGGTACAATTGTTCGCCTGCTTTCGGCGTGTGAAGCAGCGACAATCTCGATAAGTAATGTTTAAGCTCTTCTAAGGCCTTCTGGCATTCCGGGGTCCATGTGAAGTTATTTTTCTTCTTCAGCAATGAGAAGAATCGATGGCTCTTATCGGAGGACCTCGAGATGAAACTCCCTAGGGCGGCTATGCTCCCGGTTAGCCTTTTCACTGCCTTTACATTTTCTACTACCGTGATGTCCTCGATACTTTGATCTTGTCGGGGTTGATCTTGATTTCTAGGTTAGATACCCTGAACCCGAGAGATTTGCGTGACCCGACCCCGAACGTGCATTTTTCCGAGTTTAGCTTCATGTTGTAATTCCTCAATATGTTGAATGTTTCCTGTAAATGCTTAAAATGGTCCTCTGATCGCAGGGACTTAACTAACATATCATCAATGTAAACTTCCATGAATTTCCCTATTTGTTCTTCGAACATCCGATTTACTAGGCATTGGTATGTGGCACCAATATGTTTTAATCCAAACAGCATTACATTATAGCAATACGTTCCATACTTAGTGATGAACGAGGTCTTCTCCTGATCATCCAGGTTCATCTGTATGTGGTTGTACCCGGAATAGGCACCAAGAAAACTGAGGATCTCGTGGTCGGCCGTGGCATCTACCATGCGATCGATATTAAGCAAAGGTAAAGAGTACTTGGGGCATGATTTATTTTGATCTTTGTAATCTACACACATTTTAAGTTTGTTTCCCTTTTTAGGGACTATGACTACATTTGCTAACCATTTGGGATATTTTACTTCCCGGATGGACCATATTTTAAGAAGCTTGGTTACCTCGTCTTTGATGAAGGCCTGATTTATCTCAGACTGGATTTTTCTTTTCTGCTTCACAAGATAGAACTTTAGGTCTAAGCTTGGTTTATGTGTGGTGATATCTGGTGGGATCCCTGTCATGTCAACACGGGACCAAGCGAAACAATCCATGTTAGCTATAAGAAATTGAATAAGTTTTTTCCTAAGCTCGAGAATTAACCCTGTGACCAGGTATACCTTTCGTTCGGGCAGATGTTCGATTAGTATGACTTTCTCCAGTTCTTCGAACGTTGATATGGTGGCGTCGGAATCATCGGGGATTATGAAGGATCGAGGAACCCCGTAATTGTCATCTTCGTTAATCCTTTGCTTGTCTGATTGGGTCGAGAATGACATTGATGATTGCTATTTGGCTTCCTATTTTTCTTTCGAACCTGAGTTATTTGTCGATGAAAATGTTGATATCGGAATTACTTCATCGAAGACAAACATCTCCTTTGTCATCTTTATCCCTTCTAGTGTTGGAAATTTTAATACTCGGTGAAGGGTCGAGGGAAAATCCCTCATATTATGGATCCATGGTCTCTCAAACAGGGCATTGTACCTCATATCGCCTTCGATCACATACAACTTGGTCTCCTGGATGGTACCAGCTACATTTACCGGCAATGTTATTTCTCCCTTAGTAGTTTTACAAGCCATGTTGAATCGGTTTAGCACTCGGGCCACATGTAAGATTTAGTCCTGTAGGCCGAGTTGTTCTACGACCCTCGATCGAATGATGTTGGCCGAACTACCTGGATCAATCAATACACATTTAACTCGAGTTTTATTCATGAGTACATAAATTTCCAGTGCATCATTATGGGGTTGTTGTAACGACCTGACCGGTCATTTTGAGTGTCACAACCCCGTTCCCCCATTTACTGCTCAATTTAAGCTTCATAGTGGATTTATGACTTATCGAGTTAGTTGGTTCGGGTTCGGAGGGAATTCGGAGTGAACTGAGACACTTAGTCTCTAAAGTAGAAGCTTAAGTTGGAAAAGTCAATCGGATGTTGATTTATGTGTAAACGATTTAAGATTTGAAGGTTCCGTAAGCTCCTATAGGCAATTTTGGACTTAGGAGCACATTCGGAATGCGATTTGGAGTTCCGTAGTGGAATTAGGCTTGAATTGGTGGAAGTTGGAAATTTGACGATTTCAGTCAGCTGTGGAAAATTTGATATCGGGATTGGAATGGATTTTCGGAAATTGGAGTAGGCTTGTGGTGTCATTTGTAGCATGTGTGTAAAATTTGAGGGACCAAATGATGTCGGATTTTGATAAATTTTATATGTATGGACTCGTGAATGAACGGGTTTTCGGATTTTGTGACTTTTGTCGGATTTTAAGATGTGGGCCCAGGGGCCGGGTTGGAGTGAATTTCGGGATTTGGCCTATAAATTGGTATTTTCCTTGTGGGATTTATTCCTTTAACTCATATTGATCGTATTTTATTGCTCGTTGCTAGATTCAGGTCATTTGGAGGCCGGTTCGATAGGAAAAGGCATTTCGGAGTAGGAGTCTACGCGGTTGAGGTAAGTAACAGTTTTAAATCTGGTCCTGAGGGTATGAAACCCTAGATTTTGTGTCATGTGCTTATTTTGGAGGTGACGCATATGAGAGGTGATGGGCGTGTAGGAGTGCACCGAGGGGATTGTGACTTGGTCCGTCCCGTGGAAACTATAAAGTTGAATAACTTATTGATAGCTGTGTGCTCTCTATGTGTTGCAGAAATTTGACTAGAAACCATGTTTAGGCTATATGTTGGTACTGTTGGGACCCACAGAGTTCATGTACATGTTGAACTATCTACTTAATTGTTGTTTTCACTCAGTCAAAATTTACTTGTTATTTTATCTCAGTCTTTATTGTTCATTATTGATGCATCATATTATTGTTGTTTGGGCTGATATTTCTGAGAGCCCGAGAGACTGGAGAGATTTATGACTGAGCAAGGATGAGGGCCTGAATGTGAGATATATTATTATAGCACGTGAGTTATCCGTGCGGATCTTTATATTTATACTATGGCACGTGAGTTGTCTGTGCAGAACGTGAGTTGTCTGTGCAACACGTTAGTTGTCTGTGCTTATAACGCTTGGGCTGTAGGAGTCCCTCATGAGTCTGAACACCCCCAGTGAGCATGGGTACCCATTGAGTGTGAGTGATGAGGGCTGAGAGCCGAGTTATTGAGTTATTGTGACGAGTTGAGTGATTGTTTCCTGAGAGGCTGTACTTGCTTTCATTTATCGTTGCACTTAGTTGTTATCTATCATTGTTGTGGAATTCTCTAAAAGATTTTATATCCTGATTACATGAACTTGATCTGTAAAAATTTATTTGACTTAAACTGCTGGATTTGAAAGTATGCCTATTCTCTATTAAAATTATTGAAAATGGACTATAACCGTGTAGCTCGTCATTATCTTCAGTTCCTTAGTTATTATTGTTACTTGCTGAGTTGGTTGTACTCATACTACACCCTGCACTTCATGTGCAGATCCAGGTGTTCCTGAATATAGCGGGTGTTGAGTTCGGGCGCGATCGAGTACCGGAGACTACAAGGTAGTCGTCGACGTCCGCAAGACCTTGTCTCTCCTTCTATATATTTTTATGTGTTGTATTGATACTTAGACACTAGTTGTATTAGTTTGTTTGTCTAGATGTTCATGACTTAGTGACATCCCGATGTTTGGGGCTAGTTTCTGCATTTTGATTCTATATTGAGTTCCACTTTGTTTTTTATGAAATATTTCTGATATGAAAAAGTTTTAAACTACCTTTTCCATTGAATTACCTGAATATTTTGGGAACGTCGGCATGCCTAGTACCATCGATAGGCGCCATCATGACATGTTAGGTTTTGGGTCGTGATAAGTTAGTATTAGAGCCCTAAGTTACATAGGTCTCACCAGTCATGAGCAGGCTCAGTAGAGTCTTGCGGATCGGTATGGAGACATCTGTACTTATTTTCGAGAGGCTGCATAACCTTAGGAAAATTTCACTTTCTTGTAGTCTATCGTGCGGAATTAATTCAGCTTGAAACATAACTCTTTGAATTCCTTCCACGCATTCATGTGCGCATGCGAGCGCTCAGTATCAGTTGTGCATCGCTGGCTTGCGATTCTATGATCGAGGTTCGAGATGTGTGTTATGGGTTTTGGTGATGGGCTAGTTTGGAGGACTTGAGGCTAGGTTTAGACCGCAACTTAGGCCCGGTAGCTTCAGTTGTAATATGTACATTTGGACTCATATGTCTGGTAATGTCTCTACGAGTGGACTTTATGTCTCGATGAGCGGTGGAATGGCTTTGTGATGAGTATGATGTAACTGCGGGATGTTTTAAGACAATTTGAATGAGACGAAAAGTATTTCCTTATGACTCAAGAGTTTGCTATTGGGTACTTGATTTCTGTCTTGATTTGACATATAGTCTCGAGTTGTGAGTGTATTGAAGGATCTTTCACGTTGTTAAATTGTGGGACAAATTAAATTCTCATGTCTTGTCAATGAGTTTGGACTCAAGAAGAGTAAGTGATTGTGTAGTAATTGTGGTTACGAATGGGCATTTCTAATGTTGATGGCTCGAGAAAGATGATCTTCGAAGAGGCTTAGAGTCGGTAATATTTTATTGGTTCACGTGCGACATAGATGCATTTTGATTTGATGCAACAGCTGTGCGACATAGATGCATGAGGGAAGATATGACGGGAAGTGTTTCGCGGTGGTTAAAGTACTAGCAGGTCAAGTAGGAGAAGTAGAGGTTGAGAAGTTACTTAAAGGAGATGATTTAACCGAAGTAAGAGTGGCAGATTAGCATATGGATTCTGTGGTAGGGTAGTCGCGTGCCTTGAGAAAGTGTAGAATGGTTGGGAATCATGATAGAATGTGATTTAGCCTACATAATTTATTTGGAGTGATGGTTACTGTACGAAGAAAGATTGAATATGACAGAAAGGAGTTTGTTTGAAATGAAGAGGGATATGAAGATCTGATTATCGTTTCAGGCGCGATATAACTTGAGTTCGAAAGGTATTGTTCAACTTTCAGTTGATGTGAATAGGTAAAGTGTAGACTTATACAAATGGTGGGCGAGCATGAGCTCAGGAGAATTTACTGATTACGTAGTTGTTGCACCCAGTGCAGCGTCGTTGGAAGATGTCGGTAAGGAATTCCATAGGTGGGTTATCTCCTGTGAGAAGTTGGCGGTGGCATGATATGGATGAAGCTTCTGCGGGGAATATTACTTGCTACCCGGTAAGAGATCGAGTGTGTGACTGTGGCTGGTGATTCAAAATGTTCATGAAAAGCTTAAAAAAAGACTTCTAAAAGTCTGGCGAGTTAACGGTGCGAGATCTTGGTAACTGAGAAAGGGAAATCCTTGTGGGTTCTGATTTTATATAATGACAGCTTAAGGCTCCGTGAGGGAGCCGGCTATGGACAATATGATTCCATGGTTATGTGTTATATTTTAGTTTTGGTACGAGACATACTTGTGGCTTAATTATGACTTACAGAGATGGAGATTTATGATAACTCAGGTAAGTAAATTCCTGAATGCAGGTTATATTGCACTTTATGAGTATATGAAAATCGTGGGATGAGTGAGTTGCTAATTGTGAATCATATAGTGTGCACGGAGTGTAAATTTGATAGGTGATATTAAAGTAGAGTTACTTCTTTGAGTGTTATTGTGCTAATGGGGCACGTGTCTGTTGGCCATTTGGGCGGTATAATTTGGATTCAGCAAAGTGGGTGACTCTCGAGAAAATTCCAACAGGTCCGACGTTTACATATAGCAATTGAGAATTCCTCCGGACTTGTGTATGGATAAATATGAGATTTTCATTTGATGGTGCCTGGACTTGCGGAAATTCTGTATGACTATGGATTCTACATTTTAGTATAAGGAAGGTAAAAAGAACAATTTCTAATTCACATAAGGTATTCTCAGAGTGAGGGTTACAGTTGTGGTATTTTTCAAGGTGCGTAGGAAGAATACAATTGCTTATGGGCCGTAGGGCATTGTGATTTTATGCTAGGTTTATGGAGTGACTTGTGGCTAACGATTGTGGTATTTTAGCAAGGAGAAGTATCAATCTGAAGATAAATTCGGAAGAAACTCGGAGAAAATAAGACAACTGGGTAGTAAGTTGGATCGGTATGGTAATGGATAGGATCGACTCTTTGGGTGCTCATAATGTGGGGGGTTTTCTACAGATGCTTTGTGGTAATACACCTGGGTTTGGCAATCTGCGTGGCTTGGTTGAGCTAGAGAGATTCAACTCTGATGACTTGATTATGTGCAAATGGATTCCAAAACATTCTCAAGGATTTCTACCACGGTTTGAGATGGGAATTTTCCTACCGGCCTGAGGAGCATATTGGGTATTGTGATTTTCTACCAGATGGGATCAAATAGAAGGCTTCTGGCTGATCGAGTATGTATTCTACTTGTGACTCGGAATAATTATGAGGTTCTCGTATTTTTCAAATGATGGCATGATAGATGCGGTGTGTGGTGTGGGATTAAGGTTGGCGTGTGCAAGGTCACAGTTTAGCTTTGAAAGGGAGGTCATAAATTCTTAGAGGGGATGACCAGTTTTCGATGTTTATATGAATGCTATCACTATTTGGTATTGTGTGAGTAGAGTATACATTTCAGAAGGCGCATTATGCTTTGAATTATGGATATTTCATAGGTATTGCAGCATTTTCCTGGTTGATCGACTGCTGATTTTAAGATGTTGCTATGTGGCACGAAAGAATGGGAGAAATATTCCTCGTGGGATGATCGTGTATGAGAGATGTGTTAGATATTCGGGAGGTGGAGATGGAATCAGAAATGGTGATTCGTGTGTTCTATGGATTTGGAGCAGATTGTTTCATGGTTGCAGACTGTGAAATCGTGGCCGAAGCTAGCCAGATAATGGTATGTATTATGACTCCGTCGTTGTGAATATTTGGAGGGTTATTTATCTACTGTGGGTGACCAGAGTTGATTTAGGGGTCCATTGGTAGGCCCAATTGGGAGGTGTATTATATACCGAGCCGAATTGGTTGGCTCCATACTACTATTGTCGATGAATGTGCCATTCGGTTGATGTTGAGCTTATTCGTGTTCTGAAATGATCGGTGAGTTACTCCTTTATGCTACGAGGAGTTGTGGTTCATTGGTTATATGCACACATGGTAAGGCTCTATTGGGGGCTTTATGGCGGAATTTGAGCGAGATGAGTATTTGGGTATTGCATGATTGATTTCATATTGGCTATGTTCTTTCAAGTTTTGTGGGGCATTGTGTCATTTGCCTCTCCGTGATTATTATTTTTAACAGGGTGGCTCGAGGTATATTATATGGACCAGCGTTTGGATGGGGTCACGCGTTGCTTCGGAGTTCTGTTAAGGTGTGAACCTTGCGTTAGAATCGTGTGATGGTTCTACGGTGTGTGATGTGTTTTCAGCATTTCGTTGTGGTAGTACTTGTTAATCTTGTGGGGCAGTCCTATCATTTGAGTCATTTTCCATGACTGAGTACATTTGACTTATTGCATATTGGCGCACTGATGGCATGGTTTTTGGCTCTGAGTCATATTGGTGTGGCATGTCTGTGGGATAGTTGTGTTTAATAATATAAGGTCATTGGACCCAGAATGGGTACTGTCAGGTTTGATTCTGGTATATTTGGGAAGACGACGTTGAAAGTCGGCTTAGGAGAGGATTATGGTTCTGGTTGGGGCGAGAAAGCTCCATGGCTAGTTGATCTAATGAACGGTTATGAGTTTTGATTGTTTCGTTCATCTTTGGAAGTGTACGAGAGTTTATACTGGTACTTGGTTGGTTTTGAGTAGTTACTGTGATAAAAAATGGTGTTACGAGTATGCGAGTTGTGTAGTATGTTATGAGATTGTATCTGGGATTATGGTTATGACTGAGGATAGCTTGTTCAGGCTTATACAGTGTGTAGATGTGAGATTCAGGTCTTGAAAAGAATTCTAGATGTTAGAAATTTGGCTTCATGATTTTTGTGCTAAGGCTAAATTAATGACTTTCAGTTATATTGTGTGGTCAGGCCTATATAGAATAGGGTGACGTGAGATCACCCCCGGGTATGTGCGTGGTGAGGTGGAATAGAGATTTGAAGGTTAAGAACAACTCTTGGCACGTTCGAGGACGAACGTATATTTAAGTGAGGGAGAATGTAACGACCTGATCGGTTGTTTTGAGTGTCACAACCCCGTTCCCCCATTTACTGCTCAATTTATGCTTTACAGTGGATTTATGACTTATCGGGTTAGTTGGTTCGGGTCCGGAGGGAATTCGGAGTGAACTGAGACACTTAGTCTCTAAAGTAGAAGCTTAAGTTGGGAAAGTCAACTAAATGTTGACTTATGTATAAACGATCTTGGATTTGAATTTTGATGGTCACGTTAGCTCCATTAGGTTATTTTGGACTTAGGAGCGTGTACGGAATGTGATTTGGAGGTCCGTAGTAGAATTAGGCTTGAATTGGCGGAAGTTGGAAATTTGGCAATTTCGGTCGGTAGTGGAAAATTTGATATCGGGGTCGGAATGGATTTTCGGAAATTGGAGTAGGTTCGTGGTGTCATTTATAGCGTGTGTGTAAAATTTGAGGGGCCAAATGATGTCGTATTTTGAAAACTTTTGTATGTATGGACTCGTGAATGAATGGGCTTTCGGATTTTGTGACTTTTGTCAGATTTTGAGATGTGGGCCCGGGTGCCGGGTTGGAGTGAATTTCGGGATTTGGCCTATAAATTGGTATTTTCCTTGTGGGATTCATTCCTTTTGCTCATATTGATCGTATTTTATTGCTCGTTGCTAGATTTGGGTCATTTGGAGGCTGGTTCGATAGGAAAGGGCATTTCAGAGTAGAAGTCTACGCGGTTGAGGTAAGTAACAGTTTTAAATCTGGTCCTGAGGGTATGAAACCCCAGATTTTGTGTCATGTGATTATTTTGGAGGTGACTCACATGCTAGGTGACGGGCGTGTGGGCGTGCACCGAGGGGATTGTGACTTGGTCCGTCCCGTGGAACCTGTAAAGTTGAATAACTTGTTGATAGCTATGTGCTCTTAATGTGTTGTAGAAATTTGACTAGAAACCATGTTTAGGCTATATGTTGGTACTGTTGGGACCCACAGAGGTCGTGTACATGTTGAACTATCTACTTAATTAACTTGTTATTTTATCTCAGTATTTATTGTTCATTATTGATGCATCATATTATTGTTGTTTGGGCTAATATTTTTGAGAGCCCGAGAGACGGGAGAGATTTAGGACTCAGCAAGGCCGAAGGCCTGAATGTGATATTTATTATTATAGCACGTGAGTTGTCCATGCAGCACGTGAGTTGTCCGTGCGGATCCTTATGTTTATTCTACGGCACATGAGTTCTCCGTGCAACACGTGAGTTCTCCGTGCGGATCCTTATGTTTATACTATGGCATGTGAGTTGTCCGTGCAACATGTGAATTGTCCGTGTGGATCTAGATATGATAATATAGCACGTGAGTTGTCCGTGCAGCACGTGAGTTGTCCGTGCTTATAGTGCTTGGGTTGTAGGAGCCCCTCATGAGTCTGAACACCCCAGTGAGTGCGGGTACCCATTAAGTGTGAGTGTTGAGGGCTGAGAGCCGAGTGATTGAGTTGTTGTGACGAGTTGAGTGACTGTTTCGTACGAGAATATACTTACTTTCATTTATCGTTGCACTTAGTTTCTATCTGTCATTGTTGTGAAATTCTCTGAAAGATTTTATATCTGGATTACATGAACTTGAACTGAATAAACTGATTTGACTTAAACTGCTGGATTTGAAAGCATATCTATTCTCTGTTGGAATTATTGAAAATGGACTATAACTGTGTAGCTCGTCATTATCTTCAGTTCCTTAGTTATTATTGTTACTTGCTGAGTTGGTTGTTCCCATGCTACACCCTGCACTTCATGTGCAGATCCAGGTATGTTTGATCACGGAGGTTGTTGAGTTCGGGCATGATCGAGTACCGGAGGCTACGAGGTAGCTGCCGGCATCCGCAGGACCTTGTCTCTCCTTCTATATTTCTTTATGTATTGTATTGATACTTAGACATTGGTTGTATTAGTTTGTTTGTCTAGATGCTCATTACTTAGTGACATCCCGATGTTTCGGGCTAGTTTCCGTATTTTGATTCTATATTGAGTTCAACTTTGGTTTTTATGAAACATTTCTAATATGAAAAAGTTTTAAACTACCTTTTCCATTGAATTACTTGAATATTTTGGGAACGTCTGCTTGTCTAGTACCATCGATAGGCACCATCACGACATGTTAGGTTTTGGGTCGTGACAGCAGTATGATTCCTTCTGTGTCCTCGTCGTTGAAAGATAAAGTTCCTTCTAGTATGTAATCTCGACTCCGTTTTCCCTTGTGATTGATACTTTGGAGCGCTTTATCATCGGACCTTGAGGAACATCGACTCCTCTGATGATCATATGAATGACGCGTTGGGTTTCATCTTGTTCATTCTGTTTATTGGAATCCCTGTTTTTGAAATGATTCTTAGCTCTGTCGCTCAGAAATACTCGAAGATGCCCTTTATTGAACAACCGGGCTACTTCTTCTCTTAATTTTGTGGCCATGTGTGCCATGATATTTACATATTTTGTTGGGATCCCTTTGTGTTGGATCAGTTTGTAGAGGTCGAGGCCATGTAGTGTCTTTGATGCGTCCGATAGCCGATACAATGGCGGATGCATCGATATTGAAGTTATATTCTGACAATCGTGGCGCTTCTTTGGGTCCGGTATGCATGTCGAAACCATTCTTGCTCATGAGCCCTCGAGAGCTTTGGCCTCGGTCATTTCTTCTTTCACTTCGTACAGGGTTGCGCCCAGGTCTGTTTCCCCCACTATCTCCATTATACGAGTATCAATCCCTATTCGACCTTGGTTCTCGGTCGATATCCCTCTTAATTTTGTCGACAAGTCTAATGGGATAAGGAAGGATCCCCTAGTTTGTCATCTTCGACCTTGATCCTCGATTGATACTGATTATGTACTTCATCCCAAGTGATAGCCGACTATTCTATCAAATTCTTCTTCAACTGTTGTGAAGCCACCAAGCTTCAAACATTGAGTCCCTGGGTGAAAGCCAGAACCGCCCAATCGTCGGCGACTGGTGGTAGGTCCATTCGTTTTATTTGGAATTGAGACATGACTTCTCTGAGCATTTTGTTGTCCTTCTGTCTTACCTTGAAAAAGTCCGATTTTCTGGTTTCGACCTTGATGGTTCCGGTGTGTGCCTTTACGAAAGAATCTGCAAGCACAACAAAAGAATCAATAGAGTTAGGTGGTAAATTGTGGTACCATATCATAGCTCCCTTTGACAAGGTCTCCCCGAATTTCTTTAGTAACACAGATTCAATTTCATCGTCCTCCAGATCATTCCCTTTAATTGCACATGTGTAAGAGGTGACATGCTTGTTTGGTTCAGTCGTTACGTTGTATTTAGGGATCTCAGGCATGAAAATTGTTTTTGGGATTGGCTTCGGAGCCACTCTCGGAGGGAAAGGTTTTTGTACGAACTTCCTAGAATCCAGGCCCTTCAATATTTGAGGTTCTCCTGGGATTTGGTCTACCCTGGAATTGTAAGTTTCCACCTTTTTATCGTTAGCCTCGATCTTCTTCTCCCTTGATTCTATGTGTTTTGTCTGCTCTTCAAGCATCTTTATAACTTCAGAGCTAGCCCCTGATTCACGTTCGTTTGACCTTTCTACGACCGATTCATCCCTATGGGTGACTTCTCGGGGAGGATCGGGCTCAGCCCTGCTTGGTGCGCGGTTTTGGCTCTGTAACTGAGGTATCGCCTTCTGTTGAGCCTGCAATATTTCAAAGTTCATTCATAGGTTGATCCTGTCTCCTTCAACGTTTTGTGCGTTCCGAGTCACTGACCGGGCTCCACCACGAATGCTATTTTCGGGGTCGGTAGGCAAATTGCATCGATAGCCATATGCAAATTAGTGTCGATCGGATCTGCTATCATAATTCTAGCGGGATCAGTAGGTAGCATCTCGTTACCGGGTGCTATGTTGTTGTTTTCACCTTGGTGACCGGACTTGTTGTCAACATGTAGAGGTGCTGATTGAGAGTTTGACATTTTTGTTTTTTAGCCTGGAATTAAAGATACTCACATGAACAAGTGTAAAATAGTGTGTGTTACGAAAGTTAGTACCAGGCGATCACTATTATCAATAGCCCCACGGTGGGCGCCAAACTGTTTACCCAAAAAATAGATAACAGTTGAATTTATACGCGGTTTTAAGGATACATGATATAACTTGGCACAAATTGAGAATATATATATATATATATATATATATATATATATATATATATATATATTAAAATTGAATGTGAAAGAAATGAATGCAAACCAAACGAATCGAATATCCTTGGCCCTTGAGTTCGGTCACCCTCAAACCAAGTGAAGGTTCAAATGATATAAGAACAGAGTAACAAGACATTGAAAGCTAAAAGGAGGCAGTATATTGCTTTGTATTGCGTAAATGTGATCTCTCTTACAAATGATCAGACCCCCTTTATATAGTAGGGAAGTCCTACTCTTGGTACAATTCTAAATACAGTAAGAAATCCCATGATAGGCTAATTAATCGGCCTCTCCTTGATACGTTCCAGGATTTCCGCCGTGATCCTCGTCTGATTGTGGATATTTTGGCTTTTCGTTATTTGGTTCGGTAAGTCGCTTGGTCTCGTTCGATCTCTATCTTGCTTGGTCTCGATCTTGCTCGTTCTCGATCTTGGCCGGTCTCGATCTTGGACAATATCGATCTTAATCGATATCTGCATCACGAGCTCGGCAATCTAACTTCGCATTATGGTTCGATATAACACGAGTTTGAACCTTGCCCTATCATGTTCTAGTCTCGATCAGTCATACCAAAGGCAAGCCCGGTTTTGATCGTATACACATCTCTTATCAAATTACCTTTCTTTATTTTTACTAAGATTGTTACATAATATAAATTACCTTAAACCAAAGTCATGATATAATCAAAGGGATAAAAAGGAATAAGAACTCTGCATTAATTAAAAACCAAAAAAGGAAAAAGAATATCAGATCTGTTATAAGAAAAATTAAATTATAATGGATGTCTACTCTTCCTCCATGATCTTCTCAAATGCTTAATGACATATTCAATAACATATTTCTATGTTTAATGACATATTCAATGACATATTTCTTTTCACTTTTCATGCCTATATAAAGGCCTTGTAATAAATAAGAAAATACACACAATTGAAGAAGAAAATCTCTTCCTTCTCTCAATCTCCATTTCTTATTCATGTTTTACTAAATTACTTTTATTTCATAACAATATGTCTTGTTCATGTTTTACTAAATTGCTTTTATTTTATAACACGTTATCAACACGAATTGCTCATTTCATGAGGTATGTCTTTATTTGCTACATCTCTTATATGAAAAAGATAATATTCCAATGTATATATATGTTATGACCGTATACATAACTATGTTAGATAATTATTAAGGTATTTTACTAATAATATTTTTACCATCACATTATGTATTTCATTGAAAGAAAAATTATCAAATATGTAGGCGATTTTACAGTACCTTGCAAATTTGGCATTCGAATATACAATCAATATAAACTCATTATAGTTATAATTTATAATAGTCACGGTTATGCATTAAGCATTAAATATTTTTGCTGGAAATATAAGGCTCATTCATCTGTATTGGATTTTTTTGGTGAAGTTCTTATAGTCTTTGAAATATAAATGGTTATAGGTTATTTGCATCTTTCCCATAATTAATTTATTAAAATATAAAAGTGATTGTATCATTTTAAAAAATAAAATAAAATAGGCATATATCCTAACTAGCATTTTTGTTGCAGAGGAATTGTTTCAAGATTGAAATAGTTTTATATGTCTTCTTGAAAGTTAATTTGCTCATGCCTATAATTATGAAGGAATAATATTTTAAAGGCTCGAGTGCGAGTCCTAGTGAATTTTGGCCTATTATGCCAAAGATTGAGGGTAAGACGATGGGTTCAAGTCCCAACGCACTATGTTGATGAAAAGACGTTGGATTCAAGTTCCAACGCATTATGGCCGAGCATGCCTTTATATGGGTAAGGCATTGGGTTTGAGTCCTAATGCACCATATTGATAATAATAATAATAATAATAATAATAACTAAATAAAAATAATGTATTTTTCATGAAAAAGCATGAAGCTTGTCCCACTTGATTTGCTCCATTTTTGAAGTGAATGCGATAGCAATGCATGATAAGTCTAAATAAAGACAAGTAGTTGACCAATGAATGTGGGCATACGAAAGGCCAAAATAATAATAGTTATCACTATGGTAATTATAAAATGGGAGAACAATACAATGTTTACCATCAAATTGGTATGAAAAAAATAAAAATAAAGCACATTGTATGATTATACTCCATTCTTTGAAGAGAATATGACTTGTGATAAACATTGAGAATGCATACTCATTCCTGAAAATGAATGTGAAAATATATATGTAATAAAGATTATGCATAATAATGTACTTGTGCATGGTTGGATAAATACTACAACTCACCTCTAAGGGAGGTTTGAGATAAAGAAAGATAATAAATATTACTGTGTAGTTACATGAATATATCATTGGTCGCATACATGTGATACGCCAAAAAATATTTTGTCAAGCATTATAAAAGTTAATTAAAGGAAAATTAAAGCAAGAAATTATTTTGCTTATAATGATCTTGAACATGACAATTATTATGATATGATTCTCTTTGTGAAGGATACATTCATTATATGGATAGTGTGACAAAAGATCTTGTAGTACAAAAGCAGTTAAGAGCTCTGAAAGAACTAATTCGTTACAACCCGGATGAATGAAGTTGTTCATGACATTAATATTGTAGTAAGTCTCAAAAGAAACATTTTGATTTACAAATATATTGGCAAAAGTGGTTGGCATATTGAGACTATAAATGAAAAAAAGATTGAATATCTTTATATTACTATAATCATACCGGGTAAATATGAAAGGTTACCTGACTTTTCTTTTATTTGTACTACACAAGTATAAGCATGATGATGCAATCACAAGCCACAAGTAAACTAGAGATTTACTGAAATAAATATTAGTTGGCATGACCGGTTGACCATCTCGGTTCAATTATGATACGAAAAATTAATTGAGATTTACATTGACATATATTGAAGAAATATAATATTCTTCAAGAATTCTCTTCTACTGCTTATTCTTATGATATTGAATCCTTTGATTTATGAAACGAATAAAAGGTGATAAATATATGGGCCCAGTCACCTTCGATGTGGACCGTTTACTATTATATAATTTTAATAGATGCATCTATTCTATGGTCACATGTGCATTTGTTATCAACTTGTTGTTTCATTTTTGCATGATTGATTGCTCAAATTATTAGAGCACAGTTCCAGAATATAAATTATGATGATTTATCTTGATAATACCGGTTTAAATCCAAGTTGGTTTAGCAGAAATTGTATGCCTCAAATTATATCTAAACCATTTGTTATGAGAACAAAACTGCCAAAATAAAATTTGGTATGCGATGCATTATTTAATATACAACAATACTTTTATGCATCTAGCCAAGTTATGATAAGTTCTCCCTATCACAATCGGTTCAGGGTCAGGAACCAAATAATTTCCATCTAGAAATATGAATGTGCTATATGATTTAATTATTCCACCACAATGCACAAAGATGGATCCCCAGATAAGGCTGGGGATATGTGATGGTGATCCCAACAATAGGGGAGAAAATGGGCAGCTGAAAAAGTAATGCATGTAATGAATTATTATGAGTACATCTAGATCCTCGTACGAGAAAATGTGAACTTGAAGTTCAAGTGATGATTCATTTGCAAAATATTGTCAGGCGTATTTGCTGACCCAAATCTAAATATCATATTCAGCTGCTAATGCTCTAAATAAAATAAAGTTCATAATGAATAGAGTCTAGGGCATGCATGAAGCATAATAGACTAATCAGTTCCAAAGATAAAACTCCTTGAAGAAGGAGAGGAGCAAATATTCAAGATGGTGATAATAAGGAGGCAATTGCTCTAGAAGAGCACCACGACATAACACTTCATAAGACCTCATGGGAGAGGTTCAGGTACCAGAAAATAATAAGATAAAGAGATCTTAATAAGTTATGTCTTTATCGGGTAATAGTAGAACTGATATAAAATGATCGTCGACGATATTCTTAATATAATGTAGCGCTCAATTTTATTAATTTTAACGAGGATCTTGAGCTCAAATCTGTCATGAAATCTGGACAGATAAATAATTGGCCAAATGAAAAATACGCAATGAAAATTGATTTCACCTGAAAAATATAAAGTTGGACGGATAGTCCCAACATCTGAAAGTATAAAGCCAGTGGAGGTATAAATATGTTCTTGTGCTAAAAAAAGGTCAAGTCGATAGACATAAAGACGACTTGTGTCACAAGAAGATTTGTAAATATCCTGGCATTGATTATATAGAGGCATGTTCTCCTGTGGTGGTGGATATTGCCATTTCAGGTTTTAATATGGAAATACAAGAAAACGTGATATGCGTATAATGGAAATCATTGAAGGATTTAAATTGTTCTGAAACATATTAAGGTTTCCAAGAAATTTATTAAATAAAGATTCAAAAATCTTTATACGAAATGAAACAATCAGGGCGCATGTGGTATAATTGCCTGAGTGAGTACCTGTTGAAAGAAGGGTACAAGAATGATTCAATTTGTCCTTGTGTCTTTATAAAAGGATCTGGATCTAAATTTGTTATAATCATCGTGTATGTTGATGATTTAAATATCATTGGAACTCCTAGGGAGCTTCCTAAAGCAGTAGAGCTTCCTAAACCAGTAGACTATTTAAAGAAAGAATTTGAAATGGAAGATCTTGGAAAGACAAAATTTTGTCTTGGTCTACAATTGAGTATATGAAAGATGGAATTTTTGTCCATCAATTAGCATACACTAAAAGATTTTAAAGCAATTCTATATGGATAAAGCACGTCCATTCCGACCTCATAAAAATAATGAAGAGCTTCTTTGTCCCAAAGTACCATATCTTAGTGCAATTGGTGCCCTAATGTATCTTTCTAATATTACAAGGTCTGACATAACTTTTTCAGTTAATGTCTTAACAATATATAGCTCTGCTCCTACAAGGAAATATTGGAATGGAATCAAACAAAACATTGCGGTATCTAAAAGGGACTACCGATATGAGATTATTTTATAACAATGATTGCAGTCCCGGTATTATTTGTTATGCTGATGTCGGGTATTTATCTGACCCACACAAGGCTCGATATCAAACATGCTATGTGTTTACATATGGAGGTACTGCCATATCTTGGAGATTGACTAAGCAATCAATCGTGGATACTTCATCTAACCATGATGAGATAATTGCTATTGATGAAGCAAGTCGAGAATGTGTGTAGTTGTGTAACGACCCGACCAGTCATTTTAAAAGTTGTAGGCGGGTTGTCCAATTTACTGCTCATTCTATGCTTTATAACTGTTACGTGACTTATTGGGGTAGTCGGTTCGGGTCCGGAAAGATTTTAGAATGAATTGGAACACTTAGTTCCAAAGTTTAAAACATAAGTTGAAAATGTTGGCTAGATGTCGACATGTGATGACCCAAAATATCATATTTAAATTTAGTAATTAATTCTATATTTTAAGACCTCAAAAATCACTATTTATCATTCCTCGACTTGCGTGCGCAGTCGTAAAAATTTTCGGAAAGTTTTTATGTGAAAAAATGGATTAAAATGTGAAATAGAGTTTTAAAACTCAACTGAGTTGACTTTGGTAAACATTTTGAGCAAACGGACTCGGATCAGTATTTTGATAGTTCTGGTAGGTCTATATCATGATTTGGGACTTGGGCGTATGCCCTGAATCGAATTCCGAGGTCCCTAGCCTGAGATATGGAATTTTGATGAAAACTTAAAAGTTTGAAAGCTTAATGATTTTTAAGAATTTACTGATGTTGGATTTATTGATACCGGATTTGTATTTTGGTTCTGGAGCCCGATATAGGCCCACTATAATATTTATGACTTGTCTGCCGAATTTGGTGAGAAACAGAGTTGATTTGACGTGATTCAGACGTCCGGTTGTAAAAATATAAGTTTTAAAGTTTTCTTGAAAATTTCCGTTGATTTGGTGTCTGATTCGTAGTTCTAGGTATTATTTTGGCAATTTGATAGCGTGAGCAAGTACGTATGAGATTTTTGGACTAGTGTGTATATTTGGTTTGGAGCCCCGAGGGCTCGAGTGAGTTTCGGATAGCCTACAGACCATTTAAACTTTGAGAAAAATCTGGTTTTTAGCTTCTGCTATCATCTCGTGCATTGTGGATCGCGATCGCGAAGCCATTCCTGAGATCGCGAAGAGGAAAGTTGAACTGGCACATTTTGTGCTTTGCGTTCACGACCGAGGGCACGCATTCGTGAAGGGTCGAAGTACAAAGCTTCACGTTTGTGATCGAAGCTTCGCATACGCGAAGAGGAAATGAGGCAGAAGTTGGGGCACTCAAGTTTGTTTTTCGCGTTCGAATGAAACAGCCCGCGATCGCGTAGTGCAAATTGGCAGCCTGTGCAAATTGTGCTTTGCGATCGCGAAGAGTAAAATGGACCTGGGAAAAAGTTTTTCTACGCGATCGCGATCGTGAATGAATTTCCGTGATCGCGATGAGTAAAAATTCGAGAAACACAACTTAAGTTCTATAAAATGGGATTCGTCCCATTTTCAACCATTTTTCATTTTTGAGCTCACGTAAGGTGATTCTTGGGAGATTTTCACGGCAAAACATTAGGGTAAGTGTTCCTTATCCTATATTGATTATATTTTATGATTTCGTAATCATTTATATCATGAATCCGTGAACTTTGGGGAGAAAAATCAGATTTTTATAAAATCTTCCAAAAACAAAAATTTAATATTTGAAGGTCCATTTGACATCGAAATTTGATAATTTTTGTATGGTTGGACTCGTCTCGGAATGGGTATTCGAATTTCATAAGTTTTTATGAGTTTTGAGACATGGGCCCCACTGTCAATTTTTAAAGTGAATTTCGGATTTTATCAGGAGAATTAGTAAATTCATATGGAATTAATACCTATGATTCGCATTGAGTATATCAAATTGTTTGTGAATAGATTTAACACTTTTGGAGACGAATTCAAAAGGAAATGTAATGACCCAACCGGTCATTTTAACTTTTAGAAACCCGTTCCCTAAAATAATACTCCCCGAACATGCTTTTAATGATTATTGACTTGCGAGGATGGTTGGTTCGGGATTTAAAAGTGTGTGGGTTGAAATCGGAACACTGGTTCCTTAAGTTAGCTTTAAATGGACAAGTTTGACTTCGGTTAACATTTTGAGAAAACGACCGCGGAATCGAGATTTGACGGTTCCAATAGGTTCGTATGATGATTTTGGACTTGGGCGTATGTATGAATCGGGTTTTGGATAACCCGGGACCGTTTTGATGCTTAATAGTAAAAATCAACTATTTGAAGGTTTAAAACTCTTTAAATTTGGTTTGGGGTAGGTTTTTGAGTAATTGAAGTCCGTTTGGAATTCTGAGTTTGGGAATAGTTTCGTATAGTGATTTAAGACTTGCACGCAAAATTTCGTGTCATTCCGAGTAGCTTAAGTATATTTCGGCGCATTGGAAGTAAATTGAAGAACTTGAAATTTCTAAGTTTGAATCAATTTGGTTTAGGGTATGATTCTTAGGTTTGATGTTGTTTAACGCGTTCCGAGAGTTCGAGCGAGTCCGTTTTATGATTTCAAACTTGTTGGTATGTTCGGACGGGCTCCCGGGGGCCCCGAGTGTCAATCGGACGAGGCTCAGACCAAGTTGGAAGTTGGGAGCAAAAACTGAAGCTCCCAGCTACTGTCAGAATCGCACCTGCGCTTGGCCAGTCGCAGGTGCGATATTCACAGATGTGACAGAAGTTCGCAGGCGTGGCACTCGCATATGCGAGATTTCTTCGTAGAAGCGAAAAAGGAATGGGAGGCATGCCATCGCAGGTGCGAAATATTGGGCGCACCTACGAACGCGTAGGTGCGAGGCTAGACGCGCAGATGCGAGAATTGGCCAGGCGAGTGGAACTCGCACCTGCGAGGATTTTCCGCAGGTGCGGAGTCGCAAGTGCGTTCCAACCTCTGCAGTTGCGAAAGGCTTGTTTGGCAGAAAGCTTAAAAGAACGGGAATTTACCATTTTTGCCCGTTTTCTCTCCACATTTGGGCGATTTCAGAGCTTTTGAGGGGGGGGGATCAACTAGCAATTTGAAGGTATGTTGGGGGATCAACTAGCAATTTGAAGGTATGTTAATTCTACACAACTTGAGTTAAATACATAAATTATAGGTAGATTATAACTAGTAAATCTTAGAAATCAAAGATTTAGATGAAAAACCTAGATTTTTATAAAAATGAGATTTTAACCACGAAAATGGTTATGGAATTGGATAGAAATTATATATTTGAGTTCTTGAGATTATGGATAACGTTTCTATCCAAATGTTTCCGGAATCCGGGCACGTGGTCCCGGGGTAAATTTTAAGAATTTTACCATTTTGGATAGGGTAATTTATTTAATAGATAAATTTCGAATCATTTAGCATATATTAATTATTTTGTATAATATTTGGATAGTTTTGGATTTTTCGGCGTCGAATCGAGAATTCAACGCGATGTGGTAATCGGAAAGTGGACTTTGAGACGAGGTAAGTCTCTTGTTTAATCTTGTGAGGGGGAAATTACCCCATAGGGATTAAATTGAATAATTGCTGCTAATTGCGGGGGCTACGTACGCACGGGGTGACGAGAGTCCGTGCGTAGCTACTATTAATGCTAAAGTTCGGGTAGTTTAGGACTCAAAGCATGAATTACTTGTGTAAATTGTATTCTTTGTTTACTTAATATTAATTGATATATATGAATATATTGTGAACTGTTAGACAAAGATATTAAAGGATGAAAATCTCATATGATTGATTTTCTGTTTAAATTAATTAATTGTTAACAGAAATTGTTGTTCCTCCCGGATTTATCTTATAATAAATATACTCTCCTTCCGGAGGTACATAAGAAAATGTCCTCCTTTCTTGTGGAGAGGGCCGAACGCCTCGGCAGGATAGATGCATCTATGGATCGTGCCGCACGTCCCTCGGCAGTGTACACGATACTCTGGATCGGGTCGTACGTCTTCGGCAGAAATTGTGCTTAATAATAATAATCACACGATACCTTAGTAGCTTATTTCAGCTTGCGAAGCTAATTGATAAATTTGAGAATCCTTGGAATTTAATGAATTATTATGCCTTCTTGTTAAGGAATTAATTGTTATTCCTATAAATGAGATTAATTCATAAATTTGAAATTAGTTGAATTGAAGGAATTTAATTAATATATTGAGAATTGTTGCATTTGAATGAATTTGATTATTTCCGCTGGTTAAATAAATTATTGTAAATTCTGTGAATCATACTGATTTAAATATTGTAGTTGTATTTCAATTATTATTATTGACCCATAGTGAGTGTCAAAGTCGGCCAACTCATCTCTACCACTTCGAGATTAGGCTTGATACTTACTGGGTACACGTTGTTTACGTACTCATACTACACTTGCTGCACTTTTTGTGCAGGACCTGAGGCAAGTACTAGTGGGGGACCTATCGTCTTACACCCACGCTATCCAGGGGCATAGTGGTGAGCTGCCTTTCTGAGCCGTTCTGCAGCTACTAGTGTCTCTCCTTGTAGTTTTTTCATTCTATCTATTTTTATTTCAGACAGTATTTGAGATTTTGTATAATCTACTAGATACTCATACACTTGTGACACCAAGTCTTGGCACACACATTGGTAGAATTTGGGGGGTTTTTTTTTTTTTTTGGTTTTAAATTTTGTCAATATATGCTTAATTTATTAAGTTGGCTTGCCTAGTTGTAGTGTTGGGCGCCATCACGACCTATAGGTGAAATTGGATCGTGACAACATGGTATCAGAGCACTAGGTTCACATAGGTCTCACAAGTTATGAGCAGGCCTAATAGAGTCTTGCGGATCGGTACAGAGACGTCTGTACTTATCTTCGAGAGGCTATAGGGTGTTAGGAAATTACCTTTCTTCATATTCCATCGTGCAATTGATGTAGTTCTAAATATCCTTCTCTTATTCTCTCTCAGATGGTGAGAACACACTCGAATGAGGTTCCAGACCAGGGAAGAGCTACTCCCCCAGTTGCTAGAGGCTGAGGCAGAGTCCGAGGCCGAGGGAGGGCTCTAGCCCCTGGTAGAGGGCGAGGATGTCCCAGGACTGTTCTAGCAGGGAACCCCATTGTTGAGGAACAGGATGAGGTGCCTGTGGCAGAGCCAGCTCCGGTGGATTTCACATATGCACCGGGATTTCAGGATGTCATGAGTCGTTTGCTGTAGTTCATGAACAATATTACTCAGGCCGGTTTATTTCCAGCAGACCCAACCACATCTTAGGCAGGCGGGGGAGCACAGACCCCTACCGCGCAGGCTCATGGACAAGCAACTGCTGTATATCAGACCCAGGGTGCACTACCCATGGTTGGAGCCCAACCAGTGGCAGCAGCTACACCTGAGCCCAGGCCAGCTGTAGCCGCCGATCCTCAGAAACTATTAAACCGATGGACTAGACTACATCCTCCTGTCTTTGGGGGTGAGAGACATGAGGATCCACAGGACTTCATTGATCGTTGCAGGGACAGACTGCACAACATGAGGATGTTAGAGTCTCATGGGGTTGACTTCGCTACTTTTCAGCTATAGGGGAAGGCCCGTAGATGGTGGCAGTCTTATGTTCTTGGCAGACCAGCAGATTCTCCTCCCATGACTTGGGACAGGTTCACCCGTATCTTCCTGGACAGGTATATTCCACCCTCCCCGAGGGAAGAGTTGCGGTTTCAGTTTGAGCAGCTCTAACAGGGTTAGATGTCAGTGACCGATTATAAGGCAAGGTATTCTGAATTATCTCGCCATGCACTTATGATACTCCCTACTGAGGCGGAGAGAGTGCGGAGGTTTGTAGCCGATTTACATACTGGCATTCATGCCACTATGGCTCGAGAGGTTGAGATGGATACTTCTTATGAGCTAGTTATGGAGATAGTCCGGAGGATTGAGGGTGTGCGTTAGCGGAGCCGAGAGCAGATTATGAGAGATAAGCGGTTCAGGTACTCTAGAGAGTTCAGAGGTGCTCCGTCTGGAGGCAAAGGTCAGTTCGTGAGGGGGCAGTCCAACAGACCCCTATTTCCAGCACCACCACCTCCTCGGGGTACTCCAGTGTGACCTTATCTCAGTGCTATACCAGAGAGTTCTTACCGCCCACCATCTATTCAGGCTCCTCCCAGTGGGTATTCAGGTCCCCAGGGCTAGACTCTTAGTCAGCAGCCCATCGCATCGAAGAGTTGTTACGAGTGCGGGGATCCCAGTCACATGCAAAGATTTTGCCCCAGGCTTCAGGGTAGACCAGTACAGCAGGGTCAGTAGACTATGCCTGCCGGACCAGTTTCTCCACCAGTAGTACGACCACCAAGAGGTGGAGGACATGTGGGTAGGGGCCGACCTAGAGGTGGAGGTCAGCCAGGCGGAGGCCAACCAGATGGTGCTCCAGCTCGGTTCTATGCTTTTCCGGCTAGACCAGAAGCAGAGGCCTCAGATGCTGTGATTACAAGTATTATTTCTGTTTGTGGCAAAGATGCCTCAGTATTATTTGATCCAGGATCCACGTATTCATATGTGTCATCTCTATTTGCTCCTTTCCTGGGTGTTTCTCATGAGTCCTTGAGTACTCATGTTTATGTGTCCACTCCTGTAGGCGATTCTGTTATTGTGAACCGGATCTACCGGTCTTGTATTATTACATTCAGTGGTTATGAAACTAGAGCAGATCTCTTATTGCTCGAGATGACCGATTTTGAAATTATTCTAGGTATGGACTGGTTATCTCCATATCATGCTATTCTAGATTGTCATGCCAAAACTGTTACCTTGGCTATTCCATCTTTGCCTAGGCTGGAGTGGAAGGGTTCATCGATTAGTTCATTTAATCGGGTTATTTCTTATATAAAGGCTCATCACATGATTGAGAAGGGTTGTTTGGCTTATCTAACCTATGATCGGGATACTACTGCAGATACTCCGGCTATTGATTCAGTGCCAGTAGTTCGGGAGTTCTCCGATGTATTTCCTTCAGATCTTCTAGGTATGCCACCTGATCGGGATATTTATTTTTGTATTGACGTGGCTCCAGATACTCAGCCTATATCTATTCCACCGTGCAGCATGGCTTCGAAAGAATTGAAAGAGTTGAAAGAACAGCTTGAGGAGTTACTAGCCACAGGGTTTGTTAGACCGAGTGTATCACCTTGGGGTGCACCGGTATTATTTGTGAAGAAGAAGGATGGCACAATGCGAATGTGTATTGATTATCGCCAATTGAACAAAGTTACTATTAAGAACAAGTACCCGTTGCCGCGTATCGATGACTTATTTGACCAGTTGCAGGGTTCTAGGGTGTTCTCTAAGATCGACTTGAGGTCAGGGTGACATCAGTTGAAGATTCCACATTCGGATGTTCCGAAAACTGCTTTTCGTACTAAATATGGTCATTATGAGCTTCTAGTAATGTCTTTCGGTTTAACTAATGCCCCAACAGCGTTTATGGATTTGATGAACAGGGTATTCAGGCCATATATTGATTCATTTGTCATTGTCTTCATTAATGACATTTTGATCTACTCGCGCAGTAAGGAGGAGCACGAGCAGCATATGAGAGTAGTGCTTCAGACATTGCGAGAACAAAATCTATATGCTAAGTTCTCCAAATATGAGTTCTGGGTAGATTCTGTAGCATTTTTGGGGCATATTGTATCGGGTGATGGTATTAAGGTTGATCCCAAAAATATTGAGGCAGTTCAGAATTGGCATCGTCCCACTTCGGCGACTGAGATCAGGAGTTTTCTAGGTTTAGCAGGTTATTATCATCGGTTCATGGAAGGTTTTTTCATCTATTGCAGCACCTTTGACCAAATTAACCAGAAGGGTGCTCAGTTTCAATGGTCCGATGATTGTGAGGCAAGCTTTCAGAAGCTCAAGACAGCATTGACTACAACACCAGCGTTAGTGTTACCTTCCAGTTTGGGGATGTATACAGTATATTATGACGCTTCACGCATTGGCTTGGGTTGTGTATTGATGCAGAAAGGGAGAGTTATTGCATATGCTTCACGTCAGCTGAAGCCCCACGAAATGAATTATCCGGTACATGATTTGGAGTTAGCTGCGATTGTTTACACTCTTAAGATTTGGAGGCATTATCTTTATGGGGTATCCTGTGAAGTTTATACTGATCATCACAGTTTGCAGCATTTGTTCAAGCAGAGGGACCTAAATTTGAGGCAGCGCAGATGGCTGGAATTACTAAAAGATTATGATATTACTATCCTATATCATCCAGGTAAAGCAAATGTAGTTGCAGATGCCTTGAGTAGAAAGGCGGAGAGTATGGGTAGTTTAGCTTTCATTTCAGCAGAAGAGAGGCCATTAGCTTTGGATATCCAATCCTTGGCTAATAGACTTGTACGGCTAAATATTTCAGAGCCCAATTGAGTTCTTGCATGTGTCATAGCTCAGTCTTCATTATTTGAGCAGATCAAGGCTCGCTAGTATGATGATCCACACTTAATGGTTCTTCGAGAAACGGTATTACGAGGTGGTGCCAAGGAAGTTACTATTGGTGCGGATGGTGTTCTATGACTCCAGGATCGTCTGTGTGTTCCTAATGTGGATGAACTGAGGAAAAAGATCCTGGAGGAGGCACACAGTTCTCAGTATTCTATTCATCCAGGTGATACGAAGATGTATCGTGACCTTAGGCAGCATTATTGGTGCCGATGAATGAAAAAGGACATAGTTGAATATGTAGCTAGGTGTCTAAATTACGAGCAAGTTAAATATGAGAACCATAGGCAAGGCGACCTACTTCAGCAGATGACTATACCAGAATGGAAATGGGAACGCATCACTATGGGCTTTGTAGTTGGGTTGCCGCGGACCTTGCGGAAGTTTGATGCAGGTTGGGTCATTGTCGACAGGTTGACCAAGTCGGCACACTTTATTCATGTTGTGAATACGTATACTTCATAGAGGTTGGCCCAGATTTATATTCAAGAGATAGTTCGGTTGCACGGTGTGCCAATTTCTATCATATCAGATAGAGGCCCTCAGTTTACTTCACATTTCTGGAGAGCAGTACAGAGTGAATTAGGGACCCGTGTAGAGCTCACCACAACCTTTCATCCGCAGACCGACGGGCAGTCAAAGCGGACAATTCAGATTTTGGAGGATATGCTCAGGGCATGCATGATTGACTTTGGAGGTCAGTGGGATCATTTCCTGCCTTTGGCCGAGTTTGCTTATAATAACAGTTACCAATCTAGCATCGAGATGGCTCCATTTGAGGCTTTATATGGCTGTCGATGCCGTTCACCTATCGGATGGTTTGAGCCTGATGAGGCTAAGTTATATGGTACTGATTTGGTAAAGGATGCCTTGGAAAAGGTAAAGTTTATTGAGGAGCGACTTCGTATAGCACAGTCCAGACAGAAGAGTTACGCGGATCAGAAAGTGCATGATTTATCATTTATGGTAGGTGAAAAAGTTCTCTTGAAGGTTTCGCCGATGAAGGGAATTATGAGATTCGGGAAGAAGGGCAAGTTTAGACCAAGGTTTATAGGCCCATTTGAGGTGTTGAGACGAGTTGGGGAGGTTGCTTATGAGCTTGCATTGCCTCCAAGTCTATCGGGAGTTCATCCGGTTTTCCATGTATCTATGCTCCGGAAGTATCATGCTGACTTATCACATGTGTTGGACTTCAGCACAGTTCAGCTAGATAAGATTTTGGGTTATGAAGAAGAGCCATTTGCCATTGTTGATAAACAAGTTCTCCAGTTGAGGTCCAAGAGGATTTCTGCAATAAAGGTCCAGTGGAGGGGCCAACCAGTCGAGGAAATGACTTGGGAGGCCGAGGAGGACATGAAGAGCAAATATCCACACTTATTTAGCACTCTAGGAATTATTCTAAACCCGTTCGAGGACGAACGTTTGTTTAAGAGGTGGGGAATGTAATGACCCAACCGGTCATTTTAACTTTTAGAAACCCGTTCCCTAAAATAATACTCCCCGAACATGCTTTTAATAATTATTGACTTGCGGGGATGGTTGGTTCGGGATTTGGAAGTGTGTGGGTTGAAATCGGAACACTAGTTCCTTAAGTTAGCTTTAAATGGACAAGTTTGACTTCGGTCAACATTTTGAGAAAAAGACCCCGGAATCGACATTTAACGGTTCCAATAAGTT
The DNA here is from genome assembly GCF_000715075.1 of Nicotiana tabacum. Taxonomy (NCBI): domain Eukaryota; kingdom Viridiplantae; phylum Streptophyta; class Magnoliopsida; order Solanales; family Solanaceae; genus Nicotiana; species Nicotiana tabacum. Next base: position 18,648,233 of record NC_134091.1, read on the forward strand.
CGTATGATGAATTTGGACTTGGGCGTATGTACGAATTGGGTTTTGGATAACCCGGGAGCGTTTTGACGCTTAATAGTAAAAATCAACTATTTGAAGGTTTAAAATTCTTTAAATTTGGTTTGGGGGTAGGTTTTTGAGTAATTGAAGTCCGTTTGAAATTTTGAGTTTGGCAATAGTTCCGTATAGTGATTCAAGACTTGCACGCAAAATTTCGTGTCAGTCCGAGTAGTTTATGTATATTTCGGCGCATTGGAAGTAAATTGAAGAACTTGAAATTCCTAAGTTTGAATCAATTTGGTTTAGGGTATGATTCTTAGATTTGATGTTGTTTTACGCGTTTTGAGAGTTCGAGCGAGTCCCTTTGATGATTTCAAACTTGTTGGTATGTTCGGGCGGGGTTCCAGGGGCCCCGAGTGTCAATCGGACAAGGCTCCGACCAAGTTAGAAGTTGGGAGCAAAAACTGAAGCTCCCAGCTACTGTCAGAATCGCACCTGCGCTTGTCCAGTCGCAGGTGCGACATTCGCAGATGTGACAGAAGTTCACAGGCGTGGCACTCGCAGATGCGAGATTTCTTCGCAGAAGCGAGATTTCTTCGCAGAAGTGAAAAAGGAATGGGAGGCCTGCCATCACAAGTGCGGAATATTGGGCGCACCTGCGAACGCGCAGGTGCGAGGCTAGATGCGCGGATGCGAGAATTAGCCAGGCGAGTGAAACTCGCATCTGCGAGGATTTTTTGCAGGTGCGAAGCCGCAAGTGCGTTCCAACCTCTGCAGGTACGAAAGGCCTGTTTGGCAAAAAGCTTAAAAGAATGGGAATTCACCCTTTTTGCCCGTTTTCTCTCCACATTTGGGAAATTTCAGAGCTTTTGAGAGGGGGGTTTCAACTAGCAATTTGAAGGTAAGTTAATTCTACACACCTTGAGTTAAATACATAGATTATAGGTAGATTATAACTAGTAAATCTTAGAAATCAAAGATTTAAATGAAAAACCTAGATTTTTATAAAACTGAGATTTTAACCACGAAAATGGTTATGGAATTGGATAGAAATTATATATTTCAGTTCTTGAGATTATGGGTAACATTTCCATCCAAAGTTTTTCGGAATCCGGGCACGTGGGCTCGGGGTAAATTTTAAGAATTTTACCATTATGGATATGGTAATTTATTTAATAGATAAATTTCGAATCATTTAGTATATAATATTTACTTTGTATAATATTTGGATAGTTTCGGATTTTTCGGCATCGAATCGAGAATTCAATGCGACGTGGTAATCGGAAAGTGGACTTTGAGATGAGGTAAGTCTCTTGTCTAATCTTGTGAGGGAAATATTACCCCATAGGGATTAAATTGAATACATTTTGCTAATTGCGAGGGCTACGTACGCACGAGGTGACGAGAGTCCGTACGTAGATACTATTAATGCTAAAGTCCGGGTAGTTTAGGACTCAAAGCATGAATTACTTGTGTAAATTGTATTCTTTGTTTAATTAATATTAATTGATATATATGAATATATTGTGAATTGTTAGATAAAGATATTTAATGATAGAAATCTCATATGCTTAATTTTCTGTTTAAATTAATTAATTGTTAAAAGAAATTATTCTTCCTCCCGAATTTATCTTATAATAAATATACTCTCCTTCCGGAGGTACATAAGAAAATATCCTCCTTTCTTGTGGAGAGGGTCGAACGCCTCGGCAAGATAGATGCATCTATGGATCTTGCCGCACGTCCCTCGACAGTGTACACGATACTCTGGATGGGGCCGTACGTCCTCGACAGAAATCGTGCTTAATAATAATAATCACACGATACCTTAATAGCTTATTTCAGCTTGCGAAGCTAATTGATAAATTTGAGAATCCTTGGAATTTAATGAATTATTATGCCTGCTTGTTAAAGAATTAATTGTTATTCCTATAAATGAGATTAATTGATAAATTGAAAATTATTTGAATTGAAGGAATTTTATTAATATATTGAGAATTGTTGCATTTGAAGGAATTTGATTATTTCCGCTGGTTAAATAAATTATTGTAAATTCTGTGAATCATGTTGATTTAAATATTCTAGTTGTATTTCAATTATTATTATTGACCCATAGTGAATGTCAAAGTCGGCTATCTCGTCTCTACCACTTCGAGATTAGGCTTGATACTTACTGGAAACACGTTGTTTATGTACTCATACTACACTTGCTGCACTTTTTGTGCAGGACCTGAGGCAAGTACTAGTGGGGGACCTATTGTCTTACACCCACGCTATCCAGAGGCATAGTGCTGAGCTGCCTTTCTGAGCCGTTCTGCAGCTACTAGTGTCTCTCCTTGAATTTTTTTCATTCTGTCTATTTGTATTTCAGGCAGTATTTGAGGTTTTCTATAATCTACTAGATGCTCATACACTTGCGACACCAGGTCTTGATACACACACTGGTAGAATTTGGGTTTTATTATTTTTCTTGGTTTTAAATTTTTTCAATATATGCTTAATTTATTAAGTTGGCTTGCCTAGTTGTAGTGTTGGGCGCCATCACGACCTATAGGTGAAATTGGGTCGTGACAAGAAAAGTTGTGGTCGAGTAATTGATTGAAATTTGCAAAATAAGGTAAGTGTCGTGGTTAACCTTTACTTGAGGGAATAGAACCCTTAAATTATTTGTTATGTGAAATGCATGTGAACGACGTATAGACGAGGTGACGAGTGTCTATACATCGTCAAATTAATTGTTTGCATAATTATTTGAAAATCATAAATTGTTATAAGACACGAATTAATTGTTATAATAATTGTTTCTATCCTATTGTTTGTCAAATATTAATTCTTGAATTCCTGTAATAATTGTTACATGCTATTTGATTTATGTGTCTTAATTGTTACTTGACATTTAACATATTAAATATTAAACTGCCTATTTTATACCTGATTTCCAAAATAAATTGCTACTTGTCATTGTCTGTTTCATGAATAAAGCATAATTATTGTATGTTTGTTGTCTTATAATTTCATATTAATTGTTGTATTTATTGGGGTAAATTCTTTTATAAGAATTGGTAAGTGAATAAACATATTGGGGGATCGGGTTGCACGACGCAACAGACTTATTTAAAAGTCTATATATATACTTGAATAAAATGAATATATTAGAGGGTTGAAAATGAATATATTGTGGGAGCGGGTTGCACGTTGCAACGAAAATTGGTTGAAATAATAATTGGTTATGACTGTTGAGTTGGCTTCAACTATTAAAAATGAGTTATCTGATTTAATTCTATTATTGTTGTTACTACTATTATTGCGTACAGGTTGATGTAAGCGACCCGTCTTAGCCTCGTCACTACTTCGTCGAGGTTAGGCTCGGCACTTACCAGTACATGGAGTCAGTTGTACTGATACTATACTCTACACTTCTTGTGCAGATTTCGGAGTTGGTCCCAGCGGCGTACCATAGACTTGCTCGGATTTCAGCTACCTAGAGGAGACTTGAGGTATAACTACACGACGTACGCAGTTCTGATGTCACCATCTACTTTAATTTAGCTTTGTGTTTGTTTTCAGACAGCTTTATTTTATTAAGACCCTTTATTTGTATTATTCTAGAAGTTCGTGCACTTGTGACCCTAATTCTGGGATGGTATTTAGACATCGCTATTTTTATGGATTAATCACTACATTTTAGACTTTACTTCCGCATTGGTTTCTTTGTTATTAATTAATTTAAAATTATTTAAAAATGGCTAATATTATTCTAACGCTGGATTGCCTAGCAAGTGAAATGTTAGGCGCCGTCACGGTCCTCAAGGTGGGAATTTCAGGTCGTGACACGACCTATGTGCAAATGACCCCGGAATAGAATTTTGATGATTTCAACAGATCCGTATAGTGATTTTGGAGTTAGGAGCGTGTTTGGAATTGTATTTGGAAGACCGTAGTTAAATTATGCTTGAAATGGCTAAAATAGTAATTTAAGTTTGGATGTTTGACCGGGGAGTTGACTTTTTGATATCGGGGTCGAAATCCATTTCCGAAAATTTTCATAGTTCCGTCATGTCATTTATGACTTGTGTGCAAAATTTTAGGTCAATCAGACTTGATTTGATAGTTTCCGGCATCAAATGTAGAAGTTAGAAATTCTTAAGTTTCATTAAGCTTGAATTTGGGTGTGAGTTGTGATTTTAGTGTTTTTACATATGATATGAAGACTCGACTAAATTCATATGATGTATTAGGATTTGTTGGTATATTTGGTTGAGGTCTCGAGGGGCTCGGGCGTGTTTCAGATGGTATTCGGCTTATTTTCCTTCATTTTGGCACTGCTGGTAGCTGCGGTTTGCTGGTGTTTCAAACCTTCTTTGCGATCACGAAGATTGGGACACAATCGCGTAGGCTTAGTTGAGGCAGCATTGATTTTGTTCTTCACGATCGCGTGAGGTCAACCGCGATCGCGTAGGTTGGGCCAGTATGTGCATCGCGATCGCGTGACATTGTTTGCGATCGCGTAGGGGAAACATGAGAGGAAGTTGGGCCACACGTTTGCTCTATGCGATCGCGTGAAGAGGGATACGATCCCGTAGAGTTGGAATCTTGTGCATTGCGATCGCGTGGCATTGTTTGCGATTGCATAGGGTTAAACTTGGGCAGTGAAAAACTATGCTTCGCGATCGCGTGTGACTGTTCGCGATCGCGTAGAGAAAATGTTTGGGCAGATTAAGTTCTGAAAATTTTCTATTTTTGATACATTGGAGCTCGGGAAGAGGCGAGTTTTGGGAGATTTTCAGAGAAAATATCGGGGTAAGTATTCTTAGCTCAATTTTGGTTAGATTACTCGAATCCATCATTGTTTTTAACATTTAATTGGTGATTTAAGTTGGATACAATTTTGAAAACCCTTTTCGATAGATTTGAGGATTTGAAGGTAGAATTTTTATTAGAATTTAGTCATTTTGGTATGTTTAGACTCGTGGTTGAATGAGCATTTATATTTTGTAACTTTCGTCGGATTCCGAGACGTGGGCCCCACAAGCAATTTTTGAGTTAATTTTGAATTTTTATTGAAAAATGTAGTATTTTCTCATGGAATTGATTCTATAATTTTTGTTGACTGTATCGAATTAATTATGACTAGATTCGAGTCGATCAGAGTCGGAAAATCGAGGAAAAGGCATACTACTTGAATAAAAATGAGCAAGTCGAGGTAAGTGACTTGTCTAACCCCGTGTGTGGGAAATTTTCCCTAGGATTGGTATTGATGTGATAATTACAATGTGATGAAAGTCGTGTACACGAGGTGACGAGTGTGCACACGGGCTAAATGTGAAAGATTATATTATTTTAAAATTGTATAGATCACTGTTGCATATTAATTAAATTATTAAATCTTGTTATATTCTCCATTATTGATCTGATTTATATACTTTAAATTTTCTTGACTTTCTCCTGCTAATTGTTTTTACATGTTTAGCTGAAACTTGGTTTCTTTTATTCTGTGCATTATTTGAAGGTGGAATTTATTTAATTTAAATATTATTAATATGAAGTATTTGATATTTTAAATTTGGAACTGAGGCCACGTATTAAAATTTTTTAAAATATTATTTTTTCTGAGTTATTTATTCTCGAATATTGTTTTGTGAGATTTTGTACTGATTGTGATTGAGCCGTGAGCTTCATATTGTGGAAAATATTGTTGATGTTATTTATTTTGGCAAATTAAATTATTTGGTCACTTGAGGTGCAAATTGTAATATATTGTGATATTGATACGCATGCGGTGCTATAAGGTCTGGGTGTTAAAACATATGCGGTGAGATAAGGGTGGCTTGATACGCGTTGCTAGTAGGGGAACTACCAGAAGTCATGTGGTGTGATAAGGGTGGCTAAAACGCGAGATGCTATTTCGAAAAAAAAATATTTTCTTAAAAATTAAATGTGAAGGCTCCCGCGGTGATATAAGAAAATGAGATATTGTGAATTTATTTATGATTTGGGACTACGAGGCGGTAACTCGGGAGTTCCCTTGTTGATTTTGATTTATGGACGCAGTTGACTTTGATTATTGTTGTGATTTTCTTAAAGTTGAAAAGAATTCTGTTTTGTTTCCACGAGGTATTATTTGCCATTATTTTGCATAGTTAATTGGTGGCATACTATTTACTTGATTCATTTTCATTTCATTTTTATTATATTGTTAAACATTTCACCTTGTCTTTTATTATTCCAGTAGGGCCTGACCTTACCTCGTCACTACTCTACCGAGGTTAGGCTTGGCAATTACTGGGTACCGCTGTGGTGTACTCATACTACGCTTCTGCACATCTTTTTGTGCAGATCCAGGTACATCCTACCAGTTCGAACATCAGTGAGATACCTGTGTACGGAGACTTCAAGGTATATCTGCTAGCGTCCGCAGACTCAGGAGTCCCCTTCTATCATTATTATGTTGCTTCATTATTTTCTTAGATCCTAATATATAGATACATTGAAGATAAATTCTTAGAAGTTAGTGACTTATTTGTACAGGGTTTTGGGAGTTGTAATTAAGTGAATTGCAGATTTATTTATTCCATATTTCTTTTGTTATCCCGCATTGATAGGCTTACCTAGTCTTAGAGACTAGGTGCCATCACGACATCCTACGGAGGAAATTTGGGGTCGTGACAGGTTGAGGTCTATAATACACCTTATTCGAGATAAATGTGGTTTGAAGTATGACAAACTACCCATAATTTTGTATGAAGACAATGCATCATGCATAGACCAATTGAAGGGAGGATACATAAAAGGGGATAGGATAAAGCAAATTTCACCAAAGTTACTTTTCACACATGATCTTCAAAAGAATGGTGATATCAATGTGCAACAGATCCGTTCAAGTGATAATATGGCTGATCTGTTCACCAAATCTCTACCGACATCAACCTTCAAGAAACTAGTGTACAAGATTGGGATGCGAAGGCTCAAGGATGTGAATTGAAGCTCTCATTTTTCCTTACAAGGTTTTGTCCCACTGGGTTTTCCTTGCAAGGATTTTAACGAGGCAACCAAAAGGCGTATTTTTAAACATGTGTTCTCTTTTTTCCTTCACTAGTATTTTTTCCCATAGGATTTTTTCTTAATAAGGTTTTAACGAGGCATATTATCTATGAACATCCAAGGGGGAGTGTTATAAGAAAAATCAAATTATGGTGGATGTCTACTCTTCCTCCATGATCTTCTCAAATGCTTAATGACATATTCAATGACATATTTCTATGCTTAATGACGTATTCAATGACATATTTTTCTTCATTTATCATGCCTATATATGAAGGATTGTATATAGATGTTCATAACACGCAGAGGAAGACAATAACAATTCTAGGCAGATCTTTTCGTGTTTAAACTATTATTTACATGTCAAAGATCAGATCTGAGATGTACCTGGTGAAGAGAGACTCGTTACAAAAGTTTTTTCGATAGTGCGAAGACTATATGCGTATCCACACCGAGAATGATCCTTGTTATCAACTCTTTGATCAATGAAGCACGCGAACAAACTGAACCAAAAATTGTGTTGAAAGTTTTCTCAAAAATCTCAACCCAAAGGTAGAAGAACAAGAAACACTTTTCTTGTAATTGTATTTTCTCTCTTGGCTTTGTATTGCACTCCCACTTTCACAAAGTGATTTTTCTTCTCAAGAAATAATAATAATGCTACAAATTATTCTCCATCACCCTTTATATAGTATCACCTATAAACCCTTTTCCTATTTGGTTGAGGTAATGATTTACTTGAGGTAAAAGGTTAATTTCAAAATTAAACTTTATGGAATTTTGTAAGGAAAAATCGTAATCCCATTCTCAATGGGTTTTCCCGTGGCTGCCGATCATGGAATTTACATGACGTCCAATTCCAAGCATTGGAATTTTCCTATTAAAACATGAAACCAATGTTTTGTTGCAGACGTCCTTTTATGGACTTTTATTTTTCGTCCAATTCTAAATTGGATTTCCAAATAATATATTATATACATACCTTATATAAATAAATATTAATTATATGTATATATATCACATATATATTTCAACCAAGAGATAATTTAATTTTCTATTCCAAATAGAAAACTTCAATTTATTCACAATATTAATTATATCCTTTGTGCTAGCAAAGAATATAATAATATTTTATTTGGACTAATAACTAAATTTATTTGACTAATTAAATTCATTAATTTAATTATCAAATAGTAAAGTAATTAATCCTTTAGCAAAGATCAGAACATTCGTTAGTGTGCGACCCCATAGGTTCAATACTAACCCAGTAGTAAATTGATCACATCAATATACTAATCAAGGGTGACGTCTAGCAACACTCCTTAACGACCGGATAGAATGAATATACAATTTACTCTCAAGAACCCGTAGAAGAATAATGTAGTAATTCCTTTTGTCCTTATAGCTCTGGGTCACCCTAGGATATGGTTCAACTGTCAAATCCTAATAGGCGACCAACTATGCGTTCGTGTCAAATATAATCGACCATTGAATGATCTAAGAAACTATTTTCTTCTTTCATTCAATTGCCCTGGCCAAGGTCTTAGTTTGGTCGTTTATAATTCATGACAACATGGAGCTTAAACTTATTACCAAGAGTCGACATATTCTATCATGATCAATCACTAATTCTACAAGTATTTAATCGTACCCAATATCCTTTCAACTATCGCCCTAGGGCCATATGTGTCTAGTATCAAAGCACGATAAATAACTTGTCAATTACTATGACGATATCAGGTCAAAGGAAACCCTTACATCACATTCTTCAAGAGAATATCCTATTGACAATTTATGGTAATTCTAACCATTAGGAATTATCCAATGAGTCAATTCAATGATCATATCTCTATATGCATCATCTATCTATGTGATTTAGTAAATGAGATCAACTAATCTTTATCCCATAAAGACGATCACATAAATATTGATCTAACCGGATTACCAATGTCCAAATTAATAATCCTACGATCAAGAACAAATTTAGATTAAATTATAAAAAAATTTACTCTCATTATCATGATCTCCATCATGATGACAAATCTCAAAATTTAATCAAGGACCTTGTTAAATTAATCAATTAATTAATAATAACTATGATAAACGAATATCAAATGCCATATATTTTTATATCAAATAATGTTAAGAAAATATGTTCAAATCATCATTTATGTGATTTGATCTAGGGCATATCCACTATATCCCTAACAATCTCCCACTTGCACTAGAGTCAATCGCTCTTGTACTTCATGCCCAATTTTTACTTGTGCTTGTCAAACTCTTTTCAGCCAAGAGCTTTAGTGAATGGGTCTGCAGCATTTTCTTTTCCATCAACCTTTTGAATCTCGACGTCTCCATATTCAATGATCTCTCTTATCAAGTGATACCTTCGTAGAACGTGTTTGTATTTTTGGTGTGATTTTGGTTCTTTTGCTTGAGCAATGGGTCCAGTGTTGTCACACAACAATGGAACTGCACCTTCTATTGAAGGAACCACACCAAGTTCAGTTAAGAACTTTTTCATCCATACAGCTTCCTTAGCAGCTTCACTAGCTGCTATATATTCTGCTTCAATCACTGAATCAGCTATTGTAGCTTGTTTGGAACTTTTCCAACTCACTGCACCACCATTTAAGGTGAATACATATCCAGAAATAGATTTGCTATCATCTTTATCTGAAGAGAAACTTGCATCAGTATAACCTTCAAGTTTCAACTCAGAATCTCCATAGATGAGGAATTGGTCTTTAGTACTTAATAATGGTCTTCACCACCTTCCAATGTTCCTCACTAGGATTTTCCTGATATCGGCTAGTCACTCCAAGTGTATAAGCCACATCAGGACGTGTACATGTCATGGTATACATGATAGCTCCCTCTGTACTAGTGTATGGGATCATACTCATACGTTCTCTGTCTTCAGGTATTTTAGGACAATACTCCCTACTGAGATTAATTCCAGTGTCTATCGGTAGATAGCCTCTTTTTGAATTATCCATATTATACCTTTTCAGAATGGTATCAATGTACAAAGATTGGGAAAGTCCAAGCAGCTTCCTCGATCTATCTTATAGATCTTTATTCCTAATATATAAGCTGTTTCTCCCAAGTCTTTCATGGAGAACTGTTCAGATAGCCAAATCTTGGTACTTTGCAATGCCGGTATATCATTCCCTATGAGAAATATATCATCAACATATAATACTAAGAATATAATTGTGCTCCCACTAACCTTTTTGTACACACAAGGTTCTTCTTCGCATCTAACAAAATTGAACTTTTCAATTGTCTTGTTAAAGCGAATATTCCAATTTTGAGAAGCTTGCTTTAGCCCATAAATGGATCTTTGTAGCTTGCAAATTTTATTATGATCAGACGAAGATGTGAAACCTTCAGGTTGTGTCATGTACATATCCTCTTCTAGATCACCATTAAGGAAAGCTATTTTCACATTCATTTGTCATATTTCATAATCATAGTATACTGCTATAGCAAGCAAAATCCGAATTGATTTGAGCACTGCCACGGGAGAGAAAGTATCGTCATAGTCGACTCCTTCTTTCTGATGATATCCCTTGGCAACAAGATGGGCTTTGTAGGTCTCCACCTTTCCGTTTGCTCCAATCATTTTCTTAAAAACCCATTTACAACCTATAGGTTTTATATCCTTTGAAGGTTCAACTAAAGTCCATACTTTATTTTCCTTCATGGATTCCATCTCGGATTCCATGGCCTTTTGCCATTTCTCATAATCAGAACTTTGTATAGCCTCTTCATCGGTCTTAGGGTCATCATCATTATGATCAACCTCATTTGATACATCATCTTGTACCATTAGAGTTAAACTAGTTTGTGATGACCCAAAAGGTCATCTTATATTTTAGAACTTGAATCTACGCTCTTAAGCCTTAAAAATATCATTTTTACCCTCTTCGATTTGCGTGCGCAGTCCGGGCAGTTTTTCAGAAAGCTTTTATGTTGAAAACTAATGAAAATAAGAATGTTTACCTTAAAAGTTGATTTTAGTTAACTTCGATCAATATTTTTGGTAAACGGGCTCGAATCTATATTTTGACGGTCCCAGTAGGTCCGTATCGAATTATGGGACCTGAGCGTATGCCCGGAATCGAATTCGGAGGTCCTAACTCAAGTTATAAATTTTTGATGAAAATTAAAAGTCTGAAAATTAATTATTTTTAAGAATTGATTGATATTTGGCATTGTTAGTACCGGGTTAGTATTTTGGTTCCGGAGCCTGGTACAGGTTCATTATGATATTTAAGACATGTATGTGAAATTTGGTGAGAAACGGAATTGATTTAACGTGATCCGGACGTCCAGTTAAAAAAATAGAAATTTTAAAGTGTTCTTGAAAATTTTATTTGATTTGGTGTTAAATTCGTAGTTCTAGGTATTATTTTGGCAATTTGATCGCACGATCAGGTCCGTATGATATTTTTAGACTTGCGTGCATGTTTGGTTTGGAGCCCCGAGGGCTCGGGTGCCAATCGGGCGATGTGCGAGTTGAGTTCAAACCTCAACAAGGCTGCTGGTGCACCAAATCTGGTGTGCCCGCACCTGCGAGCCTTTGGTCGCAGGTGCGGACGATAGCCCTGCAGGTACGACCCAGGCCTGGACTCCATTTTTCTGTAGATACGGACTTCTCTCCGCAGGAGCGGGACTGCAGAAGCGGAACCCAGTCTGCAGGTGCAGCCCCAGTTGGCCCAGTCTTTTTCCGCAGAAGCGCACGTCCTGTCCGCACGTGCGGATGCGCAGGTGCGACCAAAACACCGCAGATGCGAAGGTCGCTGGGCAATGAGTTCATTTAATTCGGACTCCAGCAATATTTCTTCTCGTTTCAAAAGGATAGGAGGCCTAGGGCAATTTTTCAAAGATATGTTCTTCCCCAAATCATAGGTAAGTGTTCCTTAACTCGTTTCTTTCAATCTTTTACTTCATTTCACAAGAATTCAACCAAATATCTAGAGTTTTCATGGTGGAATTAGGGGTTAGGGTAGAAACTAGGGATTTTGGGAATTTGAGGATTTAGAACTCAATTTGAGGTCGGATTCCAAAATTAATTATATATTCTGGCTCGAGGGTGAATGTGTAAGTCTCTTGTCTATGGGAAATCGACTTTTTGGAGGAAAATATGGGAAATTTAGTATATGCAATATAATTGACTTCTTTAGCAATATTTGATATTATTGAGTCATTTTTGAATAGATACGAGTAGTTTGGAGGTGAATTCCAAAGGAAAAGCTTTGATTGAGAATTAAGTGGCCTTCGGAGCGAGGTAAGTATTGTGTCTAACCCTGACTTGAGGGAATTAGGAACCTTTGATTATTTGCTAAGTGAAATCCATGTGAGCGGCGTATATATGAGGCGGCGAGTACTTATGCGCCGCTAATTTACCTGTTTTCCATGTTTCTCTGTTTTCTTATATTGTCTCATTCCTATGCCAAATTGCTACGTGTTATACTAGTGTTGTTCAATTTATCGTTCTTATCATGTTTACGGATTTTCTGGTGATAATTGAGTTTTTATTTCAAAGTTGAGATTGATATTATGGAACCAAATGTTGAAGTAAGGTTTGTACTTGTTATTCTATCTCCCTGTTGTTATTTATGCACTGCATTATGGTAAGGGAGAGTGTTAATGCACGAAGGGTGATGCCGTGTCATATTGTGAGTGTTAATGCACGAAGGGTGATGCTGTGCCATATTGTGAGTGTTAATGCACGAAGATTGATGTCGTGCCATATTGTGAGCATTAATGCAGGAAGGGTGATGCCGTGTCATGATATGAGAGTTAATGCACGAAGGGTTATGTCGTGCCATTTCTATTAATTTTATGGTGAGATTAAGAGTAAAAGCACGAAGGGTGATACCGTGTATTTTTCCTTACTGTATTCACTATTCCTGTTGATTCATGGTATATTGACTGCTCCGGTGATCATTCTGTTGTAGTTCTTTATCTTGTATTCCCCTTAGTATGTTCCCCTCCCGACATTTCCTGTTTAGTTCTTCATTTCTGTTATTTGCATATACACTGTTAAATTGTATAGGTTGATTTGTAGGTGCCTTGCCTTAGCCTCATCACTACTTCGTCGAGGTTATGCTCGACACTTACCGGTACATGGGGTCGATTGTACTGATACTGCACTCTGCACTTTCTGTGCATATTTTGATACCGGCTGGGGTTGATCGAGATTTTGCTATTGGTCCACTGTCCGGAGACTCAAGGTAGATCTGTCGGCGTTCACAGACCTTGAAGTCCCCGTCTATCTTTTCTGTTCTACTGTTTCTTTCATTCAGACAGTTGTATTTCTTTCTGACTATTACTTGTCGCAAATTCTAGAATGCTCGTGAATTGTGACTCCAGATCCGGGTGGTAGTAATTAATACAGTATTAAGATATTCCGCACTTATTATTATAATTCATCTTAGTTAATTATTATTATTTACTGAATAGAAATAAGGAATTGTTTTAATGATTTTCTAACATTGGCTTGTCTGGCAAGTGAAATGTTAGGCGCCATCACGGTCTCGTCGGTGAGAAATTTTGTGTCGTGACAATTGGTATCAGAGCACTAGGTTGCCTAGGTCTCACGATTCACGAGCAAGCTTAGTAGAGTCTGGAGGATCGGTACGCAGACGTCTATGCTTATCTTTCAGAGGCTATGAAGTTTAGGAACAAGTTTCACTCTATTCTTCTCTGTCGTGCGATTTTGCTTTCTCAATACTGATTGAACTCTTCTACTCTTATTCTCTCGCAGATGGCGAGAACATGCACCGCTTCCTCAGCTGAGCAGCAGCCAGAGCCTCTAGTGGCAGCTCCTACGCGGGGCAGAGGTCGAGGCCGAGGTCGTGCCAGAGGCCGAGGCAGGGGTAGGGCGCAGCTTAGAGACCGAGCAGTAGCCCCAGCAGTGGATCCTCGAATAGATCTTGACGAGGAGGTTCCAGCCCAGACTGTTCATGCCGGACCAACCCAGGTTCCGGAGGGGTTCATTGCTACCCCAGTACTTCAGGACGCTTTGATCCGCTTGGTGGGCCTTATGGAGAGTGTGGCCCAGACTGGCGCATTTTCCATGGCACCAGTAGTCTCTCAGGCTGGAGGAGGAGTCCAGACTCCCACCACTCCCGCTTTAGAGCAAATAGCTCCCCAGTATCAGGCTCCAGCAGCTCAGCCAGTCGGATTAGTTTAGCCGGTTATTGCAGCACAGGTCGGAGATGGGCCAGCTATGTCTTCTGAGGCTTTATGGAGATTGGACAGGTTTACCAAGCTCTTTCCTGTTCACTTCAGTGGTGCTCCTTTAGAGGACCCCCAGGAGTATCTTGACAGCTGTCATGAGGTTCTACGAAACATGGGTATAGTGGAGACCATTGGGGTCGATTTTGCTGCATTTCAAATGACATGCTGGGTATTGATTGGTTGTCACCTTATAATGCTATATTAGATTGTCACGCCAAGACGGTGACCTTAGCCTTGCAGGGGTTGCCTCGATTAGAGTTGAGAGGGAATCTTGGCCATTCTGCCAGTAGGGTTATGTTTTATGTGAAGGCTCGACATATGGTCGAGAAGAGGTGTCTAGCTTATTTAGCTTATTTTCGCGATTCTAGTGCAGAGGTTCCTTCCATGGATTCGGTGCCGGTTGTTCGTGAGTTTCCAAAGGTGTTTCCTGCAGACCTGCCGGGGATGCCACCCGACAAGGATATTGATTTGTGCATTGATTTAGCTCCTGATACTTAGCCTATTTCCATTCTGCCATATCGTATGGCCCCGCCAAAGTTGAAAGAATTGAAGGAGCAGTTGCAAGATTTGCTTGATAAGGGATTCATTAGATCTAGTGTCTACCCCTGGGATGCACCCATGTTGTTTATGAAGAAGAAAGATGGATCGATGAGGATGCGTATAGATTATCGACAGTTAAACAAAGTCACCATCAAGAACAAATATCCATTACCGAGGATTGATGATTTATTTGATCAGCTTCAGGTTGCCAAGGTGTTTTCAAAGATTGATTTGAGATCTGGCTACCATCAGTTGAGGATTAGGGCATCCGATGTTCCTAAGACAGCTTTTCGGAATCGGTATGGGCATTATGAGTTTCTAGTGATGTCATTTGGGCTGACAAATGCCCCAGCAGCATTCATGGATTTGATGAACCGGGTGTTCAAACTCTACTTGGATTCCTTTGTGTTTGTGTTTATTGATGATATCTTGATCTACTCCCACAGTCAAGAGGAGCATGAGCAGCAACCTTCGGATCGTTCTTCAGACTCTGAAAGACAGCCAATTATATGCTAAGCTCTCAAAATGTGAGTTTTGGTTGAGTTCAGTTGCTTTCTTGGGTTACGTTGTATCAGTAGAGGGTATTCAGATGGATCCTAAGAAGATTGAGGCAGTTAAGAATTGGCCTAGACCCACATCAGCTACAGAGATCCATAGTTTCCTGGGTTTGGCGGGCTATTACCATCGATTTGTAGAGGGGTTTTAATCCATAGCAGCCCTGTTGACTAGACTGACCCAGAAGGGTGCCCCGTTCAGGTGGTCAGACAAGTGTGAAGCAAGCTTTCAGTAGCTCAAGACTGCTTTGACCACGACACCGGTATTGGTGTTACCCACAGGTTCAGAAACTTATACAGTATATTGTGACACATCTCGTATTGGTCTTGGTGCGGTATTGATGTAGGGTGGCAAGATTATTGCATATGCTTCACGGCAGCTAAAGGTTCACGAAAAGAATTACCCTGTTCATGATCTAGAGCTGGCAGCCATTGTTCACGCGCTGAAGATTTGGAGGCACTACCTTTACGGCGTGCCATGTGAGGTATTCACTGATCATCAGAGTTTGCAGTATTTGTTCAAGCAGAAGGAACTCAATTTGAGGTAGAGGAGGTGGCTTGAGCTGTTGAAAGACTATGATATCACCATATTGTATCATCCCGGGAAGGCCAATGTGGTGGTCGATGCTTTGAGTAGAAAGTCAGTCAGTATGGGTAGCCTTGCATATATTCCAGTTCGTGAGAGACCGCTTGCATTGGATGTTCAGGCCTTGGCCAACCAGTTCGTGAGGTTAGATGTTTCCAAGCCCAGTCGTGTTCTAGCTTGTACAATTTCTCGGTCTTCTTTGTTTGAGTGCATTAGATATCGATAGGATGACGATCCTCATTTACTTATCCTTAGAGACACAGTGCGACACGGTGGTGCCAAGCAGGTTACTGTTGGAAATGACGGAGTTTTGAGGATGCAAGGTCATATTTTTGTGCCTAATGTGGATGGACTTCGTGAGTTGATCCTTGAGGAGTCCCACAGTTCCCGATATTCTATTCATCCGGGCGCCGCCAAGATGTATCAGGACTTGAGGCAGCACTATTGGTGGAGGCGAATGAAGAAGGACATAGTTGCCTATGTAGCTCGGTGCCTAAATTGCCAGCAGGTTAAGTGTGAGCATCAGAGACTAGATATTCCTGAGTGGAAGTGGGAGTGTATCACTATGGATTTTGTTGTTGGACTCCCACAGACTCAGAGGAAGTTCGATATAGTTTGGGTTATTGTGGACAGGTTGACTAAGTCAGTGTATTTCATTCCTGTGGCAATTAACTATTCCTCGGAGTGGTTGGCAGAGATTTTCATTCGTGAGATCGCCCGTCTTCACGGTGTGCCCGTGTCTATCATTTCTGATTGAGGTACGCAGTTTACCTCGCACTTTTAGAGGGCAGTATAGCGTGAGTTAGGTACGGGGTTGAGTTGAGAACAACATTCCATCCTCAGACGGACGGACAATCCGAGTGTACTATTCAGATCTTGGAGGATATGCTTCGTGCCTGTGTTATTGACTTTGGAGGTTCTTGGGATCAGTTCTTGCCATTAACGGAGTTTGCCTACAATAACAGCTACCGATCGAGCATTCAGATGGCTCCCTATGAGGCATTATATGATAGACGGTGTAGGTCACCAGTTGGGTGGTTTGAGCCAGGGGAGGCTCGGTTATTGGGTACAGATTTGGTTTAGGAGGCCTTGGACAAGGTCAAGATTATACAGGATCGACTTCGTACAGCTCAGTCCAAGCAAAAGAGTTATGCCGATGGTACAGTTCGTGATGTGGCATTCATGGTCGGAGAGAGAGTATTACTTCATGTATCACCCTTGAAGGGTGTTATGAGGTTTGGGAAGAAAGGCAAGTTGAGCCCTAGGTATATTGGGCCATTTGAGATCATCGAGAGAGTGTGGGAGGTAGCTTACAGGCTTGCGTTGCCACCTAGTTTAGAAACTGTTCATCCGGTATTCCATGTGTCTATGCTCCGGAAATATCATGGTGATCCATCCCATGTGTTAGATTTCAGCTCTGTCCAGTTGATCAAGGATTTGACTTACGAGGAGGAGCCGGTGGCAATTCTAGCCCGACAAGTTCGCCAGTTGAGATCAAAGAGTTACCCTTCAGTTCGAGTGCTGTGGAGATGTCAGCCTATTGAGGTAGCTATGTCCGTTCGAGGACGAACTATTATTTTAGAGGTGGAGAATGTGATGACCCAAAAGGTCATCTTATGTTTTAGAACTCGAATCTGCACTCTTAAGCCTTAAAAATATCATTTTTACCCTCTTCGATTTGCGTGCACAGTCCGAGCAGGTTTCCGGAAAGCTTTTATGTTGAAAATTAATGAAAATAAGAATTTTTGCCTTAAAAGTTAATTTTAGTTGACTTCGGTCAATATTTTTGGTAAACGGGCCTGGATCCATATTTTGACGGTCTCGGTAGGTTCGTATCGAATTATGGGACCTAGGCGTATGCCCGGAATCGAATTCGGAGGTCCCTAGCTCAAGTTATGAATTTTTGATGAAAATTAAAAGTCTGAAAATTAATTATTTTTAAGAATTGATTGATGTTTGGAATTGTTAGTACCGGGTCCATATTTTAGTTCTGGAGCCCGGTATAGGTTCATTGTGATATTTAAGACATGTCTGTGAAATTTGGTGAGAAACGGAGTTGATTTGACGTGATTCGTATGTCCAGTTGAAAAAATAGAAATTTTAAAGTGTTCTTGAGAATTTCATTTGATTTTGTGCTAAATTCGTAGTTCTAGGTGTTATTTTGGCGATTTGATCGCACGAGCAGGTCCGTATGATGTTTTTAGACTTGCGTGCATGTTTGGTTTGGAGCCCTGAGGGCTCGGGTGCCATTCGGGCAATGCGCGAGTTGAGTTCAAACCTCAATAAGGCTGCCAGTGCACTAAATCGGGTGTGCCCGCACCTGCGGGCCTTTGGTCGCACATACGAGCTCGCAGGTGTGAGCGATAGCCCCGCAGGTGCGACCCAGGCCTGGACTTCATGCTTTCGCAGATGCGGACTTCTCTCTGCAGGAGCGGGACTGCAGAAGCGGAACCCTGTCTGCAAGTGCAGCCCTAGTTGGACCAGTCCTTTTCCGCAGAAGCGCACATCCTGTCCGCACGTGCGGATGCGTAGGTGCGACCAAAGTATCGCAGGTGTGAAGGCCGCTGGGCAGTGAGTTCATTTAATTCGGACTCCAGCCATTTTTCTTCTCGTTGCAAAAGGATAGGAGGCCTAGGGCGATTTTTCAAAGACATTTTCTTCCCCAAATCATAGGTAAGTGTTCCTTAACTCGTTTCTTTCAATCTTTTACTTCATTTTATAAGAATTCAACCAAATAGCTAGAGTTTTCATGGTGGAATTAGGGGTTAGGGTAGAAACTAGGGATTTTTGGAATTTGAGGATTTAGATCTCAATTTGAGGTCAGATTCCAAAACTAATTATATATTCGGGCTCGAGGGTGAATGGGTAAGTGCATTTTGGTCCGAACCTCGGGTTTTGACCAAGCAGGTCCGGAGTCAATTTTTCAACTTTTTGGAGGAAAATTTGGAAAATTTAATTTATGCAATATAATTGATTCCTTTAGTAATATTTGATATTATTGAGTCATTTTTGAATAGATACGAGTGGTTTGGAGGTGAATTCCAAAGGAAAAGCTGTGATTGAGAATTAAGTGGCTTTCGGAGCGAGGTAAGTATTGTGTCTAACCATGAATTGAGGGAATTAGGAACCTTTGATTATTTGCTAAGTGAAATCCATGTGAGTGGCGTATATATGAGGCGGCGAGTACTTATGCGCCGCCAATTTACCTGTTTTCCATGTTTCTCTATTTTTCTTATGTTGTCTCATTCCTATGCCAAATTGCTACATGTTATACTAGTATTGTTCAATTTATCGTTCTTATCATATTTACGGATTTTCTAGTTAAAATTGAGTTTTTATTTCAAAGTTGAGATTGATATTATGGAACCAAATGTTGAAGTAAGGTTTGTACTTGTTATTCTATCTCCATGTTGTTATTTATGCATTGCATTATGGTAAGGGAGAGTGTTAATGCAGGAAGGGTGATGTCGTGCTATATTGTGAGTGTTAATGCACGAAGGGTGATGTCGTGCCATATTGTGAGTGTTAATGCACGAAGGGTGATGCCGTGCCATATTGTGAGCGTTAATGCACGAAGGGTGATGTCGTGTCGTGATATGAGAGTAAAAGCACGAAGGGTAATGCCGTGCCGTTTCTATTATTTTTATGGTGAGATTGAGAGTAAAAGCACGAAGGGTGATGTCGTGCATTTTTCCTTACTGTATTCACTATTCCTGTTGATTCATGGTATATTGACTGCTCCGGTGATTATTCTGGTGTAGTTCTTTATCTTGTATTCCCCTCAGTATGTTCCCTCCCGACATTTCCTGTTTAGTTCTTCATTTCTGTTATTTGCATATACACTGTTAAATTGTACAGGTTGATTTGTAGGTGCCTTACCTTAGCCTCGTCACTACTTTGTCGAGGTTAGGCTCGACACTTACCAGTATATGGGGTCGGTTGTACTAATAATGCACTCTGTACGTTATGTGCAGATTTTGATACCGGCTCGGGTTGATCGAGAATTTTCTATTGGTCCGCTGTCCGGAGACTCAAGGTAGATCTGTCGGCGTTCACAGACCTTGAAGTCCCCGTCTATCTTTTCTGTTCTACTGTTTCTTTCATTCAGACAGTTATATTTCTTTCTGACTATTATTTGTAGCAAATTTTAGAATGCTCGTGAATTGTGACTCCAGATCCGGGTGGTAGTAATTAATACAGTTTTATGATATTCTGCACTTATTATATTTCATCTTAGTTAATTATTGTTTTTACTGAATGGAAATAAGGAATTGGTTTAATGATTCTCTAACGTTGGCTTACCTGGCAAGTGAAATGTTAGGCGACATCACGGTCCCGTCGGTGGGAAATTTCGGGTCGTGACATAGTTGGTACATGACGTTCTCGTGTAGACCTTCTAAGAGGTGCTTGTACAACATGTTCACCTTGTGTTGGATTTGGTTGTTGTTCAATTTTTTTTTGGAACTGGTTCATTTACTTGTTCTTGAACTACATTTATTTCTTGAACTTCAACCGTTGAAGATGGCAACTTTCTTATCAACTTCAAAACATCCAATAAAGGTTCTTCAACTTGTGTCTCATGATCTTGATATTGTGTTGATTCATTAATTTCTTGAAATTTATCAAGTTTTATTTCTCCACTATAATTTCCTTCCAAAAGAAATTTCCTTTCCAAAAAAGGTTGCTCCTCTAGCCACAAACACTTTATGGTCAGAAGGGCGATAGAAATAATATCCCATTATTTCTTTGGGATACCCAATGGGCCTACATTCATCAGATCTTGAGTCAAGTTTATCAGGTTGCAGTCTCTTATCATAAGCTAGACAACCCCAAACTTTAATGTGTTTAAGGTGTAACGATCCAACCGATTGTTTCAACTTTTAGAACCCCATTTTCTTAAATAAAACATCCCGTATGTGCTTTAATGATTTATGACTTTGTGGGGATGGTTGGTTCGGGATTTGGAAGTGTTTGGGTTGAAATCAGACCACTTGGTTTCTTAAGTTGGCTTTAAAAGGGCAAGTTTGACTTTGGTGAACATTTTGAGCAAACGGACTCGGATCAGTGTTTTGACAGTTTTGGTAGGACCGTATAGTGATTTGGGACTTGGGAGTATGCCCGCAATCAAATTCCGAGGTCCCTAGCCCGAGATATGGAATTTTGAAGAAAAATTAAAATGTTTAAGTTCGAATAGTGACCGGATGTCTAATTATGTGAAAACGACCCCAGAATAGAATTTTGATGATTCCAACAGCTCCGTACGGTGATTTTGGACTTAGGAGCGTGTTCGGAATTGTTTTTGGAAGTCCGTAGTTAAATTAGGCTTGAAATGGCTAAAAACAAAACAAGAATTTAAGATTGAAAGTTTGATCGATGAGTTGACTTTTGATACCAGAGTCGGAATCCAGTTCCGAAAATTTTCATAGCTCCGTTATGTCATTATGACTTGTGTGTAAAATTTGAGGTCAATCGGAGTTCATTTGATAGGTTCCGACATTGAATGTAGAAGTTTAAAATTGTTAGTTTCATTAAGCTTGAATTGGGGTATGATTCATGGTTTTAGCATTGTTTGATGAGATTTAGAGGTTCGACTAAGTTCGTATGATGTTTTAGGACTTGTTGGTATATTTGGTTGAGGTCCCGAGGGCCTTGGGTGAGTTTCGGATGGTTAACGGATCAAAAATTTGAGTTAAAAATCTGCTGCAATTTTTCCTCTTCTGTTGGACATTCTGGGCTGTAATCGAGCCCAGATATCGAGTCCAGATATTGAGCTAGATATCGAACCCAGGTATCGAGCCCAGGGTTGACAAGGTACAAGCTCGAGCTAGTGTATCGAAGCCATGATCGAAGGTCGAACTAGAGGGCCATGATCGAAGGTCCAGCTCGAGGGCCATGATCGAAGGCATGGCTCGAGGGCCAGGATCGAGACCCAAGATCGAGGGTCACAATTGAAGGCTCAAGCTCGATGCCATGATTGAGGCTATGATCGAAGGCCAACCTCGATACCCTGATCGAGGCCATGACCGACGTCCAGGCTCGAGCCTGTGATCGAAGTCGCGATCGAAGGCAAGGCTCGAGGGCATGATCGAAGGTATGGCTCGAGGGCATGATCGAAGGTATGGCTCGAGGGCTAGGATCGAGACCCAAGCTCGATGCCCTGATCAAAGGCCCAACCTCGATGCCCTGATCGAAGGCACAACCTCGAAGCCCTGATCGAAGGCACATGTTCGATGCCGCGATCGAGGCCCAGTTCGAGGACCAGTTCCGAAGGCTGCTGGGCAGTTTTATAAAAAGAGGGCATTCGTCCCATTTTCCATTTTTGACGAACTTGAGCTTGAGAAAAGACGACTTTTGGCAGATTTTCAAGGGAAAAATATTGGGGTAAGTGATTCTAACTCTGATTTGGTCTACATATACAAGTGTATCATTGTTTTTCACAATTTAATTAGTGTTTTGAGATTTGAGATTTGGAAACGTTTAGAAATCTCATAGAAACGAAAGTTTGAGATTTCGGTATCGGTTCGGAGTCGGAATTGAGTGAAACTGGTATGGTTGGACTCGTAATCGAATGGGTTGTCGGATTTCATAATTTTTGCCGGATTTTGAGATGTGGGCCCCGCAGGCGAATTTTTAATTAATTTCGGGATTTTTATTAAAAATGTAGTATTTCCTTATAGAATTTATTTTCTATAATTTTTAGTGATTGCATCGAATTATTATGGCTAGATTCGAGCCAGACAGAGTTGGATAATCGTGGAAAAGAAAAAATTGTGGATTAAATTGGAGCAAGACGAGGTAAGTGTCTTGTCTAATTTTGTGAGGTGGAAATTACCTCATAGGTGATTAAAATTAAATAATTGTTGCTAATTGTGGGGGGCTATGTACGCACGTGGTGACGAGAGTCCGTGCGTAGCTACTATTAATGCTAAAGTCCGGGTAGTTTAGGACGCAAAGCATGCCTTACTTGTGTAAATTGTATTCTTTGATTTATTTATATTAATTGATATCTATATGAATATATTGTGAATTGTTAGATAAAGATATTAAATGATGGAAATCTCATAGGCTTGATTGTCTGTTTAAATCAATTAATTATTAAAAGAAATTGTTCTCCTCCCAAATTCATCTTATAATGAATATACTCTCCTTCCGGAGGCACATAAGAAAATGTCCTCCTTTCTTGTGGAGCGGGACGAACGCCTCGGCAGGATAGATGCATCTATGGATCGTGCTGCATGTCCCTCGGCAGTGTACACGACACTCTGGATCGAGCCGTACGTCCTCGGCAGAAATCATGCTTAATAATAATAATTACACGATACTTTAATAATTTATTTCAGCTTGTGAAACTAAGTAATAAATTGAAAAATCCTTGGAATTTAATGAAGTATTATTCTTGCTTGTTTAGGAATTAATTGTTACTCCTGTAAATGATATTTAATTGATAACTTGGAATTTATTTGAATTGAAGGAATTTAATTAATATATTGAAAATTGTTACATTTGAAGGAATTTGATTATTTTCGCTGATTAAATAAATTATTGTAAATTCTGTAAATCATGATGATTTAAAAATTCTAGTTTTATTTTATTTATTATTATTGACCCATAGTGATTGTCAAAGTCGGTCATCTCGTCTCTACCACTTCGAGATTAGGCTTGATACTTACTGGGTACACGTTGTTTTCGTACTCATACTGCACTTGCTGCACATTTTATTGTGCAAGTACATATATGTATAGCGGCCTTGTGGGTGCAGATGTGTGGTTAATAATTGTGGGAACATAGGTGAGCTGCATTCTATATTACAATCCGCAGCTAACAGAATCTCCGTCAGAGTTATTATACTTTCCTATCTAATTTATATTCTGGACAGATGCTGTATTTTATTTTAATTCCCTAGTAAATGCTCATGCTCTTGTGACACCGGATTTTGGAAATGGTTGTGAATTGTTTAGAAATTTAGTTTTAAAAATATTTATCATTTACTCTATGAGTTTTATCTTTACTATTTCATTGAAGAAATTTTTATTTCAAAAATACTAAAATGGGTAATTAAGCTAATTGACTATAGTTGGCTTTCCTGACAGTGTTGTCCGGCACCATCATGACCTTTTTGGATTTTGGGTCGTGACATAAGGTTAGGCTTACGTCCTTTTCATATCTCATATGGTGTTTTAGAGACTAACTTAGTGGGAACTTTATTAAGTAAGTATGTTGCTGCTTCCAAAGCATATCTCCATAAATTTATTGGAAGATCAGTGAACCCTATCATAGATCTCACCATATCTAATAAGGTTCGATTTCTCCTTTCAGACACACCATTGTGTTGTGGTGTTCCTGGAGGTGTCCACTGTGAGAGAATCCCATTCTCTTTGAGATATCTGGTAAAATCTTCACTAAGATATTCTCCACCTCTATCAGACCTTAGTACTTTGATACTTTTACCAGTCTGCTTCTCAACTTCACTACGGAACCTTTTGAACATTTCAAAAGATTCAGACTTGTGTTTCATAAGATACACAAATTCATATCTTGACATATCATCAGTGAAGGTGATGAAGTAAGAATATCCACCTCTAGCTTGAATTTTTATGGGCCCACAAACATCTGTATGAATTAGTCTCAATAATTCAGAAGCTCTTTCTCCATTTCCAGTAAATGGAGATTTGGTCATTTTTCCTTTAAGACAAGATTCAGAAGTTGGATATGATTCAAAATCATACTTGTCAAGGTACCCTTCCTTATACAACTTGTTAATTCTTTACTCTCCAATATGACCAAGTCTACAATGCCAAAGGTATGTGTGATTCACTTTATCTCTTTTTCCCTTAAGAGTAGAAACTTGCATAATCGAATTTGCATTCACATTAGGTAAGACATAAACATCATGTTGGAGATAGCCATTCGCATAAAAATCATCACCATAATAAATAGAACAAATACCATTGCGTATGTTATTGCGAAACCCACGCTTGTCCAACATAGAAGCTGAAATTATGTTAGAAATAAATTTAGGAACATAATAACAATCATCTAACATAAGTACTTTGCCCGAAGGCATTATTAAAGAAATTGATCCTACAGCTATGGCTGCAACTTTTGCACCATTTCCAACTTGTAGATTAACCTCTCCTTTCTTTAGTCTCATACTTATCTTTAACCCTTTCAATATATAGCAGATGTTATAACTACTTCCAGTATCCAATACCCGCAGTGAAGAATTAGTAGTAGCTAAAGAAACCTTGAAAATATTTTTCATTAATATCTCACCTTGTTTCTTGTCCTTTAGAGTTGCAAGATACTCCTTGCAGTTTCTCTTCCAATGCTCTTTCTTCTTATAGTGAAAACATTCAACATCATATACTGACTGCAAGATCAAATCTTCATGCTCATCGATCACATCAATGAGCTTTTCATGCATGAGAACAATCTCAAACTTCTATACCAGTCATCAATGTTTGGTCCTACCAACTTGTTGATCTCAAGTATTTCACGTAGTGATATAACAGACATTGAGAAATCTAAAATATAGAAAAGAAAAAGCAATAATATAAGAACATATTTACATATATCATAAAGACATGAACTTTTATCTAAATGATATTTTCACTAATTATTTTAAACTACTTACCCTTATTATAGTTTAAGAAATCTCTATTTCTGTTAGTGGAATAAAGGATTCCTTTAACAATATATATGAGCCCCTTAGAAGTCAAGTCGTTTCTCACATATATTTTAAAGGTAGGTCCTCATACCAATTGCATCCCCATACAATTTTCTTAAATAGCTCTATGTTAAATAGTCCCCTGGTAGTCAGGTCGATCCTATTGGCATAGTTGAGTTCAACCATCATGATAGCAAAGAACTTGTTAAATTTTATACTCCCCGGGTAGTTCGGGCGTCTAGTGTAAAATTAAATAATTCTTTCAATCCATGCATCTAATGCAATAAATAATTCTAACATATTCTCGAACTATAAGTCTCCTGGTTGTCAGGCCGCTCCTTATAAATAAGAAATAAATAAAATTATTTATTTTGATGGATAGTTTTATTATAAAATATCTTATATTTTATTATTTAAGAACTCAAATTTTGTTAAGAGGGAATTGTTATTAAAACAACCTTTAATAAAATGATGATCAAATTTTTTATAGCACATGAAGTTAGTTCAAGTTGTCTACATGCTTAGTCCTAAATTAATTTACACCACATGCAATAAACAATTCAAAATTATCTAACGGACAAGCATGTGACATGAAGACGAAATTCAACATTCTTCTAACATGTTTATCTTGTATATCACATATATCACATAAAAATAATTCATGCCAGAGTATTATTATTAATTAACATCTCATAAAATAATAACAATTAAAATAACAGTAGAATTCAATAACCTATTATAGATTACCGTCGTATCTAAACTATCTCAGCAGTTTAACTTATATGTATACATATTTTATTCACAATAAAATAATATCAATCTAATATGCATTCAAATAATTTGACTATTGCACAATACACAAGTATTATGGTTTGAACTCTTCAAATATAATCTTAAAATATTTCGTAAATAAATTTTAGACACGAGAAACCATGGCTCTGATACCATTGAAGGATTGCATATAGATGTTCATAACACGCAGCGGAAGACAATAACAATTCTAGGCAGATCTTTTCGTGTTTAAACTATTATTTACATGTCAAAAATCGGATCTGAGATGTACCTGGTGAAGAGAGACTCGTTACAAAAGTTTTTTCGATAGTGCGAAGACTATATGCGTATCCACACCGAGAATGATCCTTGTTATCAACTCTTTGATCAATGAAGCACGCGAACAAACTGAACCAAAAATTGTGTTGAATGTTTTCTCAAAAATCTCAACCCAAAAGTAGAAGAACAAGAAACACTTTTCTTGTAATTGTATTTTCTCTCTTGGCTTTGTATTGCACTCCCACTTTCACAAAGTGATTTTTCTTTTCAAGAAATAATAATAATGCTGCAAATTTTTCTCCATCACCCTTTATATAGTATCACCTATAAACCCTTTTCCTATTTGGTTGAGGTAATGATTTACTTAAGGTAAAAGGTTAATTTCAAAATTAAACTTTATGGAATTTTGTAAGGAAAAATCGTAATCCCATTCTCAATGGGTTTTCCCGTGGCTGCCGATCATGGACTTTCCATGACGTCCAATTCCAAGCATTGGAATTTTCCTATTAAAACATGAAACCAATGTTTTGTTGCAGACGTCCTTTTATGGACTTTTATTTTTCGTCCAATTCTAAATTGGATTTCCAAATAATATATTATATACATACCTTATATAAATAAATATTAATTATATGTATATATATCACATATATATTTCAACCAAGAGATAATTTAATTTTCTATTCCAAATAGAAAACTTCAATTTATTCACAATATTAATTATATCTTTTGTGCCAGCAAAGAATATAATAATATTTCATTTGGACTAATAACTAAATTTATTTGACTAATTAAATTCTTTAATTTAATTATCAAATAGTAAAGTAATTAATCCTTTAGCAAAGGTTAGAACACTCGTTAGTGTGCGACCCCATAGGTTCAATACTAACCTGGTAGTAAATTGATCACATCAATATACTAATTAAGGATGGCGTCTAGCAACACTCCTTATCGACCGGATAGAATGAAGTATACAATTTACTCTCAAGAACCCGTAGAAGAATAATGTAGTAATTCCTTTTGTCCTTATAGCTCTGGGTCACCCTAGGATATGGTTCAACTGTCAAATCCTAATAGGCGACCAACTATGCGTTCATGTCAAATATAATCGACCATTGAATGACCTAAGAAACTATTTTCTTCTTTCATTCAATTGCCCTGGCCAAGGTCTTAGTTTGGTCTTTTATAATTCATGACAACATGGAGCTTAAACTCATTACCAAGAGTCGACAGGTTTTATCTTGATCAATCACAAATTTTACAAGTATTTAATCATACCAATATCGTTTCAACTATCGTCCTAGGGCTATAGGTGTCTAGTATCAAAGCACGATAAGTAACTTGTCAATTACTATGACGATCTCAGGTCAAAGGAAACCCTTACATCACATTCTTCAAGAGAATATCCTATTGACAGTTTATGGTAATTCTAACCATTAGAAATTATCCAATGAGTTGGTTCAATGATAATATCTCTATATGCATCATCTATCTATGTGATTTAGTTAATGAGATCAACTAATCTTTATCCCATAAAGACGATCACATAAATATTGATCTAACCGGATTGTCCAAATTAATAATCCTACGATCAAGAACAAATTTAGATTAAATTATAAGAAACTTCACCCTCATTATCATGATCTCCAGCACGATGACAAATCTCAAAATTTAATCAAGGACCTTGTTAAATTAATCAATTAATTAATAATAACTATGATAAACGAATATCAAATGCCATATATTTTAATATCAAATAATGTTCACAAAATATGTTCAAATCATCATTTATGAGATTGGATCTAGGGAATATCCACTATATCCCTAACAATATATGGAAAATGTGACGAAGTCCTATTTTAAGAACTTAAAGTTTCTGTCCAGTGGATTCTTCTTCGCGAACACGACCCTTGCCCCGTGAATCGACATCCGAACACCTCAAATCTAGTCACAATTAATTCGATATAGTCAACACAAATTATAGGAATTAATTCCAAATGAATATACTAATTTTCCAAAAAAATTCAAAATTCAATTCAAAATCGTCAGTGGGGCACACGTCTCGGAACCTGACAAAAGTTACATAATATGAACGCCCACTCAACCACGAGCTCAACCATACCAAATTTATAAAATTCTGATATTAACTCGACCTTCAAATCCTAAAATCTTATTTTTAAATCCCTAGACCCAAATCTTCCAATTTCACCTCAAAAACACGTAATCTAGTCGAAATACTCAATGATAATTCAATATTATTGACTAATAATGATCACAAGTGACTTACCTCAAGTTTTCCCGTGAATTCCCTCTGAAGAATCGCTCCAAACCGTGTGTTTGAAGTCTAAAAATGAGAAAGAACCTTGGAACCCCTCGTTTTAACTTTGCCAGTGTTTTCGCGTTTGCACAATTTTGACTACTTCTGTGCAACTATTTCTGTGGTATTTCTTTCGCTTCTGCGCCTCCTTCGAAACTGCCGACAAAAGTCCGCTTCTGCGGTCAACCACGCGCATCTGCGATCCCAGCCCTTTCCAAACCAATGTCTCTCCTGCGCACCCAGGCTCGCTTCTGTGAGCCCGTACCTGCGAGATAATTTCCGCCGGTGCGATTGCTTCAGTAAATAGCGAATTTCTACCTTTGTTCTAAGTCCAAATTTGATATGTTAACCATCCGAAACACACCTGAGGCCCCCGGGACCTCAACCAAAAATACCAATAAGTCCCAAAACATCATACAAACTTTATCGACGCCTCAAATCACATCAAACAATGCTAAAACACGAATCATACCCCAATTCAAGCTTAATGAAACTAAGAAATTCCAACTTCTACATTCGATGCCGAAACCTATTAAATCAAGTCTGATTGACCTCAAATTTTGCACACAAGTCAAAAATGATATAACATACCTATTCAAATTTCCGGAATCGCATTCAGACCCCGATATCAAAAAGTAAACTCCCCGATCAAACTTACAAACTTGAACTTCCTATTTTTAACATTTCATGCCTAATTTAACTACGGACTTCCAAATAAATTTTCGGACACATGCCTAAGTCCAAAGTCACCATATGGAGCTATTGAAATCATCAAAACTCTATTTCGGGGTCATTTACACATAAGTTAATATCTGGTCAACTATTTCAACTTAAGCTTTCATCTTTGAGACTAAGTGTCTCAATTCATTTCGAAACCTCACTGGACCCGAACCAATTACCTCGGTAAGTCACATAACAACTGTAAAGAATAAAATGAGTAGTAATTGGGGGAACAGGACTGTAATACTCTAAAACAACTTTAATCAATTAATTCGATTTAATTAATAAAATTATAGGAATTTATTCCATATGAAAATATAAATTTTCCAACAAAATCCAATATTTAAATCGAAAATCGCCTGTGGGGCTCACATTTTGGAACCCGACAAAAGTTATAAAATAGGAATGTCCATTCAACCATGAGTCCAAGCATACACAAATTACTAAATTCCGACATCAACTCGACCCTCAAATATTTAATTTAAACCAAGAGGTTTTTCTAAATCTCCCAACTTAAATCACCAATTAAATGTTTAAAACAACCACGGATTCGGGTAATTTGAACAAAATTGGGTTAAGAACACCTACCCCGTTGTTGTTCTTGAAAATCACCGCTTCCCAAGCTCCAATTCGTCAAAAATGGAAAATGTGACAGTCCCATTTTAAGAACTTAAAGTTTCTGTCCAGTGGATTCTTCTTCGCGAACACGACCCTTGCCCCGTGAATCGACATCCAAACGCCTCAAATCTAGTCACAATTAATTTGATATAGTCAACACAAATTATAGGAATTAATTCCAAATGAATATACTAATTTTACAAAAAAATTCGAAATTCAATTCAAAATCGTCAGTGGGGCACACGTCTCGGAACCTAACAAAAGTAATATAATATGAACGCCCACTCAACCACGAGCTCAACCATACCAAATTTATAAAATTCTGACATCAACTTGACCTTCAAATCCTAAAATCTTATTTTTAAATCCCTAGACCCAAATCTTCCAATTTCACCTCAAAAACACGTAATCTAGTCGAAATACTCAATGATAATTCAATATTATTGACTAATAATGATCACAAGTGACTTAACTCAAGTTTTCCCGTGAATTCCCTCTGAAGAATCTCTCCAAACCGTGTGTTTGAAGTTCAAAAATGAGAAAGAACCTTGGAACCCCTCGTTTTAACATTGCCAGTGTTTTCGCGTTTGCACAATTTTGACTACTTCTGTGCAACTGTTTCTGTGGTATTTCTTTCGCTTCTGTGCCTCCTTCGAAACTGCGGACAAAAGTCTGCTTCTGCGGTCAACCACGCGCATCTCTCCCAGCTCTTTCCAAACCAATGTCTCTCCTGCACACCCAGGCTCGCTTCTGTGAGCCCGTACCTGCGAGATAATTTCCGCAGGTGCGATTGCTTCAGTAAATAGCGAATTTCTACCTTTGTTCTAAGTCCAAATTTGATATGTTAACCATCCGGAACACACCTGAAGCCCCCGGGTCCTCAACCAAAAATACCAATAAGTCCCAAAACATCATACAAACTTTGTCGACGCCTTAAATCACATCAAACAATGCTAAAAACACGAATCATACCCCAATTCAAGCTTAATGAAACTAAGAAATTCCAACTTCTACATTCGATGCCGAAACCTATTAAATCAAGTCTGATTGACCTCAAATTTTGCACACAAGTCAAAAATGATATAACAAACCTATTCAAATTTCCGGAATCGCATTCAGACTCCGATATCAAAAAATAAACTCCCCCGTCAAACTTACAAACTTAAACTTCCTATTTTTGACATTTCAAGCCTAATTTAACTACGGGCTTCCAAATAAATTTTCGGACACATGCCTAAGTCCAAAGTCACCATATGGAGCTATTGAAATCATCAAAACTCTATTTCGGGGTCATTTACACATAAGTCAATATTTGGTCAATTATTTCAACTTAAGCTTTCATCTTTGAGACTAAGTGTCTCAGTTCATTTCGAAACCTCACTGGACCCGAACCAATTACCTCGGTAAGTCACATAACAATGGTAAAGAACAAAATGAGTAGCAATTGAGGGAACAAGACTGTAATACTCTAAAACAACTTTAATCAATTAATTCGATTTAATTAATAAAATTATTGGAATTTATTCCATATGAAAATATAAATTTTCCAACAAAATCGAATATTTAAATCAAAAATCGCCCGTGGGGCCTACATCTCGGAACCCGACAAAAGTTATAAAATAGGAATGTCCATTCAACCATGAGTCCAAGAATACACAAATTACTAAATTCCGACATCAACTCGACCCTCAAATCTTCAATTTAAACCAAGAGGTTTTTCTAAATCTCCCAACTTAAATCACCAATTAAATGTTTAAAACAACCATGGATTCGGGTAATTTGAACAAAATTGGGTTAAGAACACCTACCCCGTTGTTGTTCTTGAAAATCGCCTCTTCCCAAGCTCCAATTCATCAAAAATAGAAAATGTGACAAAGTCCCATTTTGAGAACTTAAAGTTTCTGTCAAGTGGATTCTTCTTCGCGAACATGACCCTTGCCCCGTGAATCGACATCCGAACGCCTCAAATCTAGTCACAATTAATTTGATATAGTCAACACAAATTATAGGAATTAATTCCAAATGAATATACTAATTTTCCAAAAAAAATCAAAATTCAATTCAAAATCGTCAGTGGGGCACACGTCTCGGAACCTGACAAAAGTTACATAATATGAACGCCCACTCAACCACGAGCTCAACCATACAAAATTAACAAAATTCTGATATTAACTCGACCTTCAAATCCTAAAATCTTATTTTTAAATCCCTAGACCCAAATCTTCCAATTTCACCTCAAAAACACGTAATTTAGTCGAAATACTCAATGATAATTCAATATTATTGACTAAGAATGATCACAAGTGACTTACCTCAAGTTTTCCCGTGAATTCCCTCTGAAGAATCGCTCCAAACCGTGTGTTTGAAGTCTAAAAATGAGAAAGAACCTTGGAACCCCTCGTTTTAACATTGCCAGTGTTTTCGCGTTTGCACAATTTTGACTACTTCTGTGCAACTGTTTCTGTGGTATTTCTTTCGCTTCTGCGCCTCCTTCGAAACTGCCGACAAAAGTCCGCTTCTGCGGTCAACCACGCGCATCTGTGATCCCAGCCCTTTCCAAACCAATGTCTCTCCTACGCACCCAGGCTCGCTTCTGTGAGCCCGTACCTGCGAGATAATTTCAGCAGTTGCGATTGCTTCAGTAAATAGCGAATTTCTACCTTTGTTCTAAGTCCAAATTTGATATGTTAACCATCCGAAATACACCTGAGGCCCCCGGGACCTCAACCAAAAATACCAATAAGTCCCAAAACATCATACAAACTTAGTCGAGGCCTCAAATCACATCAAACAATGCTAAAAACACGAATCATACCCCAATTCAAGCTTAATGAAACTAAGAAATTCCAACTTCTACATTCGATGCCGAAACCTATTAAATCAAATCTGATTGATCTCAAATTTTGCACATAAGTCAAAAATGAGATAACATACCTATTCAAATTTCCGGAATCGCATTCAGACCCTGATATCAAAAAGTAAACTCCCCGATCAAACTTACAAACTTAAACTTCCTATTTTCGTCATTTCAAGCCTAATTTAACTAAGAGCTTCCAAATAAATTTTCGGACACATTCCTAAGTCCAAAGTCACCATATGGAGCTATTGAAATCATCAAAACTCTATTTCGGGGTCATTTACACATAAGTCAATATTTGGTCAACTATTTCAACTTAAGCTTTCATCTTTGAGACTAAGTGTCTCAATTCATTTCGAAACCTCACTGGACCCGAACCAATTACCTCGGAAAGTCACATAACAACTGTAAAGAACGAAATGAGTAGTAATTGGGGGAACAGGATGTAATACTCTAAAACAACTTTAATCAATTAATTTGATTTAATCAATAAAATTATTGGAATTTATTCCTTATGAAAATATAAATTTTCCAACAAAATCCAATATTTAAATCGAAAATCGCCCGTAGGACCCACATCTCAGAATCCGATAAAAGTTATAAAATAGGAATGTCCATTCAACCATGAGTCCAAGCATACACAAATTACTAAATTCCGACATCAACTCGACCCTCAAATATTTAATTTAAACCAAGAGGTTTTTCTAAATCTCCCAACTTAAATCACCAATTAAATGTTTAAAACAACCATGGATTCGGGTAATTTGAACAAAATTGGGTTAAGAACACCTACCCCGTTGTTGTTCTTGAAAATCACCGCTTCCCAAGCTCCAATTCGTCAAAAATGGAAAATGTGACAGTCCCATTTTAAGAACTTAAAGTTTCTGTCCAGTGGATTCTTCTTCGCGAACACGACCCTTGCCCCGTGAATCGACATCCAAACGCCTCAAATCTAGTCACAATTAATTTGATATAGTCAACACAAATTATGGGAATTAATTTCAAATGAATATACTAATTTTCCAAAAACATTCGAAATTCAATTCAAAATCGTCAGTAAGGCATACGTCTCGGAACCTGACAAAAGT
Organism: Nicotiana tabacum; assembly: GCF_000715075.1. Classification (NCBI taxonomy): domain Eukaryota; kingdom Viridiplantae; phylum Streptophyta; class Magnoliopsida; order Solanales; family Solanaceae; genus Nicotiana; species Nicotiana tabacum. The sequence goes on from NC_134091.1 coordinate 18,682,522, forward strand.
TACATAATATGAACGCCCACTCAACCACGAGCTCAACCATATCAAATTTACAAAATTCTGACATCAACTCGACCTTCAAATCCTAAAATCTTATTTTTAAATCCCTAGACCCAAATCTTCTAATTTCACCTCAAAAACACGTAATCTAGTCGAAATACTCAATGATAATTCAATATTATTGACTAATAATGATCACAAGTGACTTACCTCAAGTTTTCCCGTGAATTCCCTCTGAAGAATCGCTCCAAACCGTGTGTTTGAAGTCCAAAAATGAGAAAGAACCTTGGAACCCCTCGTTTTAACATTGCCAGTGTTTTCGCGTTTGCACAATTTTGACTACTTCTGTGCAACTGTTTCTGTGGTATTTCATTCGCTTCTGCGCCTCCTTCGAAACTGCGGACAAAAGTCCGCTTCTGCGGTCAACCACGCGCATCTGCGATCCCAGCCCTTTCCAAACCAATGTCTCTCCTGCGCACCCAGGCTCGCTTCTGGGAGCGCGTACCTGCGAGATAATTTCCGCAGGTGCGATTGCTTCAGTAAATAGCAAATTTCTACTTTTGTTCTAAGTCCAAATTTGATATGTTAACCATCTGAAACACACCTGAGGCCCCCGGGACCTCAACCAAAAATACCAATAAGTCCCAAAACATCATACAAACTTAGTCGAGGCCTCAAATCACATCAAACAATGCTAAAAACACGAATCATACCCCAATTCAAGCTTAATGAAACTAAGAAATTCCAACTTCTACATTCGATGCCGAAACCTATTAAATCAAGTCTGATTGACCTCAAATTTTGCACACAAGTCAAAAATAATATAACATACCTATTCAAATTTCCGGAATCGCATTCAGACCCCGATATCAAAAAGTAAACTCCCCGATCAAACTTACAAACTTAAACTTCTTATTTTCGACATTTCAAGCCTAATTTAACTACGGGCTTCCAAATAAATTTTCGGACACATGCCTAAGTCCAAAGTCACCATTTGGATCTATTGGAATCATCAAAACTCTATTTCGGGGTCATTTACACATAAGTCAATATCTGGTCAACTATTTCAACTTAAGCTTTTATCTTTGAAACTAAGTGTCTCAATTCATTTCGAAACCTCACTGGACCCGAACCAATTACCTCGGCAAGTCACATAACAACTGTAAAGAACAAAATGAGTAGTAATTGGGGGAACAGGACTGTAATACTCTAAAACAACTTTAATCAATTAATTCGATTTAATCAATAAAATTATTGGAATTTATTCCATATGAAAATACAAATTTTCCAACAAAATCCAATATTTAAATCGAAATTCGCCCGTGGGGCCCACATTTCGGAACCCGACAAAAGTTATAAAATAGGAATGTCCATTCAACCATGAGTCCAAGCATACCCAAATTACTAAATTCCGACATCAACTCGACCCTCAAATCTTCAATTTAAGCCAAGAGGTTTTTCTAAATCTCCCAACTTAAATCACCAATTAAATGTTTAAAACAACCATGGATTCGGGTAATTTGAACAAAATTGAGTTAAGAACATCTACCTCATTGTTGTTCTTGAAAATCGCCTCTTCCCAAGCTCCAATTCATCAAAAATGGAAAATGTGACGAAGTCCCATTTTAAGAACTTAAAGTTTCTGTCCAGTGGATTCTTCTTCGCGAACACGACCCTTGCCCCGTGAATCGACATCCGAATGCCTCGAATCTAGTCACAATTAATTCGATATAGTCAACACAAATTATAGGAATTAATTTCAAATGAATATACTATTTTTCAAACAAAATTCGAAATTCAATTCAAAATCGTCAGTGGGGCACACGTCTCGGAACGTGACAAAAGTTACAAAATATGAACGCCCACTCAACCACGAGCTCAACCATACCAAATTTACCAAATTCTGACATCAACTCGACCTTCAAATCCTAAAATCTTATTTTTAAATCCCTAGAACCAAATCCTCCAATTTCACCTCAAAAACACGTAATCTAGTCGAAATACTCAATGATAATTCAATATTATTGACTAAAAATGACCACAAGTGACTTACCTCAAGTTTTCCCGTGAATTCCCTCTGAAGAATCGCTCCAAACCGTGTGTTTGAAGTCCAAGAATGAGAAAGAACCTTGGAACCCCTCGTTTTAACATTGCCAGTGTTTTCGCGTTTGCATAATTTTGACTACTTCTGTGCAACTATTTCTGTGGTATTTCTTTCGCTTCCGCGCCTCCTTCACAACTGCGGACAAAAGTCCGCTTCTGCGGTCAACCACACGCATCTGTGATCCCAGACCTTTCCAAACCAATGTCTCTCCTGCGCACCCAGGCTCGCTTCTGTGAGCCCGTACCTGCGAGATAATTTTCGTAGGTGCGATTGCTTCAGTAGATAGTGAATTTCTACCTTTGTTCTAAGTCCAAAATTTGATATGTTAACCATCCGAAACACACCTGAGGCCCCCGGGACCTCAACCAAAAATACCAATAAGTCCCAAAACATCATACAAACTTTATCGACGCCTCAAATCACATCAAACAATGCTAAAACACGAATCATACCCCAATTCAAGCTTAATGAAACTAAGAAATTCCAACTTCTACATTCGATGCCGAAACCTATTAAATCAAGTCTGATTGACCTCAAATTTTGCACACAAGTCAAAAATGATATAACATACCTATTCAAATTTCCAGAATCGCAATCCGACCCCGATATCAAAAAGTAAACTCCCCGGTCAAACATACAAACTTAAACTTCCTATTTTTGACATTTCAAGCCTAATTTAACTACGGGCATCCAAATAATATTTCGGACACATTCCTAAGTCCAAAGTCACCATATGGACCTATTGAAATCATCAAAACTCTATTTCTGGGTCATTTACACGTAAGTCAATATCTGGTCAACTATTTCAACTTAAGCTTTCATCTTTGAGACTAAGTGTCTCAATTCATTTTGAAACCTCACCGGACCTGAACCAATTACCTTGGCAAGTCACATAACAATTGTAAAGAACAAAATGAGTAGTAATTGGTGGAACAGAGCTATAATACTCTAAAACATTGCCTGTGGGGATCACATCTCGGAACCCGACAAAAGTTATAAAATATGAATGTCCATTCAACCACGAGTCCAAGCATACCAAAATTACTAAATACCGACATCAAGTCGACCCTCAAATCTTCAATTTAAACCAAGAGGTTTTTCTAAATCTCCCAACTTACATCACCAATTAAATGTTTAAAACCACCTTGGATTTGGGTAAATTGACCAAAATTGAGTTAAGAACACCTACCCCATTGGTTTCCTTGAAAATCGCCTCTTTCCAAGCTCCAATTCATCAAAAATGGAAAATATGACGAAGTCCCATTTTAAGAACTTAAAGTTTTTGTCCAGTGGATTCTTCTTCACGAACACGACCCTTGCTCCGTGAATCGACCTCTGAACGCCTCGAATCTAGTCACAATTAATTTGATATAGTCAACACAAATTATAGGAATTAATTCCAAATGAATATACTAATTTTCCAACAAAATTCAAAATTCAATTCAAAATTGTCAGTGGGGAAGTGTTCCCATTAATTCCAAGACCTTACCGGACCAGAACCAATTACCACGGAAAGTCACATAACCGTCTCGGGAGCTTACTCAGAAGAGGGATGCTTACAAGATTCTCAGTGAGAAACTCTAGGTTGAGCTAAAAGCGGCTTGGAAGGATCATGCCGACTTGGTCGAGCAAGTAAAAAGAGTATTTGAAGTTAGTAACGATGAGTCAGACACAATATCTAAAGGTCCGAACCCGTAGGTTCAAAAGAAACTTGACCAGAACGAGCAGCTCCACGCGGAGGTGGATACAGTAAAATCTAAGGCCGAAGAATGGAAAAGAAACATGGACCGCCTAGCCTCGAAAAAGGAGATTTATCAGGCACAATTGGCTTCGGCTGAGGTACAACTACGGGCTACAAAGGAAAAGGCCTTGGTACATGCCAAAAAGATCGAGGAGCTCTAGTCTCAACTGAGCTCCGCGGTCTCCGTTCAAGAAAATATGGCCAAGGAGCTTGTGGCGGCCAAGTCAGAGGTTGTCGTGGTCAAGGCCGAGGCCGATGAGAGAGTGTCCCAGCACAAAGCCAGTACTGAGGCATCTCAGGATCAAGTATAAAATATGGTAGAGCATACAGAGTGGCAATCTCGAAGGGAGGCCCTCGAGGGAGTTCATGCCCGGGGTTTTGACTTATTGGCTGAAATCGAGAATGCCAAGGTATTCTAAGCCAGGTCCAGGAAGATGGCTTATCCCTAGGAGGAAAATTCCAAGGGGTCTGAAGATTCGGGTGAGTCTGAAGTTGAAGGAGACCCGAAGGTGATGATGCGGCCCCCGACGAAGACTAGGCCACTTAGGATCCTTTTAGATGGTTTTGTCTTTTGCTTTTTGAGGTCGTTCGACCTTTGTAAAATTTTGTATCGGGGCTATTTGGCCCTTGTAAAAAGCATTTTGGATATGAATATATAAGGCGTTTTCCCCTTTCACAACTTTTGTATTTTTCCCTTTTCTTTATTATTTGTATTCGCAAAGTTCGAAATGCCTTAGCATGGAATAATTAGGTTATGTACGAAGGTTCAAACAAAACTTGCCTTTAACATTATTCTATTTTAAGGCATCGTGGGGGTTTGGTATCACCGAAAATGTTTTTCTCAAAGTAGTTTAGATTGTAGTTTGCCGAGGGTAGCCTTTAGAACTGGTTAAGAAAAAACATTTGAATGAATTATTTTTGTTACAGGTCTCGGACATATCCGAGCCGTGTTAATATGGCCGTAGCATTTTTAGTTCGGGTGTCACCCAGTGGGCTTGCTATCCCGAGTTATCCAGGCTTGCCTAAGATAACAGTCCCCGAGTGGGGGGCGTGCCCTTTGAAATTCGGACGTTACCTAATAGGTCTTATGCCCCCGAGATCAAATATCTTGGACTATCCGAGTTTGTTTTCAGACGGTAGTCTCCAAGTAAGAGAGTGATTGTTCAAACTTGGGATAAGGAGAGCCTTGGGCTCGATACCTTTAGGGGAACTGATGTATGAAATTCCTTAAGAAATGCAAGAAAACTTTTTAAAGGGCAAGATATTTGCAAGGAAGAGACTTCTTTTTATTCTTGTACATAATAGTTATACATGTGTACATGCTTCTTACCATGGTTTGAGCAGTCTATGCGGGCACAGTTCATTTTACCTTTTGGCCCTTACAATGAATCCTATCAATCGAGACCCTTCAATCCTGAAGTCTCTTTCCATGCTAAAGTCGATATCCGAGGGTAATGCCCCTAGTGTTCGGGGTTTATCTAAAAGCTGCCTCGAATGTTGTTGTGATCATTTTCATCGTCTTGTAGAAGGCCTTCACTTCTAAGTTAGCATGATTTGCGGGTTGCCTCATTAAAAATCTTATCGGAAAACCCATTTGGGACAAAATCGGTTCAAGGGAAAAAGAGTGCAACACGTGCTTTCAGACCTAAAATCTCATATCATCCCTTGTTGGTTACCTCCAAGCGTTAGTTTAAAATTTAAATAAAAGAAAGAACGGGGTCATACCTTAGCAATAATTTCATTTCAAGTGAGTTATATTCTAGTTGTTCGTTGTTCATTGTTCCGAGTTTGTAGGATTCTTTTTCGGTGATCTCGACAATTTGGTATGGGCCTTGTGAACCGATCGTAGAAAGGCCGAGTGAAGCTGAACCCGGGACCAATACCGAGATCATAAAGATTCTTGAGGAACTGACCAAACGGGTGGAATCAGGAGAAAAGAAAATCAAAGCCAATGACATAAAAGGTAGAAACCTCAAATACTAGGGTCGACCAAATCCCAGGAGCACCACCGATATTGAAGGGCCTAGATTCCAAGAAGTTTGTTCAAAAACCTTTCCCTCCGTGCACAGCTCCGAAGCCAATAACAAAGAAGTTTTGCATGCCCTAGATTCATAAGTACAACTGAACAACTGACTTGGAAGATGATGAGATCGAGTCCGTCCTGCTGAAAACGTTCCGAGATACCATGTCAAAAGGAGCTATGATATGGTATCACAACTTACCCCCTAATTCTATTGACTCATCTTGCAGATGCCTTTGTGAAAGCATACGCCAGGGCCATCAAGGTCGAGACTAGGAATGTCACGCCCCGAACTCGAGTAGCGTGACCGGTGCTCAATCGAGTGGACCTAGTCGAGCAAGCCTACGTTACATCAACCCCTCATCATAACTCATGCATGATTTATTAAAACATAATTTGATCATGACTTTCATATTGAATACATTTGGCTCAATGGCCCATAAATATTTTTTTTTCTTTTTCTCTCGTGATGGGTGCATAGCTTCATAAATATCTGTGAATATAAATACATGACGAAACTCAATACTTAAGTACATGACCCACAATGTACATGGAACTTCTATGACAATAGATACCTAAGTACATAAAACCAACTAGACTCGAATGCCCACTGGAATTTTAGCGAGCTCACCATAATCTGCTGCGTAAATGATCCCTACCAAAGATCCATATCATCATGTAGAAGCATACCTACATCCATTTAAAGATGCAGCGCTCCCGGCAAAAGGGACGTGAGTACATGTGGAATAGTACTTGCATGTAAGGCAAACAGAACAACATATGAAATCATGGTAATTCAAATAAGAGTCATATGAAGAACATCAAGAACTACGAAATATCCCATAGATTCACATTTCAAGTCTCGTTATGCTTACGTCATTTTAAATTTCGTTTAGGATTAACTGAATCATACGAACTATGCATGGAATACATAATATAAAGTAATTGAAACAACATGTTCAAACATGGCCAATGAAAATGGTTTGTAATGTCTACGTTAACAATGTGTCTCACTAGACTGTCCATATCCCTCTCTTATCTTACACGAACACATTACATGGACCGTCCTTAATGTTCATATATCATATTAAACACTTATGTATTTCATAGACCGTTCAAATGCTTCATAGACAATACACCTATATGTCTCATAGATCGTTCATAGGATTCACATATACCATACAATACCTGTGCGTTTCGTAGACCGTTCACAATGTTTACTTACACAATACACCTATGTGTTTCATAGACTGTTCACAGTGTTTACTTAAACAATACACATGTGTGTTTCATAGACCGTTCACAGTTTTTACTTACACAATAAACTTGTGCGTTTCATAGACTGTTCATAGTGTTTACTTACACAATACACTTGTGTGTTTCATAGGCCGTTCACAGTATTTACTTACAGAATACACTTGTGCGTTTCATAGACCGTTCACAGTGTTTACTTACACAATACACCTGTGCGTTTCATAGACCGTTCACACTGTTTACTTACACAATACACCTGTGCGTTTCTTAGACCGTTCACAGTGTTTACTTACACAATACACTTGTGCATTTCATACACCGTTCACAATGTTTACTTACCCAATACACTGTGTGTTTCATAGACCGTTCGCAGGATTCACCTATCATACACCTATGTGTTTCATAGCCCATCCATAGGGTTCATAACACATCATTATGCATACAGCCATATATAAACTCAAAGCGACATTATTAACATTACATTAAGGTCGTAAGTTCTCGGATCATTAGAACGCTTCATGTTCATGCTCATCATGGAGAAACATAGCACATTACATTAACACGTGCATGGTGAATCAATAAGTCAATTTCAATGGTACATGAGCCAAATTTCTTTTCTTAAGGTGCATCATCATTTTATCATAGGACATCTCCCTTTTATCTCGTTATTCCCTCACTTGACATCTTGAGGTCATTAGCTAAGTTCATGATTCTTGAGGACTTAACATCGAACTCATTTACATACATTATTTCAGAAGCATACAACTATAGTCGAAACCATTGGGACATACAACACCTCATAATTCTCATTTAGGCAAACGACCACATCTTATATTTATACTATGACTTCATTAGTACTTTAAACTGCTTACAACATCATTATTTCATTGGCTCCTTTTTGCCATACATATTTTTCTTCAATCATGGCACTGTGGCCGTATCTCATATTCCATACTAGCATTTCATTTCATTGGCACTATTGGCCACCATCATAACTTTCATAATTGGCATGTCGTTTACACTTTATATCCCCAAGTAACTACTTTCACTTTCAAGCATCATTATAGAGTATCGACAACGAAGAATCTCTAATCACGACTTTTAGTACACCTATGAGCAATTAAGAGTCTTAGGTACATTGAGACTTCTTACATAATTTTGTATAATAGCCTTCACTTGAAACACTACTTGGAGTCAGAACATTTTTATATCCAACTCGTGCTTTTAACACATTCCCAAAGGATAACATCATATGATAAGATCATTCGGAAAACATTTTGAACATATACCTTTCAACACAAAGTTTATTCGGAATACTTGATTTATAAAGAATTACTCTGGACTTACAAGAACATCATGGAATTCAATTCTAGTTAAGAAGTTCAGCCAACATACCTCGCTTTGAGATTTCCTTAAATTACTACAACATTCCAAAAATAATAGCAATCCCAATCTATTTTGAGTAATAACAAAATTGAACCATAATTAGGAAGATATTCATGGTTTCAGTGAATTTGAGCATTTTAACAAACACTAGGTGTGCAAATTTGGCTACAAGGTTCTTCTACAAGATCTCCTTCATTCTATAACCCAGTCTTTATTTATTTGAGCTCAACAATCTTCCCACAGATCTTATTGGTACATGCATGTATAAATAATGCTCTTTCACCAAGGAATCATACTCCTAATCACCCATATTTTACCCCAAACTCGAAATTGAAGACTAGGGGTATGAATCTTACCTCTTAGATGAAGATCTTGTGAGATTTCCTTGTTCGATTTCAAAGCTTGGGCAAGATCTTGATGAACAAAACACTTCATCTACTTTATCTCTCTAGAACATTCTCACTTCTCTCTAAAAATCTTCAGATGATTGCTCCAAAATAAGCTCCAAAGCCTATTTATCAAATTGGGGTCGGGTTATGAAATTAGAAAAATTAACCCTCTGAAATCAGGTCTGCGGTCGCATAATGGACCGCAGAATGGGTATGCGGGTCGCACAATGCATCGCAAAATCGATGCCCGGAGCTAGGCTACGTTGGTCAGGTCTGCAACCACTTATGCGATCGCATAACCACTTCTGTGATCGCAGAATTGGTCGTAGAATCACATTTTTCCAGCCTTTGGTAATTTAGTCATAACCTCTTGTATGAATTTAAAAATGACAAATGGTTTGAAGGGTTGTAAACTAGACTCAAAGTGATTTAATTTGATAGGTAGATAACCTCCTAACTAGTTATAGTTTTGTAGCAGCATGCGTTTGAAGTAGGATCTTATGCGAACTCACTTGAATCTTTATCCCATCATAAAAATTTAAACTTGACTTAGCCTTGGGTCTCTTCTTAGACCATAAACTATTCTTAATGCACCTCATACATATATTATCATATCAAATTGATATCCATTATATTAATAGCCCTCAACCTCTCATCATAACTCATGCAAGATTTATTCAAACATAACTAGATCATGACTTTCATATTGAATACATTTGGCTCAATAGCCCATAAATATTTTTTTTCTTTTTCTCTCATGATAGGTACATAGCTTCATAAATATCTGTGAACATAAATATATGACGAAACTCAAAACTTAAGTACATGACCCACATTGTACATGGAGATTCTTTGACAATAGATACCTAAGTACATAAAACCAACTAGACTCGAATGCCCACTGGAATTGCAGCGGGCTCACCATAATCCGCTGCGTAAAAGATCCCTACCAAAGATCCATATCATCATGTAGAAGCATACCTGCATCAATTTAAATATGCATTGCTCCCGGCAAAAGGGACGTGAGTACATGTGGAATAGTACTTGTATGTAAGGCAAACAGAACAACATATGAAATCATGGTAATTCAAATAAGAGTCATATGAAGTACATCAAGAAGTACGAAATATCCCAAATATTCACATTTCAAGTCTCGTTATGCTTACTTCATTTTGAATTTTGTTTAGGATTAATTGAACCCTACGAACTATGCGTGGAATACATAATATAAAGTAATTAAACAACATGTTCAAACAAGGCCAATGAAAATGGCACGTAATATCTGCGCCAACAATGCGTCTCACTAGATTGTCCATATCCCTCTCTTATCTTACACCTGTACATTACATGGACCGTCCTTAGTGTTAACATAGCATATTAAACACTTATGTGTTTCGTATGCCGTTCATAGGCTTCCATAGACAATACACCTATGCGTCTCATAGACCGTTCATAGGATTCACATATACCATACAATACATGTGCGTTTCATAGACCGTTTACAATGTTTAATTAGACAATACACCTGTGCATTTTATAGACCATTCACAGTGTTTACTTACAGAATACACCAGTGCTTTTTATAGACCGTTCATAGTGTTTACTTACACAATACACTTGTACGTTTCATAGGTCGTTCACAGTGTCTACTTACACAATACACTTGTGCGTTTCATAGACCGTTCACAGTTTTACTTACACAGTACACCAGTGCATTTCATAGACTGTTCACAGTGTTTACTTACACAATACACATGTGCGTTTCATAGACCGTTCACAACATTTTCTTACACAATACACCACTGCGTTTCATAGACTGTTCCCAGTGTTTACTTACACAATACAGTTGTGCATTTCATAGACCATTCACTAGATTCACCTATCATACACCTATGTGTTTCATAGCCCGTCCATAGGGTTCATAACACATCCTTGTGCATATAACCATATATAAACTCAAAGAGACATGATAAACATTACATTAAGGTCGTAAGTTCACGGATCATTGGAACACTTCATGTTCATGCTCATCATGGAGAAACATAGCACATTACATTAACACATGCATGGTGAATCGATAAGTTAATTTCAATGGCACATGAGCCCAATTTATTATCTGAAGGTTCATCATCATTTTTGCATAGGACATCTCCCTCTCATCTCGTTATTCCCTCACTCGACATCTTGAGGTCATTAGCTAAGTTCATGATTCTTGAGGACTTAACATCGAAGTCATTTACATACATTATTTCAGTAGCATACAACTATAGTCGAAACCATTGGGACATACAACACCTCATAATTCTCATTTAGGCAAACGACCACATCTCATATTCATACTATCACTTCATTAGTACTTTCAACTACTTATAATATCATTATTTCATTTGCTCTTTTTTTACATATATATTATTCTTCATTCATGGCACGGTGGCCGTAGCTCATATTTTATACTTTCATTTCATTTCATTGGCGCTATTGGCCACCATCGTAACTTTAATAATCGGCAAGGTGTCTACACTTTATATCCCCAACATACTACTTTCACTTTCAAGCATCATTATAGATTATCGACAACAAAGAATCTCTAATCACGACTTTTAGTACACCTATGAGCAATTAAGAGTCTTAGGAACATTGAGGCTTCTTACACAATTTAGCATAATAGCCTTCACTTGAAACACTACTTGGAGTCATAACATTTTTATATCCAGCTCACGCTTTGAACACATTCCTGAAGGATAACATAATATGATAAGATCATCCGGAATACATTTTGAACATATACCTTTCAACACAAAGTTTATTCGGAATTGTTGATTCATAAAGAATAACTTGGAACTTACAAGAAGATCATGGAATTCAATTCTAGTTAAGAAGTTTAGCCAACATGCCTCTCTTTGAGCTTTCCTTAAATTACTACAACGTTTCGAAAATTTTAGCAATCCCAATCTATTTTGAGACATAACAAAATTGAACCATAATTAGGAATATATTCACGGTTTCAGATCATTTGAGCATTTTATAAAACACTAGGTGTCCAAATTTGGCTACAAGGTTCTTATACAAGATCTCCTTCATTCTACAACCCAATATTTATTTATTTGAGCTCAACAATCTTCCCACAAACCTTATTGGTACATGCATGTATAAATAATACTGTTTCACCCAAGAATCATACTCCTAATCACCCATCTTTTACCCCAAACTCGAAATTAGATTTCAAAGCTTGGGCAGGATCTTGATGAACAAAACACTTCATCTACTTTATCTCTCTATAACACTCTTACTTCTCTCTAAAAATCCTCAGATGATTGCACCAAAATAAGCCCCAAAGCCTATTTATCAAATTGGGGTCGGGTTATGAAATTAGAAAAATTAACCCTCAAAAACTAGGTATGTGGTCGCATAATGGACCGCAGAATGGGTATGCGGGTTGCACAATGCATCGCATAATCGATGCCTAGAACTGGGCTGCGCTGGTCAGGTTTGCGACCACTCATGCGATTGCATAACCACTTCCGTGATTGCAGAATCGGTCGCAGAATCGCATTTTGCCAGCCTTTGGTAATTTGGTCATAACCTCTCGTAGGAATGTATAAAGGACAAACAGTTTGAAGCGTTGGAAACTAGACTCAAAGGGATTTAACTTGATAGGTAGATAACCTCCTAACTAGTTATAGTTTGGTGGAAGCATGCATTTGAAGTAAGATCTTGTGCAAACTCACTTGATGCACCTCATACATATATTATCATATCAAATTGATATACATTATATTAATAGCCCTCGTCTGCACACAAAATAATATAATTAGTGCATATTAACTTTCTTTCTAGCGCTTAAGCACTTCAAAATTTTATGGGGTGTTACAAGGAAGTGGGACCTTTTCAAAGTGAAGCAAAGTGATAACGAGATTCTCAGGGAATTTTTGTCCCGGTATCAAATGCGGCGAATGGTGTTGCCTCCGGTAGCGAACGATTGGGCCGTTCATGCCTTCAGCCAAGGACTCAATACTCGAAGCTCATTGCCTTCACAGCAGTTGAAGCAAAATCTGATAGAATATCCGGCGGTAACATGGGCTGACGTCCATAACTGGTACCAATCAAAGATCAGGGTCGAAGATGATCAACATAGGGCCCCTTGCGGTTCCGTTTATCCCGTCAGAGCTAATGACACATCCAAAAGAGACATTGATCATTAACCAAGATCGAACAGAAACCGATATCAACCATACAATCTAGATCGGATAGGTAATGGGTCTGGACTGAGGTAAAAATAACCGGTAAAAACCCTATGAGAAGTGAAAGGAGAAGCGACCGAGGTAAAAATAACTGGAGGATCATGAGCAAAAGTGGTTTTGACAGACCCGTCGGGCCTAAGGAAGTGCCAAGGTTATCAGAGTATAACTTCAATGTCGACGCTGCTGTCATCGTATCAACCATCGGACACATCAAAGACACCAAGTGGCCTCGACCTTTACAGTACGACCCTTCCCAAAGGGACCCCAACCTAATGTGTAAATATCATGGCACTCATGGCCACATAAATGAAGATTACCGATTATTGAGAGAGTAAGTAGAATGGTTATTCAACAATGGACACCTCCAAGTGTTCCTAAGCAATCGAGCAAACAATAACTTCAGGAATAGGGACTCCAATAAGTAGACCGAGAAAGAGGAACCTCAGCACATCATTAACATGATCATTGGTGGGATCGACGTCCCCAGGGGCCGATGCTAAAGCGCACTAAAGTGACCATCACAAGGGAAAAACAGGCTCAAGATTACGTGCTAAAAGGAACTGTATCTTTCAATGACGAGGAGGCTGAAAAAAGCATGCAACTGCATAATGATGCACTGGTAATATCTGTACTCATAAATAAATCTCGAGTTAAGCGTGTGTTAATTGATCCAAATTGTGTGTGTAGAACAGTCGGGTCTACAAGACCAAATTGTGCCTGCTGTCCGAGTTCTAAACGAATTCAGCATGGCATGTGAGACCACTAAATGGGAGATAACCCTATCGGTGAACACCGCCGGAACCATTCAGTAAATAAAATTTTACGTGATCGAAGGAGTAATGAGATATAATGCTCTGTTCGGGAGGCCATGGATTCACAACATGAGGGCAGTACCCCCGACACTACACTAGGCATTGAAATTCCCAACACCAGGAGGAATTAGAACAGTTTACGGAGAGCAAATGGCTGCAAAAGAGATGTTCACGATCGATGAAGTGATCCCGATATCAACACTCTCGACATCAAAGAACCCGAGTTGGATCACCAAGGAAGAAACCACAAATCAATCACCAACATCGGACTCGACCAAGCCAGGAAAACAGGAGGCGGGCAAGGATGATGACTGCGAAGTTCCTAGATCTTTCATAGCCCCTACTAATTTTGACGCCACCAAGTCAACGGTCGAGGAGCTGGAGCAAGTCATACTGAACGAGCACCTGCCCGATCGGAAGGTATACCTGGGCACAGGGTTAAACCCGAGCTCAGGAAAAAAATCATTGAATTCTTTATAGCTAATATGGATTATTTCTCTTGGTCCCACCTTAACATGATAGGGATCCCGCTAGAAATAACTATTCACAAGCTGAGCCTGGATCCGAATTTTCACCGGGTCAAATAGAAAAGGAGGCCTCAGTCTGAAGTCAAGCATGCATTCATCAAAGACGAGGTATCTAAACTACTTAAAATAGGTTCCATCTGGGAAGTTAAGTACCCGGATTGGTTAGCAAACGTAGTAGTAGTCCTTAAAAAGGGAAATAAATTAAGAATGTGTGTAGATTACAAAGACGTGGACAAGGCATATCCCAAGGACCCTTTCCTCTACCGAACATCGATCGCATGATCGATGCGACGATCGGCCACGATATCCTCAGCTTTCTCGACGCCTATTCCGGGTATAACCAAATCTTTATGGACTCGGGAGACCAGGATAAAGCTTCCTTCATCAGTAAATATGACACCTACTATTATAACGTAATGTCATTCGGACTAAAAAATGTTGGCGCTTCTTACCAACGATTAGTAAATCGGATATTCGAAGAACAAATACGAAAATTGAGGGAGGTTTACATTGATGACATGTTAGTTAAGTCCATGCGAGCAGAAGACCATTTGAATCATTGGCAGGAGACCTTCAACATATTGAAGAAATATAATATAAAGCTGAACCTGGAGAAATATGAATTCGGAGTCAGGTCTGGAAAGTTCCTCGGATTTGTGGTGTCCAACTGGGGAAATGAGATCAATCCCGACAAAATCAAGGCCATAGAAGACATCTCCGTGGTGGACAATGTCAAGGCCGGTCAAAGGCTAACCGGGCGCATTACCACCTTGGGTCGATTCATTTCAAGGTCTTCCGACAAGAGACATTGGTTCTTCTCGTTACTGAAGAAGAAGAATAACTTCTTATGGACCCCGGAGTGAAAAGAAGCTTTGGAAGAACTCAAACGGTAACTTCCGAGCCCGCTTTTGCTTCATACTCCAAAGGCATATGAGCTGTTGTACATGTATCTACTGGTATCTGAGATAGCTGTAAGTCGGGTCCTAGTCCGGAAAGATGAAGGTACGCAATTTCCTATCTATTATGTTCGGAGCACTCTAGGCGAGGCCGAAACTTGGTATCCTCACCTGGAAAAATTGGCGCTCGCCTTGCTAAGCGCCTCCCGGAAGTTAAAACAATATTTTCAATGCCACCCCATATGTGTCGTAACTACTTACCCTTTGAGAATCACAATTCATAAACCTGATCTCTCAGGATGATTGGCCAAATGGGTCATGGAAATCAGCGTGTACGATATCAAATGTCGACCCTAAACCGCCATCATATCCCAAATCTTAGCAGACTTCATGGCCGACTTCACACCACCCCTAATACCCGAGGTCGAAAGGGAATTGTTGTTGAACTCGGGGAGTTCCTTTGGGATCTGGACCCTCTTCACGAATGGTGCCTCAAATGCAAAAGGGTTCGGACTTATTATCGTTTTAAATCCACCTACGGGTAACGTAGTTAGGAAATCTATTAGAGCTGTAAAATTGACTAACAAGAAGGTCGATTATAAGGCCGTGATTGCAGGTCTCGAACTAGCTAAAAGCCTTGAGGCCGGGATGATCGAAGCTAATTGTGATTCCCTCCTTGTTCTGAATCAAGTCAAGGGAACGTTCGAAGTAAAAGAGGAACGAATGCAAAGGTACTTGGATAAAATACAGGTAATGTTACATCGATTCAAATAGTGGACCCTGCAACATGTACCTTGAGATCAAAACAGCGAAGCTGATGCTCTAACTCACTTGGGATCGTCGGTCGATGACAACATTCAGCTCAGGAACGATTTTACAACTCATGAAATCGGTATTGGAAGAAGGCCATGCCGAGATAAACTCGACAAGCTTAACCTGGGAATGGAGAAACAAGTACATAGATTGCCTGAAGTAGCTTCCCTCGGACACTGAAGAATCGAGAGCTCTACGCACGTAGGCAGCCAGGTTTAGCATGTCCAAATATAACACCCTATTCAAGGGAACGTTTGACGGCCCACTCACCATATGCCTGGGGCTGAGAGATACCGAGTATGTCTTGATGGAAGTTCACGAAGGCACCCGCGAGAACCATTCGGGTGTCGAATCGTTGGTTTGTAAGATAATCAGAGTCGGCTACTATTGGATCGACATGGAGAAACATGCGAAGGAGTTCGTATGAAAGTGCGACAGGTGTTAGACAACGGGACCACATAATATGCCTATTCAGAATGCCAGCCGAAATCATATATGACAACGGGAAGCAGTTCATTAGCAGTAAGGTGAGCAAATTTTTCGAAGATCATAAGATCAAAAGGATCCTATCAACGCCCTATCACCCTAGTGGGAACGGACAAGAAAATTCTTCCAACAAGACCATACTCCAAAACCTTAAGAAGAGATTGACCGACGCCAAAGGCAAATAGAGGTAAATCGCTCGAAGTCCTGTGGGCATATTGTACGACCTCTAAATCTAATATCGGGGCCACCCTGTTCTCGTTGGTATATGGTGCTGAAGCGCTAATACCGGTCGAGGTAGGAGAACCAAGTTTTAAGTTCCAGTAACGGCCTGCCGATGGCTAACATGCGTTTGGAGTCATTAGGACACGACTAATGGGACATTTCGATTTCTTTGTCGTTTGTGTCACAGCGTGTTGAAGAAGGAATCGAAGAGCTCATGTCGTTCCTCGTCATGTCCGAAAACTTATTCTCCGAGAAATGAGGGGACTATCTGTATACCGGTAAAACTAAGCCCATGGGACACCTCGGCTTCCAATAAGGTAAATCGACCAAGAGACGTGATGACAAGGAACCAGAATCGAGGCAAGGGTCTCATCAAGCCAGGGTCCGGGGGCACAATGCCCACCCTCGAGAATATCAGGGCCATGACCCCGAGATCGGTCCAAATCCCAAAAGACTTCGGAGGGCGTTGTCGGAAAACCGAGCACAATAAATAGAAGGCCATGATATCCGTGACCAGCTAGGTATCTCGGCATGTACCGGCGGAAATCCAGTGATTAGTTAAACGAAAGATTTTTATCTTTTATGGGATTGTACCTTGGGTAGGACTCCCCTACTATATAATTGGGGGGGGGGAGGGGCATGGTTAATTCTTAACAATATTATAACATGCATATCAAGGAAATATACTATTATTTTTCTCTTTTATTCAAAGTTCTTACGTTTGTTGACCAGTGCTTCATTATTGTAAGTCTGGGATCAAGGACGGAAATTTCATTAAGGCTGTCGTCGAGTTCAGAATCATCCACCCTTTAAGTAGTTTGACAATTTATTACATCCTTTACCTGTTTAATCTAGCGATATTTACCGTTTATATTGATTAATCCACGTATCCTTAAAACCACTTACAAATTTAATTGTTATCTATTTTTGAGAGTAAAACAGAAAGGTGTCCGAGTTCTTCCAAGAAATTGTTTATGATAGCATACCCGTGTACTGTAATGTTTGCAAGCACCAAGGGCATGAGGAAGAGGTGTGTCGTTTGCTCTTGAAAAAACATCAAAAAGGAAGTCCACTGGAGGATCATGAAGTTGATTCTACTGGTGAAAAGTATCAAGGTGATTTAAGGCAAGTCTTGAATGAAAAGAGAGGTTTGGTTAATGGAGAACAAAGAGTTGATCGGTGTAATGCACGTCCAGTCATAATGGACAATGGTACTGCTAAGGTTGATTCTAAAAAAAATGGTGATGTGCAGGCTGGTAGGAATGCCCCCTGGGTTAATATTGTTCGACAAGTTGATGAAGGTGCTGCTTTGAGTCGTGAAACTGGAGCTCCGGCAGTAGATAAAATAGCTGAACACTCAAATCGTGCAAACTCTGAGATTAATCCATCGGCTGCAACACTGATTGCTCATGAAACAGGTGAACAATCAGTTCGGCTTACAGCTGCAATTGTGTATGTGCAAGAGAAAGTGAAATCTGGAAAAGAACCAAATAGCAGTGGTCTAGTTGTCCCTGTACGTGATGCCTCAACGCTTGTGAAGGGTCAATCTAAACCTACACGTGATGTTCCAGCTTCTATAGCCTTGGCGAGAATTTATAATGCTGTGAATCCAATCTTACAAGCTGGGCAGGTGCGTGACATTCAAGACAAAGCTGGACAAACTTCTACAGCGGCTCGATATGTTGGTGTTACTGATTGGAGTAAGGATGATCAGATTGAGAGGAAGGCAGCAGCTCTAATAGCTACTGCTGGAGTTGATAAACATCCTTCTGCACCAGTTGATATAGTTGAAAAACCAGCAGTTCTTATTGCTAATGTGGTGCAAGATGTAGGCGTGAAAAAAAGAGCTGGACAGGAGCTTTCTCCAGGCAAATCTGGTGCAATTCCAGCTGAAGCAACTGGTGTATTTATATCAGGTGTTCACGGTGGACAACAATCTAAAGGTAGAGAATGGTCAGTGGTAAATCGTTCACCTAGCAAAAAGAATTCCTCAGGTCTTTAAAATCAGTTCTTATCAGCAAAGAATGTAGATGTTTCGAACTCTTTTGATGTTCTTGTTAATGAGCATGATCATGCTATGAAGGAGGTGCATGATCATGATGCGAAAGAGGCTGGGAAGAAAACACAACAGGTGGTTGATGAGGCATGGTATTTAACTGGAAAAACCAGCTCCCCAGGTAATGGAAAGCAGCAGAAAAACGTGTTGAAAACAGGTGCTCGCTTACAAGGCTGCAGCAGATTGATGCAATCTTTAGGCATTCAAAATCAAATTTTATTATCAAAGATGATTGGTTTCTCGAACTCCTTTGATGCTTTGGTGAATGAACGTGAGCATGATGCGAAGGAGGCTGGGAATAAGATGCAACAGATTGATGATGAGGCAGGGCTAATAACTGGAAAAACAAATTCTTCAGGCAGGGGAGTGCAGCAGCAAATTTCAAAAGAATTAGGTGCTCAATTATATGGTTCAACAGAAATAGTTTCTGTTGATGCTCTTAATGTCAAAATACCCGGTGAAGCTGTACCAATGCTGCAATTCTCTAATCCAGTTCGCACAGTTTGTAAAGGAAAAACACGCAAATATGGTGATGAATACAAATCCTCAGATCAAGCTACCATTGGTTACCTAAAACACATGTGTTAAAGATGTTTCCTCCCAAAATATAGTCTTTTGGTGAACAAAATGGTGATTCATTGCAGCGCTTGTTATCTACTGGAAACAAACAACAAGTAGTGAAAACAATTTCCCAAACAAATTCTACAAATGAGATGGCTGCTTCTAAGGAGGAACAAACTGTTACTAGTGCAATTTTGTTTAATCGAAAGACCCGGGCTAATCAAGTAGAGGAGGATGAAGAAGATTATGCAGATAGCATCTATGATCCTCCATCAAAGGGCGAGGCAGCAAATATGCAAATTGAGCAGGTTTCTAATTCTACGGATAGTGTGCCAAGGAGGAGAGGATTGAGTCCAAATGCACCTGTTTTTGTACCATCAGGTAGCAGAAAATTGCATCAATTGGATCAAAACATGACCGTAATACTAAGACTCTATCTACTGGAAACATGGCAAGCACAAGTTCACCCATGGCAAGGTATAATTTGACTCCTACAAATATCCTCCAAGCTCTTGTTACTCATGATATGGATACTTTGAATTCTCTTGATAAGAACGCAATAGCAACTATCTCTAAATATATTGGAATAGTGGCCAAGAGTTATGATCCAGGAGCTTTAGTATCCAGATCTAATCCTACTGAAGCTTTTGATGTGGATATAGAGCATGATCTCTATGAAAACGGGGAAGAGGAAGAACTCCTAGATACAAGCTTTGCCAATGTAGCTAGAGAAAGAGATCTCTCTCCGAGAAATCTTAGAAGTGGATCTAACAAAAGCAAGAAGAATGAACATGAGAGGCAACATAGTTGGGATTGTAAGGTCACACAAGAAGTTGTCATTAGGCAACTTCCAATGAGAGTTGCAAAGCAAAAGGCGGCTGCCCCTACCACCTCCACATGGTCCAATAGATCAAAGAAGAAATGATAATGTTTGAAGAATTTTTGAAGATAATGAAAGAAGAATACAAGGAGCTACAAGTTGAAGAGTTCACAAGGTTGAAGAAAGAGGGGCAAGACTCAATTTTTTACCTTATTTTATTCTATAATTTTTTGAGTATTATCATTTGTAATATAATCACAAAGTATGTTATAAACTCTGTGATATTCATAGAGTATTTAGTTCGTTCTAGTTCTTATTTTTTACATGTTTAGTAGTAGATGAGGTTGTTCTTGCCTTAATAGGAATTGTAAGGTAAGCTCTAGCTTAGTATGTATTTGCTATATGTCATATGCCTTTGGGAATAATCCAAATGGCTATGAGATCATTCGCCCTCGTGAGACTTTATCGGCAACCAAATCATGAGGCATCATGAGGCTGGCATCATAAGGCAATGGAGGCGCACAAGGATGATTATATAGCCAAGGCAATAGAGGAAACAATTTTGTAGCTTTTGCCCCCCTTACTTATACTGTTCCTTTGTGGTCTATTTCTTTTATTATTAATAAAATAGCTACTAGACAGCCCGCCTAGTAGTATAATTTGCTTTTTTTAAAAAACAATATGAGCACGACATGCACTATTATCTAGACTTAGGTCACTGTATGTCCTATGCATTGGCTACTGGTTATGTGTTAGCTACATGTTATACATTAAGCTGGTTCATAGTTCTATATTTTATCAGTGGTCTATCAAGCCCCAAAGTTTACATTCAATGTTTTCACAAGGTCTGTTACTTGCTATTATGCATATGTGCACTATTATGCCCAATCTGGAGATGTAACTGCAGTGCATATTGTTTCATTGAAGTGCAGAAATGATACATATATATAGGCTACTGTTGGCAGCTCATGCTGCATTATACATATTTCTCTTACCCTATTCAACAAACATTCATATATACGAGATAGAGAAGACTGCTGCTCAGAGTGTTGATGTTCATTCTCATTACATATGCATACTGTTTGGATGCTTGGTCAGCCCCAGAAGTTGATGGTATTGCTTAGAGATTCACATTTGTCTTATACTTTGGAATGCAAAACTTGACACCTAGTGAGAGCGTTAGAGGTGCTAGATTGAGGTTTTGCGCTTGGCTTGTGGATACACACATCATATTATGTTGGGAGCTGTCTATGATTTCACTTGTAATAGTTACCATATACAGTTTTCTTAGCTTTAGCTCAGAATCTTTTAGCTTTGATGTTGCACAAATTGTAAACTTTGGATCTTTATTTTTGGACTATTATTTATATACTAGCCACTACGCAGCTTGCCTAGTGGTATATTTGCTATAAAAAAAATACTAAACCTAAGCCCTACGTTTGAGGAAAGAGCTTTGGCGACAGGCGATTTGCGACGACTGTGATTTGCGATAACTTCACACAAAGCTTTTTCGAGGCCTTTAATGGCTACTCCAACCACTTGCCAGTCTCCTCTCGAGGTTGGTTAGTCATCAAACACTTCCTCACAGCCCCATCAATCCATTACAGACCCTATTCCATTGCAAAACTATGTGCGATTACTTCAACCAAAAGCATTAAATGCTCCCATGCAAACCCTTGCTAAACTTCCTATCAAAACAATCGAGTTTCTTCATGGTGAGCCTGCTATCAAGTGGAAGAAACAAGAAGTGAAACAATCAATCATTCAATAAGGTTTACAGTTAGCAGTTCTTGAGAAATTCTGATATGGGAAGCCTGTCATCAGTGAATTACGCAATGTTATTGCTATTCAATGTGATCTTAAAGGAGCCTGTTCTATAGGCTTAATATAGGAAAATCATATGTTGATAAGGTTATCACTAATGGAGATTTATGTTCATCCGCTATCTAATCTTGCCTTCTATTAGAAAGCTCAAGGAGAGATGTGGCAGATGAGGTGCATGAAGTGGAATCCATGGTTGAAGCCTGAGGAAGAAACTCCAATTGCAGTAGCTTAGATTAGTTTTCCGTTGTTGCCACCTAATGTTTTTGGTAAGGAATGTGTTTTTTCAGTGGCAAGTGCAGTTGGTAATCCTTTATATGTTGATCTTATAACTAAAAATGGTATTAGACCTAGCGGTGCTAAGGTCAAGGTTGAGGTTAATTTATTAGCTAAATTTTCTCAACGAATTAAAATAGTAGAGGAAGAAGATGAGTCTGGGTCTAAGGAGTTAAAATAGATGAAAATTAAATACGACTACCTGCCTAAATATTGTAAGACTTGCAAGAAGAAAGGACACAATGAGCTTGATTGCTGGGTAATTCATCCGGATTTACACAAAAAATTCAATGAAGGAGATGAAGATGGTAGCAAATGAAAAAAATTGGTGGGTACTGCAACTAACACTACAAAGGTGTTAACCAGTGGAAAGGTGTTGGAAAAACCTATTTCTAATCCGGCAAGGCAATAGTGGATGAAAATGAGAAAGAATAAGTATCAAATAGATAAGAGTGGTCACATAATTTATACTGTAAAAGAGAAAGAGGATGTCAAATTGAAAGGAACGATCACTGAAGATGCAGTAGCAACTAAGAACAAATTTAATGCTCTAGAGGTTGAAGAAAATGAGCAACCAACCTTGATGATTACTGATGGGAAGGGAGAGGGTAATGTCAAAGCTCAGCAGAAGAAACAACAAGAAATTGAAGCAAAGAAGGTACAACAGAAGGTGCAGCTGAGGAATATTGAAATCCTCAGCTCCAATATTCCTAAGGATGCTGGGATTACTGTACTAATCCTAGTAATACAAGGATTAGGGTGGAGGAAATCAAGGAACGTGGAAAGAAAAATCAGGTAGGTGCACGAAGCCCAGTCCTAGTAGTATTGGGATTGATGATGCAACTATAAAGGAAAGAACAATTTACTTGGTACAAAGAAGGCTTGGTACTCTTAAGGAGGTGCTTAATGTTACTCTAAATCATTCCTGTCAGAATGTGCCTTCACGAACATTTGCTGAATCAATTAAGTCAACTAGATCAACTAGGAATGCTAAATCTTTATGGAGTGATGAAGTACAAGGTATAGAATACTATTCAGAGGCAGATAATAACTCATCAATCTAAGATCAAAAGGGCAATACATAGGTGAAACATGCAGATAAAGTTGATGCCAATGCTATAGTAAACCGTAGTTTGCAAAAAACAAAGGTTGAGGATAAGGAGGAGACTAATGATCAGCATCCTATGGAACCAACTAGAAGTCCTAGAGGAACACTAGAAAAAACTAGAATCACTGGTAGATCGGCTATGGAGTCATCTGGCAAGAAGAACCCCAATGGAACAGTAAACCCTAGAGGAATTATTCAATTTTTCGACAATTAAAGTGGCGATCCAGTGGAGATATATGGTAATGAACAGGTAGGGAAAGTTAATATGGAGGTCTTAAAGGATACAATGAGAGGAAACCAACAAACAGCAGCTGGAAAGACTTCTGATCTTAATGGAACAGTAGCTTCTAGGCAGGTTGCTACAGTGAACCCTAATCTGAGTAATGTGTATGAACTTCAATTCAGGATGATGCAGGAGGTTGTAGGAGCTTTGGAGCAGAATGTTAAGGTGATAGAGGAGGCTAACATGATGAACAAAGGGCAGAATGAGCAAGTTATTATCCCAAAGGCATCTCAAACTATAGAGTAGATGCTAATGGGATGTGCATCAGGCATTGATCAGCTTATGCAACTGCAGCTCAATGTTCCATTGAAGACACCTATTCAGACATTACATGATCTAGTGACACACAATGTTGCTCCCGTGGAGATAACTTTGATGGAACAACAACAACTTGACGAAGGAAGAGATTATGTGTCTACGGCTGGGAATTTCAAACAAGTAGCAAGGTAGGCTGACTTACCACCTAGAAGTAGTGAAAAGGGTGGTAAGAAAGTCAAGAAGCAGACAAAAATAAAGAAGCACCTCAACCTACAAGAATCTTGCCCAGGAGGGCAGCCTTACGAACTAAATGATGATTAAGACATTGATTTGGAAAATTAGGTCTGTGAATACACAACAGGCCTTTCCTAGGGTGATCAACATGCAAAGGGAGCAAAGTTTCTTTGACATTGAATTAATGGAGCCTTTGCAGAATGCAAGGCATATACAAATGTATAGAAGAAGGTTGAGTATGGAAACTGCATTCTCTAATATCAATGGGTAGATATGGTTGTTCTTTGATGCAGTGGTGGAATGGGAAATGGTTATGGAGACTCAGCAACAGATGACTGTTAAAGTGTTTCACCAAGATATTGGACAACATATTATGATGACTTTTGTGTATGCAAAATATTCATCATTAGAGTGATTTGAGTTATGGGTTAACTTGTTTTATCTAGAAAGTGACATAGAACTACCTTGGCTAGTAGTAGGTGATTTCAATATGGTACTACATGAAGATGAGAATATTGGCGATCTACCAGTACATCCTCCTGAATACGAGGACTTTGCATTTTGTGTAAACTTTAGTGGGTAGTTTGATCTAGGGTATAAAGGCAGTCCATTTACTTGGTGGACTGGGAGACCTAATGCTATGTGTATATTCAAAAGATTGGACAGGATCTTTGTGAATCTACCATTTCAAAATTTGCTTCCTTTAATTGAAGTGGAGCACCTGATTAGAACTTGATCAGATCATGCACCGTTTCTCATGACTTATGGAGAACAGACTACTAATATTGTCAAGCCATTCAAGTTCTTGAACTTTTGGACAAAACATGCTACATTCAAGGATGTAGTGATACAGAATTGGATTGTTGATTTAATTGGAGATCCTTGTAAGGCCCCTTAAAATTTTACCTAAAATTCGGGGTTTCGTGATGCCGAGGTATGCCTATGTGTTTGATGATTGTAGGAATTTTGGGTTGTATAGTACACCGGAGAGTTGAAGAAAAACGTTTGCAGAACATGGCAATCCTGTGGTCCACTACGCGACCGCAGAACCATTTTGTAGGTCATAGATCGACCGCGGAGTGAGGCAAAAATTGAGTCGTTTGAGGACCATTATGCAGTCCATTATACTGCCGCATAACCAGTTTGCGTACCGCACAACCAATCACAAATCCAGCACGAAGGTTTCTGGAGGGGGATTCTGCGGTACATTATGTGACCACAGAACTGGTCTGCGGACCGCAAACCTGTCGGAGACCTGACCCAAGTAGCCCAGTTTTGGAGAATGACTTTTGCGGTCCCTTATGCAAATCAGATACATGTTCTGCGGTCCACTATGTGACCACAAAGTTGAATTCAGGGGGTCTATTTTCTGATTCTATAACTCAACCCTATTTCGATATATAGACGTTAAGGACCATTTGTAAATAGAAAATCTGATATTTCTAGAGAGAGAAAGTGCCATAGAGTGTGAGGAGAAGTGCCTAAGCTAAGTGTTCATCAATCCTTGCTCAAAAGATGGAGAATTCACAAGGAAAACTCACAAGGTCTTCATCTAAGAGGTAAGGTTCCATACCCTAGTTTCAATTTCGAGCTTGAGATAGAAGATGGTTAATGGAGAGTGTGATTCTCGGGTGTGAGAGTGTTATTTATGCATGCATGTACTATAAAGGTTTGGGGGAAGGTTGTTGAGCTCAAATGGGTAGACTTTGGGTTGGGGGATGAAGGAATCCACCATAGGAGGACCTTGAGATCATAATGTCCACCTAGTGTTTGTTAAAATTCTCAAATGAGTTGAACCCACGAACTTCTTCCTAATTTGTGTTCAAATATGTTATATTACCAAATATATCTAGGTGCTACGATTTATGGAACATTGTAGTAATTCAAGGAAGCTCAAACAAGGTATGTTGGCTAAATTATTCTCTTAGAATTGAGTCCCACGATGGTCTTGTAAGTCCCGAGTTGTTCATTATAAATTTGACTATTCTGAATAAGCTTTGTGTAGAAAATTATTTGTTAAAGATGTGTTCAGAATGATCTTATCTTATTGTGTTATCTTTCGGGATGTGATCTACGTATGGGCTGTGTATTTACATGTTATGAGTTCAGGTCGTCTTTCTAATGAAAGCTATTATGTCAAATTATGTAAGAAAACTCAATGTGCCTAAGACTCTTATTTGCTTACATGTGTATTTAATGTCTTGAATAGAAATGCCTTGTTGTTGATAATCCATGATGATGTTTCAGAGTGAAATAAGTGAGCATGAAATATGAAATACGGCCAAATGATATTACATTTGGGGCCACTAGTGCCAATGAAATGAAGAGACGTGTTAAAGTCATTGAAATGAGCTGTAAATCCTTTAAATAATAAATGCTTTGGGAGTATCGCTTAGTCATCGAGAAAGGATAGGTTGAAATACCCTAACCCTGAAACTACACATTTTGGTGTAGGAGTGAGTGAGGGGTAAAATCCCCATGTGGGGTGGTGAGAGTTTTCCCTGATTATGGGATGGGATTGATGTGCTGAGATAATTCCCCTTAAATGGGATAAGATGATTTCTAGTGGGATGTAAGGTGGCGTCGACCCACACGATATTGTGGTGAGACGGTTTAGCCGATCAGGCTGAGATCAGATGTCATGGCGCACACGTGATGGTGTTGTGAGTGGACATCTCGAGGTAAGACGGCTTAGCCAATCGGGCTGAGATCCCAACTTAAAAGTATTGAAACTTGTCGGAAATTTATCTTTTATTCTAACTTGATTCTTTAATATTGTCTGAGGCCCTCATTGATTCTATGTTTCTTTCTCATAGTACCGTTACTCGTTCTATTGAGGGGGTGTTTATTTTTTCATACTAGTACTATTCTATATGTACTAACGCCCCTTGTGCTGAGGTTGCTGCATCTTTAATGGATGTAGGTGGTTCCACAGCAGGCTGCATTGATCAGTAATAGTAGTACACCCTCTCCTCAGTTGACTTGGTAGGCCCACTTCATTTCGGGGTCTTGTATATCTTGTTCTTTATACATGGCGTTTTGAGGTATAGCTAGGTCTTTCCTATCAGCATTATCATAACACTCTTTTGTTTCTATTAGAGGCTCCATAGATACAGGGTGGGTTGTAGCTTGTTTTGGGAAAGTTAAACTACAAATGTTGTAATTGTATCACATGTTCCACTTCAAACTATGATTGTATGGTGTACTATTTTGGAGACTGGTTAATGACGTAACTAATGACAATGAACTTGTGTTGTTCACATGACCTCTTACTGTCTAATTAATAAAATATATCTTCTCTTTATTCATGGGTGAGTTGGTTAGATGGAATTGTACAGGCTTGCTCGACCAGGTTATCTCGGTTGAGCGCTGGTCGTGCTCCCCAAGGTCGAGGTATGACAATCCTTTTCTAATATTCAAACATAAACTAAAGAAGGTGAAGGCAGCACTGTCTAAATAGAGTAAGGATACTTTTGGTGATATATCTAAATAATTGGCAATACCGGAACATATTGTGAACATGAATGAGCTTTTGTTTGAGGAGGAGCCAACAATTGAGAATAGGATTGATCTTCAAAAAGCTCAGGCATAATGGAAGAAATATTTGGGCATACAGGAGCAGTACTGGAAGCAAAAAGCCGGGATGACATGGTTTGTTGAGGGTGATAGAAACACTAGTTTCTTTCACAATCATGTCAATGGTGAGAGGAAGAAGCTTCAATTGAAAAGGATCCATAATGGATACGGGAATTGGCTAGAGGATCACGAACATATGGATAATGCTGTAGTGGATTACCACCAAAGACATTTCACTAAAGAAAGGGATCGTACGTATTTTTCTATGCTGGATAATGTGCCTGTTGTGGTTACTATGGAGAAGAATTTGAAGCTATGTAGATTTCCAACATTAGAATAAGTTAAGGCTGCAGTCTATGAGCTAAGTGGTGATAGTGCCAGTGGTCCTGATGGATTCATTGGCTTGTTTTATCAAGAATGCTGGGAGGTAATATACTATGATATATACAATATGGTACTTCACTTTTATGGAGGTGCGGCATTTCCAAAGTCCATTACTCATGCTAACTTGGTACTGCTGCCAATGAAGCCAAGGGTTCAGACATTCTTAGACCTAAGACCTATAGGTTTGAGTAACTTCATCAAAAAGGTGTTGTATAGGGTGCTACATGATAGGTTGGAAAAGTTCATGCATTCTCTTATCTCACCTAATCAGTCTGGCTTTGTGAAGGGGAGGAGAATCTTTGAGTGCATCCTTCTTACACAGGAAATTGTCACTGGCATAAGGATAAGAGGTAAGCCTACTAATGTAGTGATTAATCTTGATATGACAAAGGCTTATGATAGGGTTTCCTAGAATTATTTGATGCATGTTCTAAGGAGAATGGTGTTTACACAACACTTCATCAACATGGTATGGAATTTACTATCTAATAACTGGTATTCATTGTTGGTGAATGGGCAGTCTTCAGGTTATTTCAAGTCTACAAGGGGAGTGAAACAAGGAGATTCATTGTCTCCTGCCTTCTTAATTTTGTCAGCTGAGGTAATATCTAGTTCTTTGAACAAGCGATTAGAAGAAAACTCATTTGTTGAATTTGGTATGCCCAAGTGGTCTGATCCTTTGAACCACTTGGCATATGTTGATGATGCCATCACATTTGCTTCAGCTCACTCTAATTATTTGAGAAAGATCATGGAAGTTCTTGGTAGATATGAGAAGGTATCAGGACATTTGATCAACAAAACCAAGAGTTCTTACTACATGCATGCCAATGGTGCACATGTATTGTTTCAGGCAGTTGGTGATATTACAGATTTTGCTAGAGGAGAGTTTCCTTTCACATACTTCGGGTGCCCTATCTTCTACACTAGAATAAGGAAGGACTACTATGATGATCTTGTTAAGATGGTGAAGGCTAAGCTACATTCTTGGAAAGGAAAAAAATTATCATTTGGAGGGAAGGAAACACTCATCACTAGTGTGTTGCAAAGCATGCCAGTGCATCTCTTATCAGTTCTTGATCCTCCTGACAATATACTTGAGCACTTACATAAGATCTTTGCACTTTTCTTTTGGAGCACCAAGAAAGAAGGTAAGAGTAGGCATTGGTCTTCTTGGCAGAACTTATGTCTCCCTAAAGAAGATGGAGGTTTAGGCTTCAGATCTCTACATGATATATCAAGGGCCCTATTTGCTAAACTTTGGTGGAGGTTTAGGACTACTAAATCTTTGTGGTCTAACTTTATGTGGAACAAGTATTGCAAAAAGGAGTTGCCCACAGTAGTGCAATTTGGAGAAGGTTCTCATGTGTGGAGGCAGATGTTGAATGCTAGAGAAGAAGTGGAACATGAGATTTTGTGGGAAATGAAGACTGGACTAGATTAGGAGCACTTTATCATGTTGTACCTCCAGATCATCCCATAGATGAGAATTTGAAAGAGGTGACAAAATTGATGCAAAGAGGAGCATGGAATGAGAAGTTGCTTGATCAATGCTTTCCTGATGATATTGCAAAGCATATTAAACACAATGTCTATTCTGAAGGCAGTGAGGAATACTAGGACATGCCATACTGGATGCCAACTTCATCAGGTAAGTTCATAGCTAGTAGTGCCTCGTAGATTCTTATACATAGGGCAAACCCTAATCTAGAGTTAAACACATGTGGATTAAGGGTTTGCCATTCATAATCTCATTCTTCTTGTGGAGATTATGGAGGCATAAGCTATCTAAAGATTATTTATGGAGAAGACAAGGATACATACACGTCTCAAGATGTTGGTGTTGTCAACATCCACATGAGGAGACATTTGATCACATTTTCTTGACTATTCCAACTTCATCAAAGGAGTGGAAGATATTCTTTGGGGTTGCAGAGATTAATGTGCCATTTGTACAGGTGAAAAAAGTGATGAGGGCATGGTAGAATGCTAAGTGTTGTCTAAATTTGAAGCCTTTGTTTAAGGAAGCTCCAGCTATTATCACATGGGAGTTATGGAAGAAAAGGAACACATGCAGGAATGGGGGTACAATTTCTACTAATAGAGTCATTCATGAAGTCAAGAAAACTTTGCATTTATTGGCAAGGGTTAGGTATCCATGGTTATCTCATATACCTGTGTTGTGGAATGACAGGATCAAATTCTTTAAAGGATACAAATCCATTCTGATCACCAGAAAAGTCACTTGGCAGGCTCTTTCTGAAAGGTGGTACAAGTGTAACACTAATGGTGCTTTAAACGGGAATCCTGGACCTAGTTTACTTGGCTTTTGTATGAGATGTGTTGCAGGAGACTTGGTGTAAGCACGGGCAGTGGACTTAGGGGTAACTACCAATGTTGTAGCTGAGGCAAAGGCTATTGTACAAGGGCTGGAATATTGTTTTGCACATGTTCTTCATCCTCTCATATTGGAGACTGATTCTTTGGTATTGAGGAAGGTTATTTAAGGGGAATGGGATCCACCTTGGTGCATAGTGGCAGAAGTGCAGAATATTAAAGAGATGAGGGATCATTTTAATGTGATCTTTCAACATGTGTTAAGAGAGGGCAACACTGTCGCAGATGTTTTAGCTAACATTATTTTCTCTTTTGCAGGTCCAACTCAGTTTCATTCCTTCTCTGAACTTCCTAGTGCAGGGAGGAGACTAATCATCCTTGACAAACCACAACTCCTAATCTTAAGGTTAGGATTGCCAAAAGAAAAGCTCATGTCTGATGAGTATGTTAGGTTTGTTAATGCTTGTGCTTGCTTGCTATCTTGTTATGCTTATATTCTATATACTATTAGAGTATTTTCTAGAGGTATTATCATGTTATCATGCTCATTCTGGTGGTATTCTAATGGTGTATGGAGGTTTTTATACAAGCAAGCAGTGGATACTTCATCATATAAGGGCACAACATGTACTAATGTCAAGCTTTAGGTCATTGTATGTCCTATGCATTGGCTACTGGATATGTATTAGCTACATATTATACACTAGGCTAGTACATAGTTTTGAACCTTATTAGTGGTGTCTTGAGCTCAATAGTTGGAATCTAATGTTTTTACAAGGTTTGTTGTCTGCTATTGTGCATATGTGTATTGTTATAACATTAGCTAGTGGTATCGGCATGCTTTCACGCCCAATATGGAGATGTCATGGTAGTGCATATGCGTTTATTGTAATGCAGAAATTGTACCTATATATAAGTTGCTGCTGACAGCTCATGCTGCAATCTACATATGTCACTTGGCCAAAACTGCAGACATTCATAGATACAGGAAACAGAAGACTATTGTTCAGAGTGCAAATGCTCATTCTCATTGCATATGCATATTTCTTGAATGTTTGGTCAGCCCAAAAGGTAATGGCATTGCTTGGAGATTCACATTTGCCCTGTCCTTTGGAATACAAAATTTGGTGCCTGGTGAGCGTGTTAGACGTGCTACTTTGAGGTTTTGCCCTTGGCTTGTGGATATACATACCAGCATACGTTTGGAGTTGTCTATGATATCACTTGTAATAGTTAGCATTAATAGTATTCTTAGTTTTAGCTTAGCATCTTTTGGATTTGGTGTTGAACAAATTGTAAACTTTGGATCCTTTCTTTTGGATTATTATTTATATATTAGCCACTAGTAATCAAGGCTAGTGGTATAGTTGCTAAAAACAAAAACCTAAACCCTGAACCCGACGCGTGCGAGTTGAGAGCTCTGGCGACCAGACGATTGCAACGACTGCTTCCGAAGCTTTGGCAAGTATTTTATGGCTTCTCTTCTCACTTGCCAGCCTTTTCTTGAGCCTGGTCAGTCATCCTCACCACTCTCAAAAACCCCAAACAACCTCTACGAACACTAATCCAATCTAAAACAATGCAAAATTACTACAACCCATAGCATTAAATCCATCCAGGCAAACCCTTCCCATCGTGCCCATAAAATCCATGGAATACCTTTATGGGGAGCCCATAATTAAGTGGAAGAAGTCATAAGTGAAGCAATCAATCGAGAAACATGCACTACAACTGGCAGTGTTGGCAAACCTTTTGTATGGGAAGTCAGTGCTTAATGAGCTATGCAAGGTTATTCCAATTTAATGTGAACTTAAAGGAACATGTTCGATTGGCCTTATTGAAGACAGTCATGCGTTGATCGGATTGTCATAGATGGAAGATTACGGTCATCTACTCTCAAAGCATGCTTTTTACGCAAAAGCTCTAGGAGAGATGTAGCAGATGAGGTGTACGAAGAGGAACCCTTGGTGGAAGCCTCAAGAAGAGACTCCTATTGCAATTTCTTGGATTAGTTTCCTAGATTTTCCACCTAATTGCTTTGGTAAGAAATTTGTTTTTTTTATTGGTAAAACTAGTAGGTAATCCTTTACATGTTTATTTGGCCACACAAAATTGCACTAGACCTAGTTGTGCAAAGGTGAATGTGGAGGTTAATTTGCTTGCTAAATTACCTCAAAGAATAAAAATAGTTGAAGAAGATGATGAAATTGGGCCAGATGAATCAAAATGTATTAAAATCAAGTGCGATTATCTACCAAAATATTGTAAAACTTGTTAGAAACAAGGGCACGAACTTGATTGTTGGGTGATACATCTTGAGTTGCATAAGAAGTATGAGGAATTTATTGATGATCAAAATACTGGGAATGAGTTAGTAGATACTATAACAGCCTCAACTAAGGTCCTCACAAGTGGTAAGGTGGTGGGTACATTGTTTGGGACCTCTCCTTCTTGTACCACTTTCTCATCATCCACAAGTTTCCTTTAACTTGAGGTGGGTAAATTCCTACCTCTTCCACTTCTTGTAGTAACAGCCATGACATGCCCCGTGTTGTTTCCACCATTTAGGTTTATTACCATGTCACTTCGTAGTGGCCCCTTAGGATGATAATTTAGAGCTTGAGAGATTTTTCACATTTGAACTTCTATGTTTCGGATTGATATGGTATGAGAGGCAAATTGGGCATCCGAATTGGCATTCTTTTCCATCATTTACTTAAACATATTCTCGATACGCCCCATCTTATTGTTTGAAGAACTTGGACCATGGGTAGGATTAGGAGGCGGGTTGCTCGGTTGTTGATACATTAGGGGCCTTTGAAAACCCGACCCCCAGTTGCCTTGATTAATGTTCCATCTGCCTTGATTGTTACCCCCCCCCCCCCCCCAATTTCCTTGATTATTGCCACTCCAATTTCCTTGATAGTTGTTGTTATTCCAATTCCCTTGATTGTTGCCACATCTCCAATTTTCTTGATTGTTAGAATTCCAATTGCCTTGATTGCTTTGTGGTCGCAATTGTTGTTGGTTTGGGCCTTGGAAGTTATTTCTTTGCCCTTAAAAATTTTTCACATATTGCACCTCCTCTTCTTGTTCATCATAAGAATTATCTTGAACAAAACCACTTTTTATCTTGTACATAATTCTCCACTTGATTTTGCACTAGTGGACCTTTGATCCTTCTTTTGTTTACCAACATGTTCACCCCTTCCATGGAATTGACTTGCTTAGGGTTTTGCACTTGTTGAAGTTAAGCCTTTGCTAGTTGATTCATGGTGGTAGTCAATTCGGCAATGGTTTGCACATGGTCATGTAACTCTTTGTGAAGGTGGATCACGTTCGGATCACCTTGTGGAACATTAGCCCGTGATTGCCACGCCGATGATGTTTATGCCATTTCATCAAAAATCTCACACGCCTTCGCATAGGGTGTAGTCATAAAGTTACCACCGGCAAGTTGAATTAATATACATTGGTTGGTTATGTTAATCCCACGATAGAAGGTTTGTTGAATCATGTTTTCCGTCATATCGTTGTTGGGAAATTCCTTGACCATTGTTCTATACCGCTCCCAAATCTCGTGTAGTGGTTCATTCGGCTCTTTCTTGAATGCCAAAATCTCATCTCAAAGTGTAGCCATGTGCCCCGGAGAGAAGAACTTAGAGATAAACTTCTCTGCCAACTCATCCCAAGTGTGAATGGAATGGTTTGGCAAACGTTCCAACCAATCTAAAGATTTCTCCTCTAGAGAGAAAGGGAAAACCCATAGCCTCAATGCATCCTCGGAGACATTTGTTTGTTTTCTCCCCCAACAAGTGTCTGCAAACCCCTTCAAATGCTTGTACGCATTTTGACTTGGAGCACCGGTAAAGAAGCCTCGTTACTCTAGCAAAGTGAGCATGTCATTGGTGATTTGAAAGTTACTCGTCCTAATACGGGGAGGGACTATTGCACTTGAATATCCTTCATTAGGTAACACCCAGTGTGGAGCCGCTTGTGGTGGATGTGGGGGTGGAACAGGAACATTGTCATGAGGCACTCGGCCTTTCTATTGGCTTGAGGTTCAAGAGGAACCTCATCAACTTGATCATCCTCGACGTCCACATCCCCTAAAGGTACATTTCTGAGCTCATCGTTAGCCAAGATTGTACCTACGCTTTCTCAAACAAGTTAGTAATATGAAAGGAAAAGAAGATATTCCAAAACATACCCAAATATATAGCTAACACCGTTTTAACTCCCCCCCCCCCCTCAATGGCAACAAAAATTGATCCACGTCAAATCCGCACACAATAGTGAGTGGAAACGGCCGTTGTAAGAATAGTATCCAACAAGAGTCGGGGTTGATTTCCATAAGGAGTTACTAGGGGTGTTAGGAGTATACCGTTGACGAAAGTGAAAGGAATAGCTAAATTGCACTTCCACAACAGGTTTTGATTTCTAATTCTAATTTCACTCTAGTAATTATATGCTAAGAAAAGAAACTAGAATCGAATCAGTATTTTGGTGTATTTCCAAATAGTTTAAAGTCCTTGGGTTGTGACCATAACCTAGGTGTTTGCCTAATGGGGTAAAGATGTTAATGCTTGGTTTGTTGATTGGGGTGTATTATAGCTCTCAACTTTACCCTACCCACTCAATACCTCTCAGTTAGAGAGTGGGCTTTTCCTAATTTGGTTCTCTCAAGTACAAATGGGTATCAACCAAAACGGTTGATAAAAGCTCAAGCCAGGTTATTACTATCTCTAGGTTGAACCCTTTAATTGGGTTAATCAATCTCTCAATTGACCCAATTCCTTGTTAGCTAAGTTATCCTAGACTAGGTCTCTATTTCTCAAGTAAAGACTAAGCCAAATAGGCATGAATCAATATTTGCAACCACTAATTCTAAAATTGAAGCATGAACTAAGCTAAATAATCAACACCCAATTATAAACAAACACTAAATTAGATACATATAAGGTTCACACACTAGGGTTGGGTCACAACCCTAGTAAAAGTTTAGCTACTCATAATGGGGTTTGAAAATAATAAAGAAGAAAAGTTAATTAAACTCATAATGGAAGATTAAAATGATGAAATCTAATATAAATACACAAAAATAATGTAAAACTTCCTAAAGTAGTAAATAAAAATGGCTATAGCAACTTCAGATGTTCAAACTTGACCTAATTTTGTGAAACTCGTCTATTTATACATGGCCAGAAATCTCGAACAAAAATGCCCCTCAGGAGGTTCTGCAACCGCACAATTCCATGTGCCGTCCATAAATTTCTTCAGCTGGTAAGAAGTAGAGTTCTACGGCCGCACATTTCTGAATTGCGGTCGCGAGGCAATCTTCTACGGCCGCACATTTATGGATTGTGGCCGCGAGGCAATCTTCTGCGGCCGCACAATGCTTATGCGGTCCGCAATTCACAAAGGTTCCTGGACTTGGTCTTTTTGCATACTCTCTGATCTTCGACTCTTAGTCCAGTTCTGTTGCAGCACAATTCATGTGCGGTCCGCACATTGCTGAAAGTTTGCTAAATGTTTCTTCTAGTTTTGCGGCCGCAGATGAAATTATGGACCACATATATGTGATTCTGTGCCCTTTATTGCCTTGTACTTTGGAACAATCATTTTTTTAGTAGGATTTCATATTGGGAGACCAAACTTCCAGCCTTCCTGTAATTTTGCATAATTTCATTAGTTCTGGGAATACAATTCAACACTTTTGGACTAAAACAAAAGCTAAAAGATGTTAATAAAGAATCAAAATCCCCACTTATCAAACACTTAGCCAAATTTTTGGTCCACAATTCCTATATGTCACACTCAGCCTTGTAGCACACTTCCAATCAAGTTAAAACAAAAATAACACCTAACTACAAAGGAAAAGAAAAAGAATCATGGGTTGCCTCCCAAGAACGCCCGATTTAACGTCGCGGCACGACGCAAAATACCCTCAAGTGAAATGAATAACTGCCACGATGTGTCTATCTCCAACTTTTCCCATGTAGTGATGCACCCGGTGACCATTGACTCGGAATACTTCATTGTTTTTGTTCTTTATGACTAATGCACTAAAATAGTCACACCCACAATTTCAAAAGGACCACTCCATTTAGATTTTAGCTTTCGGGGAAACATCCTCAACCTTGAATTGAACAACAATATAAGATCGCCTACCATGAACTATTTGTTACAAATGTATTTTTTATGAAGATATTTCATCTTGTCTTTGTACAAGGACGAACTTCCATAAGCATGATATCGGAACTCATCCAATTCATTCAAATGTGTCCACCTTAAGTTAGTGGCTATATCCCAATCAAGATTTAACTTCTTTAGATCCCACATGGCCTTTTCCTCTACTTCCACCGGAAGAAGACAAGCTTTTCCGAACACCAACCGGTATGGCAACATTCTGATAGGTGTTTTGTAAGCTGTACGATAACCCCATAATGCATCATCAAGCTTCTTGGACCAATCCATCTGATTAACATTCACCCTTTTGTACAAGATTCTCTTATCTCCCGATTGGAGACTTGCACTCGCCCACTAGCTTGTGGGTGATAAGGAGACGTGAATTTGTGAGTAACACCATACTTGCTAAGCAAAGTGTCGAAAGCCTTGTTGCAAAAATGTGACCCCTCATCGCTTATAATTGCACGTGGAGTACCAAACCTTGTAAAAATATTCTTCTTCAAAACATCCACCACACTTCTCGCCTGATTGTTGGGGAGAGACATGGCCTCAACCAATTTGGTCGCATAATCAACCGCGACTAAGATGCAGGTGTTTCGACAAGAACTAAAAAAGGGCGCATGAAGTCAATACCCCACACATAAAAAATATCAATCGCAAAAATTGTTGTGAGAGGCATTTCATTCTTATTTAAGATTCCACCAGCCCATTGACATTCATCACATCTTTTTACTGGCTCACTTGCATCCTTGTAAAGAGTGGGCCAATAGAAGTCGCAACTATGCACTTTGGCCGCCATTCTTTCTCCACCATGATGACCACCATATGGTGAAGAATTAAAATAAACAAGAACTTCACCTTGCTCTTCCTCCGATACACATCTTCTAATTACCCCATCTGTACAAATCCGAAGAGGTATGGTTCATCCTAATAATAATATAGACAATCCCGTTTGAGCTTCTTTCTTTGGTTTGAAGAGAACTCATCCAGAATGATTCCACACACAAGAAAATTTGCTAGATACGTGAACCATGGTACATTTTGCATTGAAATTGCCAAGAGTTATTCATCGGGGAAGGAGTCATTGATTCTAAGGCCATCAAGTGGCCTCCCCTCCTTCTCCAAATGCGTCAAGTGATCCTCACATGGTTTTCACTACCTTTTCTATCTTAGAGTCATTTTTGCTCATAAGATAATGAAACACCGCATAATCCATGTGGATAATGAATTTTGCACCCATCAAGTACGGGCGAAACTTCTCAATTGCAAACAGAATGGCAAGGAGCTCTTTCTCTGTAACGGTATAGTTGATTTAGGCACTATTAATAGTCTTACTACCATAGTAGACAGGATGAAAATTTTTGTTGATGTGTTGCCCCAAAACAGCCTCAACTGTTACGTCATTTGCATTAAACTTGAGTTCAAAAGGGACACTCCAATTTGGAGCGGTGATGATGGGAGGATTTGTCAACTTGAACTTCAAAAATTTAAAATCTCTCATGTAATCATAATTGAAGTTTAACTTAGCATCCTTCTTAATAGGCTTGCACAACGTATTTACCACCTTAGAGAAATGTTTGATGAAGTGCCGGTAAAAACCCGCGTGGCCTAAGCAACTCCACGCACCCTTCACTAATGTACGAGGTGGAAGTTTAGAAATCACCTCAATCTTTGCCTTGTCAACTTCAATTCCATTCTTTGAGATTTTGTGGACAAGGACAATGCCTTCCTCGACCATGAAATGATATTTCTCCCAATTAAGCACCAAATTTATTTCTTCACATCTAGCCAACACTTTATCCAAATTTGCAAGACAATTATCAAAAGAATCTCCAACCACTGAGAACTGATCCATGAAAACTTCAAGGTAGTCCTCAACCATGTCTGTGAAGATAGCCATCATACACCTTTGAAAGGTCTTCGGTGCATTGCACAAACCAAATGGCATCTGCTTGAACGCGAAAGTACTATAAAGACATGTAAAGGTCATTTTCTCTTGATCTTCCGGAGCAATAAGAATTTGGTTGTAGCCCTAATACCCATCAATAAAGCAATAGAATGCACGGTCGGCCAATCTATCGAGCATTTGATCTAATAAAGGAAGGGAAAAGTGATCATTTTTTGTGACTTTGTTGAGCTTGCAATAGACCATACACACCGTCCATCCGGTCACCATTCTTGTAGGAATCAACTCATTCTTGTCATTAGTCACCACATTTATTGCCCCCTTCTTTGGGACACATTGAACCAGAGAAGTCCACGAGCTATCGGAGATGGGGTAGACAAAACAATTTCTTTCTTGGCAATTGAAATCAAGGCAATTGAAATTTCCTTCTTGGCAATTACAATCAAGGCAATTGAAATTTCCTTCTTGGCAATTTCTTTCATAGCCTCATTACGTCTCCTTTAATGTTCAATAGATGGTTTGGCTCCATCTTCCAACTTGATCTTATGCATGCAAAAGACGGGTCTTATCCCCCAAATATTCGCCAGTGTCCACCTAATAGCCTTCTTCCTCTTTTGTAGCACCGCCAATGTGGAATATACCTACAAGTTAGTCAGTGGAAGTGGGAGTGTATCACTATGGACTTTGTTGTTGGACTCCCACAGACTCAAAAGAAGTTCGACGACATGTGGGTTATTGTGGACAGGCTGACTAAGTCAGTGCATTTTATTCCTATGGCATTACCTATTCCTCGGAGCGGTAGATAGAGGTTTACATTCGTGAGATCGTCCGTCTTCACGGTGTGCCCATGTCTATCATTTCTGATCAAGGTACGCAGTTTACCTTGCACTTTTGGTGGGCAGTTCAACATGAGTTAGGTACGCGGGTTGAGTTGAGCACAGCATTTCATCCTCAGACGGACGGGCAGTCCGAGCGTACTATTTAGATCTTGGAGGATATCCTCCGCGCTTGTGTTATTGACTTCAGAGGATCGTGGGATCAGTTCTTGCCCCTTGCAGAGTTCGCCTACAACAACAACTACCAGTCAAACATTCAGATGGCTCCCTATGACGCATTATATGGTAGGCGGTGTCGGTCGCCAGTTGGGTGGTTCGAGCCGAGAGAGGCTCGATTGTTGGGCACAGACTTAGTACAGGATGCCTTGGATAAGGTCAATATTATTCAGGATCAACTTCGCACAGCTCAGTCCAGGCAGAAGAGTTATGCCTACCGTAGAGTTCGTGATGTTGCATTCATGGTCGGAGAGAGAGTGTTACTTCGGGTATCACCCATTGAGGGTGTAATAAGGTTCGGAAAGAAGGGCAAGTTGAGACCTAGGTATATCAGACCTTTTGAGATTCTAGAGAGAGTGGGAGAGGTGGTGTACAGGCTTGCGTTGCCACCTAGTTTAGCAGTTGTTCATCCGGCATTCCATGTGTCCATGCTTCGAAAGTATCACGGTGATCCGTCCCATGTATTAGATTTTACCTCTGTCCAATTGGACAAGGATTTGACTTACGAGGAGGAGCCGGTGGCAATTCTAGCCCGGCAAGTTCGCCAGTTGATATCAAAGAGTTACCCTTCAGTTCGAATCCAGTGGAGCGGTCAGCCTATTGAGGCAGCTACTTGGGAGTCCGAGTCTGATATGCGGAGTAGATATCCCCACCTTTTCACCAGCTCAGGTACTTTTCTATGTCCGTTTGAGGACGAATGGTTGTTTTAGAGGTGGAGAATGTGATGACCCAAAAGGGTCATCTTATGTTTTAGAACTCGAATCTGTGCTCTTAAGCCTTAAAAATCTCATGTTTACCCTCCTCGACTTGCGTGCACAATCAGGGCAGGTTTCCGGAAAGCTTTTATCTTGAAAACTAATGAAAATAAGAATTTTTTGACTTCGGTCAATATTTTTGGTAAACAGGCCCGGATCCATGCTTCGACAGTCCCGGTAGGTCCGTATCGATTTATGGGACCTCGGCGTATGTCCGGAATAGAATTCGGAGGTCCCTAGCCTGAGTTATTAATTTTTGATGAAAAATTAAAAGTTCGGAAATTAATTATTTTTAAGAATTGATTTATGTTTGGCATTGTGAGAATCGGGTCTGTATTTTTGTTTCGGAGCCCGGTACAGGTTCAATATGATATTTAAGACCTGTCTGCGAAATTTGGTGAGAAACGGAGTTGATTTGATGTGATTCGGACGTCCAGTTGAGAAAATAGAAATTTTAAAGTGTTCTTGAGAATTGCATTTGATTTGGTGCTAAATTCGTAGTTCTAGGTGTTATTTTGGAGATTTTATTGCGCGAGAAAGTTCTTATGATTTTTTTAGACTTGTGTGCATGTTTGGTTTGGAGCCTTGAGGGCTCAGGTGACTTTCGGATAGGCCACGGGATGTTTTACACTTGGCAAAAATCTGGTTTTCTGCAGATTCTGGTGTCTGGCATATCCTTCTTCGCGTTCGCGAAGGTCCTCTTGCGAATGCGAAGAGTAAACTGATGAGGCAGGGATTTCTTCTTCGTGAGCGCGAAGGCTTGGTCGCGAACGCGAAGCGATGGGGGCGTTACCCTTCGCAAACGCGACAAGCCCATCGCGAACGCGTAGTGTTAGGCATTGGGGAGGGGGAGCTAGCCGTTCCTTCATCGCGAACGCGAGCAATGTCTCGCGAACACGAAGGCCATGGTGGGGTAGCCTATGCGAATACTGTCTGGTGAATGCAAAGGCTTGGCATCCTATATGCTTCGCGAACCTGACAGTGCTCTCGCGAACGCGATGAACACTATCGCCCAGCATTTAACAGAATCCAAAAACGGGATTTTGGCAAAAAAAAATCATTTTTCTCAAAAATCAAATGGTGAGAGGCGATTTTACAAGAGCCATTTCTTCCCCAAATTTTTGGTATGTGATTCTAAATCATTTTCTTTCAATTACCCATTACATTCCTTGAATTATCAACCAAATATCTAGAGTTTTCATTATAGAATTAGGGGTTAGGGTAGAAACTAGGAATTTCAGAAATTTGAGGATTTGGACCCCAATTTGAGGTCGGATTCCAAAACTAATTACATATTCGGGCTCGGGGGTGAATGGGTAAAAGGATTTTGGTCCGAACCTCGGGTTTTGACTAAGCGATCCCGGGGTCGATTTTTTGACTTTTTGGAGGAAAATTTGAGAAATTTATTTTATGAAATATAATTGATTCCTTTAGCAATATTTGATATTATTGAGTCATTTTTGAATAGATACGAGTGGTTTGGAGGTGAATTCCAAAGGAAAAGCTGTGATTGAGAATTAAGTGGCTTTCGGAGCAAAGTAAGTGTCGTGTCTAACTTTGGCTTGAGGGAATAGGTATTATGTATTAATTTGCTACGTGTTTGGTTGTTAAATACGACGTATAGATGAGGTGACGAGCATCTATGCGTCATTGTCGAGTCATAGCAGGCGAGTGAAATTCTATTCTTGTCTATTTTGTAGCCTTAAATTCTACTATCCATGCTTAGCTGGTTATTTATAATGTTAGGTGACTCATATCTGGTTTCACTGAGATTTGGTAACTTTCGAATATTGATTCAAGGTTGAGATTACGTTGTGCTATTGATTATGGGTAAAATACTGGTTTCTTTGTGATACTCTTATCTATCCGTTGTTATTGATTCAGTGATTGGTGAGGAGGAGTGTAAAGCACGAAGGGTGATGCCGTGCATGCATTATTTATATTGTAAGGAAGAGTGTAAAGCACGAAGGGTGATGCTGTGTATATTATGAGAGGTTTAAAGCACGAATAGTGATGCCGTGTATATTATGAGAGGTTTAATGCACGAAGGGTGATGCCGTGCCGTTCTATTTATTTATTTGGTGAGGTAGAGAGTAAAAGCACGAAGGGTGATGCCGTACAGTTTTCCTTGCTATTTTAATTTCTCAATTCGTTTACGGATTTTCGATTTAATGGAGAATGGAGAAGACATCAACAATGGAGGATATCGGATAAGGGAGAAAGAAAAAGGGAAAAAAAGAGAAGAAAAGAAAAAAAAAAGAAAGAAAAGAGAAAGGTAAAGAAAAATATGTACTAATAAAAAGGAAATAGTGTTTGTAATACACTTTAATACAATTAACAAAAGAGCTAATTAGTTTGGATAGATTCCGTTTCGAAAAACGCATATAGGGGCCAACTGTGTGACTCTAAAGGCATATATGGACCAACTATGTGACAGTAAGGGCATTCTTGAGCTAAAGTATTAACGAAGGGCAAATGTGCTCAATTTCGTATAGTACAAGGGTATATTTAGACCTTTTCCGTATAAGGAATAATGTAGACCGTTAGCTCTCTTTTTGACTTAATCCCGTGATTTATGCCATAATGATTGATTAATGGCGAGAATCACGGATCCTTGTCGGATGAGTTAGCAAAGCTCTTCTTCGAGGCCGTTAGAAGTAGGATCAGTCGTGACTTCAGGATCAGGCATGGAACGGGCCAATGCCTTACTGGAATGCTACTTGAGGCATTATATAAGCGCGCATCAGAAATATTTGGTAAGGCTCTTGGACATCGCAAAATTTTCTTATAACATGCAGCGGAGTGAGTCCACGGGGCGGACACCATTTGAGCCAGTCACAGGCCAACAAACAAAAACTCCACATTCATTACCAGTTGCGTTTGAGGGAAAGAGTCTGGGGGCTTATCATATGGCCAAAGGATGTGAGGAGCAACTTGATACTGCTAAGTCCTACTTGGATAAGGCAGCTAAGAAGATAAAAAAGTTTGCAGACCGTAAGCGGCGTCCCATGGACTATAGAGTTGGGGACATGGTAATGGTGAAGTTTAACCCAAGACAGTTCAAGGCACTATGGGGCATGCATCAGAATCTGATTCACAAGTATGAGGGGCCCTTTAAGACTGTCTCCAAGGTAGACAAGATATCATACAAGCTTGACATGCCATCGTATCTTAAGTTTTACCTTGTCTTCCATGTCAGCATGCTTAAGCCATATCATGAAGACAAGGATGATCCGAGTAGGAGACAATCAAGTCGAGTGCCTATTACTATCACCGCCTCACACGACCTGGAGATTGAAGCTATTATTGATTACAAGACCAGGCAAAAACAAGGGCAGAAATCCACCACAATGTTCCTCGTCCATTGGAAGGAGCAATCTCCGGAGGAGGCCACGTGGGAACGATATGAAGACTTATGGCAATTCAAAGATAAGATCTGAGAGTTTATGTGGCAACATTGCACCGCGGTCATCGCAACATTAGGTGGGGGATAATGTGATTAACCGCCATGTCATCATGCCACATAGGCACCAATTGGCATATATTAATACCATATGGAAGCTTACATAGGTGAAAACCTAGTATTTGTGAGAAGGTTCTAGAGGAGTATGGACATTTTCTTTGGAAGACCCTATATAGTAGATGCCTATGGATTTGCTAGAAAAGTCCTTGGAATCTTCTAGGCTTGTAAATATTTCTAGAGAAAGCCCTTATCTTGAAAATATTAAGG
The DNA here is from genome assembly GCF_000715075.1 of Nicotiana tabacum. Classification (NCBI taxonomy): domain Eukaryota; kingdom Viridiplantae; phylum Streptophyta; class Magnoliopsida; order Solanales; family Solanaceae; genus Nicotiana; species Nicotiana tabacum. The sequence goes on from NC_134091.1 coordinate 18,726,756, forward strand.
ACTTGTGTAACAATTAATATTTACACTCTAGCCCCTAGAAGACTAGTATATAAAGGGGGTCATCCATTTGTAATTCACTAAGTAAACAATTCAAGTTCTCTCTAATACAAAGCTTTCGTTAACAATTCTCTTGTGTTCTTTCTACCATTCTTTTAGCGATCTTGAGTGTGGTAAGGCTGACTTGGCATAGCAAGAACATGGGAAAGTTGTGCAAGATCGTGAGCGAGTTGTCAAGTGTTGCACGTGTACTTAGTTAACAACTAAGGGCGTGACATATAAGATGTGCAGAACAAGCATAACGAGAGAGAACTAGATACAAACTAGTTTGCCTACTAGTAGTAATTTTTAAGCTACCAAGGTATACTGCAATGTGCAATCCTACTAGTTTTTCAATTTCCTTTTTGCGGTTATCTTCTAACTAACAGATAAACCTTCAACCAATTGCTGTCATTCGATATTGCTTCGCAAACAAAGTAATTTTATATATATATATATATATATATATATATATACACACACACACACTTCTGTTGTTTGACTTTGAAGATAAGTTGTATTTACCCTCAAAATCGGATAACAATTGAATTTATACACGGTTTTATGAATATGTGATCTAATTTGATACAAAGTGAGAAATCAGATTTGATATGAAAGAATAAATAGAAAAATAAATACAAACCATGCAGATTGAACAACTTAAGCCTCGCAAGGTTAACTTCCTTCGAATTTAGATATGATATTATTGAAGCCATAATAATATGAACACAAAGCTGGAAAATATAGTATGTTGTTCTTCTAAGTATGTTACCCCCCACCTCATGAATTACTCAGTTCCCTTTTTATATCCAGGGAGATAGGTTTTAAGACATTATTTTATAAGGAATTATGTAAACCGTTAGCTCCCCTTTTAACTTAATCCCATGATTTCCACCATAATGATTGGTAAATGACGAGAATCACTAATCCTTGTCGGATGAGTTGGCAAAGTTCTTCTTCGAGGCCGTTAGAAGCAGGATCAGTCGTGACTTCAGTAAACTCGAGGGCAAATCTGATGGTCTTGTCGAACTTCGAACCTCAATATCGAGCTCGGTTTCATATGTAACTTTGATCTCTTACAGATGTGCCTAACCTGATCTATTGTTCCAGATGCTCGATCAAGCATCAAGCTCGGTTCTACCCGTATACAAATAGTCCCCTCATTTTTCATAGAGTAAAAGATGAGAAAAGATATGAACCCTCGGTCTTCACTTCGATAAATCATAATGATGGATACATGACGTAGGTGATAAAAATAGTGGAAACATCCCGTCAGTACAGTCTTCGAGGCATTAAATGTGTGTTAGTTAATGGTCGGCCACTTTGGTAGATGAACCGCCACATGAGAAACCTATAAATACCCTCCAATCCATCCATTAGAACTTTTACACTCAAATTCTTCTCTTGTTCTAAGAAAATTTCACCTCTTTCACCTTCTGGTTTTCTAACTTTTTGCCTCAAAGATTCCTTTACCAACAACTTCTTTTCCTCGTTGTTTATAAAAATAAGGCAAATACTTCAAAGTCTATTCCTCAAAAAGAAGAACCTTCTTCAAAACCTTTTGAAAACATTTCTCATGTTGCTACTGAGGAACCCCCTCCGAGATCATATATCGATGTTGGGTGCCCGACTGTGGCTGACTTCAAGGTTGAGAATACGCCTATGATATCGTGTCGGTGTGAACAAGTCTCGAGGTACATATGTATGATCACATACTGTATCCTCGATAAAGTAAAAAAGGACTGCAAATTGGTAGACAAACTCATAGTGGTTCCTACCCCTGAGGAATCAATTACTACCTACGTGGAGGGTTTCTTAAGTATTTACACTTACCCTTTCACGCTAGGTCCTTTAGACCCGGCTATCATAGCCTTTTGCAAAAGGTATGATGTGAAGCTCGGGCAGATACGTCCTTCATTTTTAAGGATCTTTATTCTTCTTCGATTCATTGTGAGCAAGATAGAGGGATGCACATTTACCATCGACCATCTTATGCGCAAGTACAACCCTCGACTTTACCAAGGAGGGTTAATTAAGCTAGCACGCCGGGCTACCAAGACCTTATTCTTGAGCATAGACGAGGATCGGGATCGAGGCTGGTTTGGTCGATTTGTTCAAGTAAGGACCTCAGACTTAATCTCGACTGTGGACATGCCATTTCCTTGGAAATGGAACATGAAACGTAAGTTTAGCTTTTCCATCGGTATTTCTTTTATTGTTTTTCATTCCGTTGGTTTCTCATCGATGTTATGTGATGCCACTGTCACCCAAATGTCGAACCCCATTCCTGAACTTAAAGAGTGGGTCGAGGGCATCGTGACACAGAGATCCTACTCCGAGAGCTTATGGCGTGAGCTCTCAAAGGGCCGATGGGAGGCCCATAATCATGGTAAGGTTTTTCCTTAATAATATATCTGATCTTATGTTCTCATCACCGGTTCCTGATCCGTTATATTTTCATTTTGCAGGTTTACCAAAGGACGTCAAAATGAGGCCTTCATCAGCTGACGATGATATAAACGCCGATCCTCTTGCTTCGAAACAGGACAAAGAGAAGAATAAAAGAAAAGTTCCGAGTCCCTTGGACCCAGAAAAGAAAAAATCGAGGAAGCGACTGGTGCATAAAACCAAAGATGCTAGTTCTCGAGAGCTCTCATCGGACTCATTCCATCGGTTGAGGGGATGAGTTCGAAGTAGAAGAAGAAGATTCCAATTTGGTGGCCCGTATGAGAAGTGGTTCTGAACTACCTCAAGTAAGGGAGTCTGTAGAAGAAGTAGTGGCCGAAGCCTCTGATCCAGGGAGGGTCGAGACCATTTCGCTCCGTGCTAGGAAGCTGACAAAGGGAATTTGGCCGGTACTTCCCGGTACGAAGATAATATGCCTAAGGAGGTGCTTGGGGTGATCGACCTCTATGGGTCACCTTCATTTACTGATTCAATGATAAACGAAGCCCAGACACTAAAAGGTAACCTCGGCGAGGGTACCCAATGAGCAATAGATTCTCTTCACCATTTCTTCGATGACCTGGATTCTACCGGCTCAGAGGATGTTACCGGGTTGGGTGACTTACCGGTACCAAAAAACACATCATCCCCGGAAGCCGATGGGCCTTCTTCAAGCCCACGATTAGTGAATCAGTTCCTAGCTCTGAGTGTTGACCCTACTCGAAGACGGGCACTTTATATGTCCATCCCGAAGGATGCCCAGATTCTTTATGCCCCGGTGGGGATTGCCAGTTACCTTTAGTTCTTGGTGACTGAAGAGGATTAAACCAAAATGAACGAGGTAGAGGCACCATGCCTATTTAATGAAGCACACCAGGTACTGAATCGGGTAACATCGAATGTCCCTTCATTTTGTTTTTAGCTTTAATGATGAATAATCATAACGTTTTTCCTTTGTGTTTGTAGGCCTCGGTGCTTCATCATGAGGCTTTTCTTCGATACTGGAAGGAGTCAACATGTTTCAAGGTCGAGGCCCAGGAGCTTGCTAAAAAGAGGGATTCTGACAAGCTCCTTAGTGAAAAATCCCAAGCTGAGCTTGAAGCGGCTCGTAGGGAATATACTGACCTGGTCGAGCAGGTAAGAAGATTTTTTGAAGTTAGTGATGATGAGTCGGATTTAGTAGCTAATGATCCACGCTCGCAGGTTCAGATCAAACTCAACATGATTGAGCAACTTTTAGGGGAGGTGGGTGCGGTCAAAGCTGAGACCGAAGAGTGGAAGAAGAATATGGATTGCCTAGCCTCGGAGAAATAGATTGCCCGGACACAGTTGGCTTCAGTTGAGGTTCATCTTCGGGCTGCAAAGGAGAAGAATTTGGCACAGGCCAAAATGATCGAGGGACTCTAATCTCAGCTGGGCTCGACTGTTTCTGGTCAGGAGAATCTGGCCAAGGAGCTCAGGGCTTCTAAGTCAGAAGTTATTACGGCCCGGCACGAAGCTGATAAAAAGGTGGCCTAGTTCAAAGTTGATGTTGAGGCTATCCAGGAGCAGGCAAAAAATATGGTGAAGCATGCGAGGTGGGAATCCCGAAGGGAGACCCTTGAGGGAGTCCATGCTCAAAACTTTGACATATTGACCTAAATCAAGAGTGCCAAGATATGCGAAGCCAATGCCTGGAGGCTAGCTTTTCCCGAGGAGGATTCCGAGGCGTCTGAAGAGTCGAGTGAGTCCGGTGGTGAAGAAGACCCTAAAGGTGATGACGCAGTCCCCGGTGAAGATTAGGCCACTTAGAATATTTTTGTTTTTTTGTACTGTCTCTTTTTCGAGGCTATTTGGGCTTTGTATATAACATGTAACGGGGTTATTAAGACCTTGTAAAGAAATTTTGATATATATATATAAGGCCTTTTCCCTTTCATAGATTTCGAATTTCTTCTTTGCTTTATTTGTGTTCACAAAGGTCGAGATGCCTTAGCAAGAAATAATTAGGTTGTGTTCGAAGGTTCAAACAAACCTTGTCGTTAACGAATTTTTCCTTTACTTTATTATTTGTTTTCACAACGGTCGAGATGACTTAGTATGAAATAATTAGGTTGTGTTTGAAGGTACGAACAAATCTTGCCTTTTTTGGTTAAGGCATTGTAGGGGTTCGGTATTACCGATAAATTTTCCCTGAAATATCTTAGGTTTATAGCCTTGCCGAGGGCAGCCTTTAGAACCGGTTATAAGAGTTTTTCGAAGGCTTCTATTTTTGTTACGAGCCTCAGATGTGTCCGAGTCGTGTTAATATGGTCGTAGCCTTTTAAGTTCGGGCATTGCGCAATGGGCTTGTCATCCTGAGTTATCCGGGCATACCTAAGATAACTGTTTCCGAGTAGGGATGGTTGTGGCCTTTGAAATTCGGACATTGCCTAATTGGTCTTTTGCCCTTGTAATCTGATAGCTCGGAATGTCCGAGATTAGTTTTTTATCGGCAGTCCCCAAGTGAATGTTCGAACTCGGATTTTAAGATTGCCCCATATGCTCGATGTCTAGTCCCCGAGTGAATGTTCGAACTCGGATTAAGGTTGCCCTTAGGCTTGATATCTTTAGCTGTAGGGAATTCCTTGAAAGATGTAAGAAGTACTTTAAAGGACAATAATCTCAGCCGGTATCCCAAATCGGCATACGATGTGGTCCCAGATAAAATCAATGACTTTTTTCCCTGATTTTCTCATATTCCTGTGCTTCCACCCATTTAGAGAAATAGTCAATCATAAATAAAATAAACTGAGCCATACCGGGTGCACGAGGGAGGGGCCCGACGATGTCCATCCCCCATTTAATGAAAGGCCATGGTGACAAAATCGAATGCAGCGGCTCCCCAGGTTGATGGATCATCGGAGCGTGCCTTTGGCATTCACATTTTCGAACGAACTCCTTTGCATCTTTTTCCATGTCAATCTAGTCGTAACCGACTTTGATTATTTTTTGAACCAGTGATTCGGCCACCGAATGATTACCGCAAGTACCCCCGTGGATTTCCCTCAAAACGTACTCAGTATCCCCCGACCCTAGATATTTTGCAAGTGGACCATCGAATGTTCTTCTAAACAAGTTTTCATCTTCAGCCAGGCTAAATCAGGCTGCTTTTGTACGCGGGGCATTCGATTATTTTGCATCCGAGGGTAAATTTCCAGTCCTGAGATACTCCATGTACATGTTCCTCAAGTCCTAAGTTAGGCCCGTCGAGTTGATCTCGGCGTGGCCTTCTTCCACCACCGATCTCATAAGCTAAACGACTTCTCCTGAATTAAACTAGTTATCTTCGACCGATGATCCCAAGTTAGCGAGGGCATCGGCTTCGCTTTTTTGATCCCGATGTACGTGTTGCGAAGTCCATTCTTTGAACCGATGTAATATCACATGTAACTTGTCTAAGTATTTCTGCATTCGTTCTTCTCTAACCTCGAATATTCCGTTAACTTGGTTTACCACAAGGAGGAAGTCGCACTTGGCTTCGATCACCTTTTCACCCAAGCTTTTGGCTAATTCAAGGCCTGCAATCACGGCCTCATATTCGGCCTCGTTGTTAGTCAATCTCACAGTCTTAATAGATTATCTGATTATATTACCTGTTGATGGCTTTAGTACGATATCAAGTCCGGACCCTTTAGCGTTCGAGGCCCCGTCTGTAAGAGGGTCCAGATTCCCTACAATGTCCCTAAGTTAACCAATAACTCTCTTTTGACCTCAGGTATTAGGGTCGGTATAATGTCGGCCATGAAGTTTGCTAATATTTGGGATTTAACGACAATCCGAGGTCGATATTCAATATCTTACCCACTTACTTCCACGGCCCATTTGGCCAATAGGCCCGAGAGTTCGAGTTTATGCATAACGTTACTTAACGGGTAAGTAGTTACGACACAGGTTCAGATAACATTAGAAGTATGGTTTTAGCTTCCTAGAGGCACTTAGCAAAGTGAGCGCCAATTTTTCCAGGTGGGGGTATCTAGTTTCGGCCTCACCCAAGGTCCGGCTAACATAATAAATCAGAAATTGCGTAACTTGTTCTTCCCGAACTGTGATGACCCAAAATGTCATCTTTAAATTTAGTAAGTAATTCTGTGTTCTTAAAAGCTTAATGATTTCTAAGAAATTACTGATGTTGGATTTATTGACCTCAGGTCCATATTTTTGTTTCGGAGCCCGGTATATGTCCACTATAATATTTAGGAATTGTCTGCCGAATTTTGTGAGAATCGGAGTTGATTTGACGTGATTCGGACGTCCGGTTGTAAAAATATAAGTTTTTTATTTTTTCTTGAAAATTTCCTTTTATTTGGTGTCCGATTCGTAGTTCTAGGTGTTATTTTGGCGATTTGATCGCACGAGAAAGTTCGTATGATGTTTTAGAACTTGTGTGCATGTTTGGTTTGGAGCCCCGAGGGCTCAGGTGAGTTTCGGATAGGCTGCGGGATGATTTCATACTTAGGAAATCTAGTTTTCTACAGACTTTGGGCTTCTGGTATTTCCTTCACCGCGTTCGCGAATGTACTCTCACAAACGCGAAGAGAAAACTGAGCTGGCCAAATTTTCCTTCTTTTCGAACGCGAAGATTGGACCGCGAACACGAAGCTATGGGGACTTTACCCTTCGCGAACGCGACTAGCTCAACGCGAACGCGAAGCTTTAGAGGCCTGGGGGAGGGGTCAGTTGTCCTTATACGCGAACGCGAGCACTAGCACGCGAACGCGAAGGCCAGGGGGAAAAGCCTTCACAAACGCGAAGGACACGGGCTGCTACTCATCGCGAACGTGACAGGCCCTTCACGAACGCGAAGAAGTCCTAACCCCTGTGACTTAAATTAGAACCAAAACGGGATTTTTTCCATTTTTCACAAACCCTCAATTATAACTCGGCTTAGGGGCGATTTCAAAAGAGTTTTTCACGATTTCGAACTAGGTAAGTGTTCTGTATCATATAGTGATTGTATTTCATAAATCTAAGCCTATATTCATCATTTATTTCGGATTTAGATGGAAGAAATTGGAATTTTTGTAAAACTTTTCAAAAACGAAAAATTTAGATTTGAAGGTCCATTTGACATCGGAATTGGATAATTTCTATATGGTTGGACTCGTCTCAGAATGGGTATTCGGATTTCATAAATATTTTTTAGATTTGAGAAGTGGGTCCCACTTCCGAATATTTTAATGAATTTTGGATTTTTATTCAAAAATTGATAAATTCATATGGAATTAATTCCTATGATTTGTATTGAGTATATTGAATTGTTTGTGAATAGATTTGAAGCTTTTGGAGACAAATTTAAAAGGAAAAGCTGTGGTTGAATAATTGATTGGAATTTGAAAAGCGAGGTAAGTGTCGTGGTTAACCTTGACTTGAGGGAATAGAACCCTTAAATTATTTGTTATGTGAATTGCATTTGAACGACGTATAGGCGAGGTGACGAGTGCCTTCTTACTTGAAAGATTATAAATTGTTTTAAATCATGAATTAATTATTATAATAATTATTTCTCTCCTATTCTTTGTCAAATATTAATTCTTGAATTCCTGCATAAATCGTTACATACTATTTGAATTATGTACCTTAATTGTTAATTGACATTTAGCATATTAAATATTAAACTGCATATTTTCTCTCTGATTTCCATAATAATTTTCTATGTGCCTCTGTTTGTTTCATAATTAAATCATAAATTATTGTATGCATATTGTCTTATAATTTTATATTAATTATTGCACTTATTGGGGAAATTTCTTCTATAAGAATTGGTAAATGAATATGTTGGAGGAGCGGGTTGCACGCCGCAACAGACTTGATTAAAATGAATATATTGGAGAATCGGGTTACACGCCGTAATAGACTTATTAAAAGTCCATATTGGAGGATCGGGTTGCACGCCGCACCAGACTTATTTAAAAGTCTATATATATACTTGACTGAAATAAATATACAACAGACTTATTATAAGTCCATATTGGAGGATCGGGTTGCACGCCACAACAGACTTATTAAAAGTCCATATTGGAGGATCGAATTGCACGTCGCAACTGACTTATTTAAAAGTCGACATACATATATATATATATTGGTGTACCGGGTTGCACGCCGCAATAGAATTTATTCAAATGAATATGTTATGAGAGCGGGTTGCACGCTGCAATAGAATTGATGGAAATGACAATTGGTTATGATTGCTGAGTTGACTTGAATTATTATAAATGAATTACCTGATTTATTTCTATTATTGTTGTTCTTGCTAATATTGCGTACAGGTTAATGTAAGTGACTCGTCTTAGCCTCATCACTACTTCGTAAAGGTTAGGCTTAGCACTTACCAGTACATGGGATCGGTTGTACTGATAATACACTTTGCACTTCTTGTGCAGATTTCGGAGTTGGTCTCAACAGCGCACCATAGACTTACTCGGATTTCAGGTACCAGAGGAGACTTGAGATATAACTGCATGGCGTCCGCAGTTCTGAAGTCCCCATCTATTCTACTTTAGCTGTGTGTTTATTTCTAGATAGCTTTATTTATTCAGACCTTTATTTGTATTTATTCTAGAAGCTCGTGCACTTGTGACACCAATTCTAGGATGGTATTTAGACACCGTTGTTTTTATGGATTATTTCACTATATTTCAAACTTTGCTTCCGCATTTGTTTCTTTGATTATTAGTAATTTAAAATTGTTTAAAAATTGGTTAGTATTATTCTAACGTTGGCTTGCCTAGAAAGTGAAATTTTAGGTGCCATCACGGTCCGAAGGTGGGAATTTCGGGTCGTGATAGTTGGTATCAGAGCACTAGATTACATAGGTCTCACGAGTCACGAGAAAGCTTAGTAGAGTCTGAAGGATCGGTATGGAGACGTCTGTACTTATCTCTCAGCGGCTATGAAGTTTAGGAACAATATCACTTCTTTCTTATTCTATCGTGCGATTTTATTCTATCATCGATGATTGAACCATTCTACTCTTATTCTCTCGCAGATGGTGAGAACACGTAATACCTTATGATGGAGAGGGACTAGAACCCTCGGTGGCAACTATGGCCAGGGGTAGAGGTCGAGGTTGAGGTCGTGCTAGACGCCGAGGCAGAGGCCGGGGTAGAGCTCAGTCCAGAGCTCGAGCAGCTGCACCGATTGAAGAACCTCAGGTGGACCTTTAGGAGGAGGTTCCAGTTCAAAATGTACCAGTTGGACCAGTTCAGGTCCCAGAAGGATTCATAGCCACTCCAGTACTTCAGGACGCTCTAGTCCGTTTGGTAAGTCTTATGGAGGGCGTGGCTCAGAATGGTACATTTCCAGTGGCACCAGCCGTCTCACAGGCCGGGAGAGGAGCACAAACTCCCACTACTCCCGCTCCAGAGCAGATGGCTCCCCAGAATCAGGCTCCAGCAGCCCCGCCAGTTGGGGTAGTTCAGCCAGTTATTGCGACACAGATCGGTGATAGGCCCACCATGCCTTTTGAAGCCTTATTGAGACTGGATAAGTTTACCAAGCTCTTTCCAGTTCACTTTAGTGGTACACCTTCTGAGGACCCACATGATTATATTGAATGCTGCCATGAGGTGCTGCGGAACATGGGTATAGTTGGGACCAATGGGGTTGATTTTGCTGTATTTCAGATGACGAGTTCCGCCAAGAGGTGGTGGAGAGATTACACATTGACCCGACCAGTCGGATCACCTGCACTTACATGGGAGCAGTTCTCTCAGCTATTTCTTGAAAAGTTCCTCCCTATCACACTGAGAGAGGAATTCTGCAAGCAATTTGAGCGTCTACAGCAGGGCAGTATGATTGTTACCCAGTATGAGTCCCATTTTGTAGATTTGGCCCGTCATGATCTCCTTTTACAACCTACGAAGTGAGAAAGAGTGAGGAGGTTTATTTAGGGACTCACTCACCATATCAAACTTCATATGTCCAAGGAGACAAGAAGTGAGATTTCTTTTCAGGTGGCTACTAATGTTGCAAGGAGGATCGAGATGGTTCTTGCACAGGAGAGAAGGAAGAGGTCCGATAAGAGGCCTCGCCAGTTCGGTGGTTTTAGTGGTGCCGCGTCTGGAGGCAGAGGTAATTTTGGTAAGGGTCATCCTCCTAGACCGTTTCATTCAGCACTTCATGTATCTCCCGGTGCTTCAGGGAGTCACGGTCTTATTATGCCTTACTCTGGGCAGCCAGCATTCAGTGCACATTCAGCTCCTATCTGTGCACCACCACTCTAGAGTTACTACAGTGGTTATCCGGCCCATTTGGGTCAGCTTCAGCTTCAGCAGCCACGGCATCAAGATGGGTGCTATGAGTATGGGAACATTGGTGACATCAGGAGGTATTTCCCTAGATTGGTGAGTAACAGATCTCGACAAGATTCTCGTGCCATCATACCGGCACCGGTTGCTTCACCGCCTGCTCAGCCAGCTAGAGGTAGGGGTCAGGCAGCTAGAGGTGAAGGTCAAGCTATTAGAGGTGGAGGTCAAGCCATTAGAGGTGGAGGTCAGACCGTTAGAGGTGGAGGCCAGCCAGTCAGAGGGCGTCCCAGGGACACAGTTCAGAGTGGTGGGGCCCAGCCCCGATATTATGCTTTTCCAACTAGGCCTGAAGCCGAGTCATCTGATGTTGTGATCACATGTATTATTCCAGTTTGCCATAGAGATGCTTCAGTTCTATTTGATCCAGGATCTACTTATTCCTATGTATCCTCCTATTTTGCTTCATATTTGGTTGAGCCTTGTGATTCTTTGAGTGCTTCTGTTTTTGTATCTACATCGGTGGGAGACTCTGTTGTAGTAGATCATGTCTATCGTTCGTGTGTGGTTACTATTGGTAATCTTGAGACTAGTATGGATCTTCTACTTCTTGATATGGTAGATTTTGATGTCATCTTGGGTATGGATTGGCTGTCTCCTTATCATGCTATATTGGATTGTCATGCCAAGACAATGATACTAGCTATGCCGGGGTTACCTTGGTTAGAGTGGAAAGGAACTCCTGGTCATTCTGCCAGTAGGGTTATTTCTTAGATGAAAGCTCGGTGTATGGTAGAGAAAGGGTGTCTAGCCTATTTGGCTTATTTTTGTGATCCCAGTGCGGATGTCCCTTCTATGTACTCAGTACCAGTTGTTCGTGAATTTTTAGAAGTGTCTCCTGTAGATTTTCTGGGGATGCCACCCGACAAAGATATTGACTTCTGTATTGATTTGGCTCCGGGCACTCAGCCCATTTGTATTCCACCATACCATATGGCCCCGCCGGAGTTGAAAGAATTGAAAGACAAGTTACAAGACTTGCCTGATCAGGGATTCATTAGACCCAGTGTCTCACCCTGAGGTGCACCAGTATTATTTGTAAAGAAGAAGGATGGCTCTATGCGGATGTGTAAAGACTATCGACAGTTGAACAAGGCCACTATCAAAAAGAAATACCCACTGCCAAGAATTGATGACTTATTTGATTAGCATCAGGGTGCCAAGGTATTTTGGAAGATCGATTTAAGGTCTGGCTACCATCAGTTGAAGATTAGGGCATCTAATGTCCCTAAAACAGCTTTTCGAACTTGGTATGGGCATTACGAATTCTTAGTGATGTCATTTGGGTTGACAAATGCCCCAGCAGCATTTATGGATTTGATGAATCAGGTGTTCAAGCCTCATTTGGATTCTTTTGTGGTTGTATTCATTGATGATATCTTGATTTATTCTAGTAGTCGAGAGGAACATGAGCAGCATCTTCGAAGTGTGCTTCACACCATGAAGAATAATCAGTTATATGCCAAAATTTCAAAATGTGAGTTTTGGTTAGACTCAGTTGCCTTTTGGGGGCATGTTTTAGCGGCAGAAGGCATAAAGGTGGATCCTAAGAAGATTGAGGCTGTTCAGAATTAGCCTAGACCTACTTCAGTTACAGAGATCCGGAGTTTCCTGAGTTTAGCAGGTTATTATCGTCGGTTCGTGGAAGGGTTTTCATCTATAGCAAGCCCATTGACCAGATTGACCCAGAAAGGTGTCCCATTCAGATGGTCAGGCGAGTGTGAGTTGAGCTTTCAGAAGCTCAAGACCGCTTTGACTACGGCGCCAGTGTTGGTATTACCCACAGGTTCAGGATCGTACACGGTATATTGTGATGCATCTCCCATTGGGTTTGGTGCAGTATTAATGCAAGATGGCAAGGTAATGACATATGCGTCGCAGAAATTAAAAGTTCACGAGAAGAATTATCCTGTTCATGACTTAGAATTTGCAGCCATTGCTCATGCGTTGAAGATTTGGAGGCATTACCTCTACGGTGTCTCGTGTGAGGTATTTACTGATCATCGTAGCCTTCAGTGTCTATTCAAACAAAAGGATCTTAATTTGTGGCAGAGAAGATGGTTGGAGTTGTTGAAATACTATGATATCACCATTTTGTATCACCCCGGAAAGGCCAATGTGGTGGCCGATGCTTTGAGTAGAAAGGCTGTGAGTATGGGCAGTCTTGCGTATATTCTGGTTGGTGAGAGGCCATTAGCTACAGATGTTCAAACTTTGGCTAATCAGTTCGTGAGGTTAGATGTTTCAGAACCCAATCGGGTTCTAGCTTGCACAGTCGCTCGGTCTTCTTTATATGAGCGCATCAGAGAGAGGCAGTATGATGATCCCCATTTACTTGTCCTTAAGGACACGGTGCGGCACGGTGATGCCAAATAGATTGTTGTGGGGGAAAATGGGGTTCTGCGAATGCAGGGTCGTATTTGTGTGCCTAATGTGGATGGGCTTCGTGAATTAATTCTTGAAGAAGCACATAGTTCCAGGTATTCTATTCATCCAAGTACCGCCAAAATGTATCAAGATTTGCGGAAACAATATTGGTGAAGAAGCATGAAAAAGGATATAGTTGCACATGTAGCTCGGTGTCTGAATTGTCAGCAAGTTAAGTACGGGCATCAGAGACCTGGTGGTTTGCTTCAGAAGTTAGAAATTCCTGAGTGGAAGTGGGAGCATATCACTATGGATTTTGTTGTTGGGCTCCCATGGACTTAGAGAAAATTTGACGCAGTTTGGGTCATTATGGACAGGTTGACCAAGTCGGCACATTTCATTCCATTGGTAGTTACCTATTCTTTAGAGAGTTTAGCTGAAATTTACATTCGTGAAATTGTCTGCCTTCACGGTGTGCCCGTGTCTATTATTTCAGATCGAGGTACGTAGTTTACCTCACATTTCTGGAGGGCTGTAAAACGTGAGTTAGGCACGCGGGTAGAGTTGAGTGTAGCATTTCATCCACAGACAGACGGACAGTCAGAGCGTACTATTCAGATATTGGAAGATATGCTTCGCGCTTGTGTTATAGACTTTGGAGGTTCTTGGGATCATTTCTTGCCACTTGCGGAGTTTGCTTATAATAATAGCTACCAGTTGAGAATTTAGATGGCTCCATATGAGGCATTATACGGAAGGCGATGCCGATCGCCAGTTGGTTGGTTTGAACAGGGAGAGACTCGATTGTTAGGTACCGATTTGGTACAGGATGCCTTGGATAAGATCAAGATTATTCAGGATCGACTTCGCACATCTCAGTCTAGGCAAAAGAGTTATGCCGACTGTAAAGTTCGTGATATTGCATTCATGGTTGGAGAAAGAATATTGCTCCGGGTTTCACCTATGAAAGGTGTAATGAGGTTTGGAAAGAAGGGCATGTTGAGCCCTAGGTATATCGGACCCTTTGAAATTCTTGAAAGGGTGGGTGAAGTAGCCTACATGCTTGCATTACCACCTAGTTTATCAGCGATTCATCCGGTGTTCCATGTGTCTATGCTCCGGAAATATCATGGTGATCTGTCCCATGTGTTAGATTTCAGCTCAGTCCAATTGGACAAAGATTTGACTTACGAGAAGGAGTCGGTGGCTATTCTAGCCCGGCAGGTCCGACAGTTAAGGTCTAAGAGTTATCCTTCAGTTCGGGTGCAATGAAGAGGTCAACCGGTAGAGGCATCTACCTGGGAGTTCGAGTCGGACATGCGGAGTAAATATCCACACATTTTCTCCAGCTCAGGTACTTTTTCTAACTACGTTCGAGGACGAACATTTGTTTTAGAGGTGGAAAATGTGATGACCCAAAATGTCATATTTAAATTTAATAAGTAATTTTGTGTTCTAAGACCTCGAATAGCACCTTTTATCATTCCTCGACTTGCGTACGCAGTCCGTACAATTTTTCGAAAAGTTTTTATGTGAAATAGAGCTTTTAAAAACTCAACTGAGTTGACCTTAGCCAACATTTTGAGCAAACGAATCCAGATCAGCATTTTAACAATTCCGGTAGGTCCGTATCATGATTTGGGACTTGGGCGTATGCCCGGAATCGAATTCCGAGGTCCCTATCTCGAGATATGGAATTTTGATAAAAAATTAAAAGTTTGAAAGCTTAATGATTTCTAAGAAATTACTGATGTTGGATTTATTGACCTCGGGTCCGTATTTTGGTTCCGGAGCCCGGTATAGGTCCACTATAATATTTAGGACTTGTCTGCCAAATTTAGTGAGAATCGAAGTTGATTTGACGTGATTCAGACGTCTGGTTGTAAAAATATAAGTTTTAAAGTTTTCTTGAAAATTTCCTTTGATTTGGTGTCTGATTCATAGTTCTAGGTATTATTTTGGTGATTTGATCGCGCGAGCAAGTTCGTATGATGTTTTAGAACTTGTGTGCATGTTTGGTTTGGAGCCTCGAGGGCTCGAGTGAGTTTCGGATAGGCTACGGGATGATTTCAGACTTAGGAAATCTGGTTTTCTTCAGACTTTGGGCTTCAGGTATTTCCTTCATCGCGAATGTACTCTCACGAATGCGAAGAGCAAACTGAGCTGGCCGAATTTTCCTTCTTCGCGAATGCAATCAGCTCAACGCGAACGCGAAGCTTTAGAGGCCTTGGGGAGGGGTTAGTTGTCCTTATACACCAACGCGAGCACTAGCATGCGAACGCGAAGGCCAGGGGGGAAAAAGCCTTCACTAATGCGAAGGAGGACTCTCGAACGCGAAAGCCATGGGCTGCTACTCATCATGAACGCGACAGGCCCTTCGCGAACGCGAAGAAGGCTAGACCCCTGTGACTTAAAACAGAGCCAAAACGGGATTTTTCCCATTTTTCACAAACCCTCAATTATAACTCGGCTTAGGGGCGATTTCAAAGGAGTTTTTCACGATTTCGAACTGGGTAAGTGTTCTTTATCATATAGTGATTGTATTTCATAAATCTAAGCCTATATTCATCATTTATTTCAGATTTAGATGGAAGAAATTAGATTTTTTGTAAAACTTTCCAAAAATAAAAAAATTTAGATTTGAAGATCCATTTGACATCGGAATTGGATAATTTCTGCATGGTTGGACTCGTTTCGGAATGGGTGTTCAGATTTCGTAAGTTTTTTCGAGATTTGAGATGTGGGTCCCGCTGCCGAATATTTTAATGAATTTCAGATTTTTATCCGAAAAATTTATAAATTCATATTGAATTAATTCCTATGATTCGTATTGAGTATATTGAATTGTTTGTGAATAGATTTGAAGCTTTCGGAGAAAAATTTAAAAGGAAAAGCTGTGGTTGAATAATTGATTGGAATTTGCAAAGCGAGGTAAGTGTCGTGGTTAACCTTGACTTGAGGGAATAGAACCCTTAAATTATTTGTTATGTGAATTGCATATGAACGACGTATAGGCGAGGTGACGAGTGTCTATACGTCGTCAAATTAATTGTTTGCTTGCTTACTTGAAAGATTATAAATTGTTTTATATCATAAATTAATTATTATAATAATTATTTCTCTCCTATTCTTTGTCAAATATTAAGTCTTGAATTCCTGCATAAATCGTTACATGCTATTTGAATTATGTACCTTAATTTTTAATTGACATTTAGCATATTAAATATTAAACTGCATATTTTCTCTCTGATTTTCATAATAATTTGCTATGTGCCTCTGTTTGTTTCATAATTAAATAATAAATTATTGTGTACTTGTTGTCTTATAATTTTATATTAATTGTTGAACTTATTGGGGAAATTTCTTCTATAAGAATTAGTAAATGAATATGTTGGAGGAACAGGTTGTGCGCCGCAACAGACTTGATTAAAATGAATATATTGGAGGATCGGGTTGCACGCCGTAATAGACTTATTAAAAGTCCATATTGGAGGATCGGGTTGCACGCCGCACCAGACTTATTTAAAAGTCTATATATATACTTGATTGAAATAAATATACAACAGACTTATTATAAGTCCATATTGGAGGATCGGGTTGCACGCCGCAACAGACTTATTAAAAGTCCATATTGGAGGATCGGATTGCACGTCGCAACAGACTTATTTAAAAGTCGACATACATATATATATTGGTGGATCGGGTTGCACGCTGCAACAGACTTTATTCAAATGAATATATTGGAGGAGCGGGTTGCACGCCGCAACAGAATTGAATGTGAATATATTGTGAGAGCGGGTTGCACGCTGCAACAGAATTGAATGTGAATATATTGTGAGAGCGGGCTGCACGCTGCAACAGAATTGAATGTGAATATTGTGAGAGCGGGTTTCACGCTGCAACAGAATTGATGGAAATGACAATTGGTTATGACTGCTGAGTTGGCTTCAATTATTATAAATGAATTACCTGATTTATTTCTATTATTGTTGTTGTTACTAATATTGCGTACAGGTAATGTAAGTGACCCGCCTTAGCCTCGTCACTACTTCGTCGAGGTTAGGCTCAGCACTTACCAGTACATGGGGTCGGTTGTACTGATACTACACTCTGCACTTCTTGTGCAGATTTTGGAGTTGGTCCCAGCGGCGTACCATAGACTTGCTCGGATTTCAGCTACCAGAGGAGACTTGAGGTATAACTGCATGGCGTCCGCAGTTCTGAAGTCCCCGTCTATTTTACTTTAGCTGTGTGTTTATTTCCAGACAACTTTATTTATTTAGACCTTTATTTGTATTTATTCTAGAAGCTCATGCACTTGTGACACCAATTCTGAGATTGTATTTAGACTACCGTCATTTTTATGGATTATTTCACTATATTTCAAACTTTTCTTCCGTATTTGTTTCTTTGATTATTAGTAATTTAAAGATTGTTTAAAAATTGGTTAATATTATTCTAACATTGGCTTGCCTAGCAAGTGAAATGTTAGGTGCCATCACAGTTTGAAGGTGGGAATTTCGGGTCGTGAGACGAACTAGGACTTCACTTACTGCTATCTCTGACACTGCCAATTACAAGTATAGTTGTTCGTCTACCCTCTGTGTGTGAAGCAGTGGCGGGCTCGATAAATACCGCTTAAGTTCTTCCACTGCCCGTTGGCATTACGCGGTCCTTGTGAAGTTGTTTTTCTTCTTCAGCAACGAGAAAAAGCGATGACTCTTATCGGAGGGCCTCGAGATGAATCGCCCCAGGGCGGCAATGCGCCCGATTAGCCTTTGTACGGCATTCACGTTGTCCAGTACCATGATATCATCGATAGCTTTGATATTGTCGGGGTTGATCTTGATTCCTCGGCTGGATACCATGAACCTGTGAAATTTACCTGATACGACTCTAAACGCGTATTTTTCTTGATTCAGCTTCATGTTGTATTTCTTCAATATACTAAAGGTTTCTTGGAAATGCTTTAAATGGTCCTCTGCTCACAGGGATTTAACCAACATATCGTCAATGTAAACTTTCATCGATTTTCCTATTTGCTCTACGAACATACGATGTACTAGGCGTTGGTATGTGCCACTGACATTTTTTAATCTAAACGACATTACATTATAACAATATTTGCCATTTTTAGTGATTAAGGAGGTTTTTTCCTGATCACCCAGGTCCATCCGTATTTGGTTGTACCCGGAATAGGCATCGAGAAAACTGAGGATCTCGTGGCCAGCTGTGGAATCGATCATATGATCGATGTTGGGAAAAGGAAAAGAGTATTTGGGGCATGCTTTATTTAAATCTTTGTAATCTACATACATTCTTAGTTTATCTCCCTTTTTAGGGACTACCACTATGTTTGCTAACCAATCCGGGTATTTAACCTCTTGAATGGACCCTATTTTTAGGAGTTTAGATACCTCATCCTTGATGAAAGCATGTTTGACCTCGGATTAAGGACTCCTCTTCTGCTTGATCGGATTAATTTTCAGGCCTATGCTTAGTTTGTGAGTGGTTATTTCTGGTGGGATCCCTGTCATATCAAGATGGGACCAAGCAAAACAATTTATGTTAACAATAAGAAATTGAATAAATCTTTTCCTGATCTCGGGAGTTAGTCTCTTGTCGATAGTCGATTTGGTTGACAATTTATGTTTGACCTATTCCAGCTCTTCGACAATCGATTTGGTTGCGTCATAGTCATCGGGGATTATAAAAGATCGGGGAACCCCATAATCATCGTCTTCTTAAGTCTTTTGCTTATCTGATTGGATCGTGACAGGAATCGGTAATTGCTATTTGGCCTTTCGGTCGGTGCCAGAATTCGGTTCCTTCGGTGTTGTGAGCGTTGTAATCGGAATCACTTTTCGATGGCAAATATCTCTTTTGCTACCGATTTTCCCCCGTAGATTGTCTTGATCCCCCCACCGCCCCATCCCTACCCCCCCCCCCCCGGGAATTTTAGCACTTGTTGAAGAGTTGAGGGTACTGACCTTATGTGTTGGATCCATGGCCTTCCAAGAAGGGCGTTGTACCTCATGTCCCATTCGATTACATAAAACTTGGCCTCTCGTACGAATTCGGCGGTATTGACCGGTAACGTTATCTCTCCTTTGGTAGTTTCATATGCCATGTTGAACACGTTTAGGACTCGGACTGCTGGCACAATCCACTTTTGTAGACCTAGTTGTTCTACGACCTTCAATCGAATAACGTTGGTTGAGCTACCTAAAACAATTAACACATGTTTGATCCTAGTTTTATTTACGAGTACAGATATTACCAATGCATCATTGTGAGGTTATATGATCCCTTTCGCATCCCCATCGCCAAAGGATAAGGCTCATTCAGGTATGTAATCTCGAGTTCATTTCTCCATGGTGATGGAGATTCTGGTGTGTTTCAACATTGGCTCCTATGGGATATCGACTCCACCTATGATCATATTAATTACGTGTTGAGGTTCGGTATCTTCTTGTTCTGCCTGTCTGTTAGAATCCATGTTCCTGAAATGATTCTTAACCCCGGCCGCTCAAGAACTCTTAAAAGTGCCCGTTGTTGAATAGTCGGGCTACTTCTTCTCTCAGTTGTAGACAGTCTTCCGTTCTATGACCGTGAGTTCTATAATAATTGCATACCTAGTTGGGATCTCTTTGAGCTGGATCGGATTGCAGAGGTCGAGGCTATTTGGTATCCTTGATTCTCCCGATGGCTGATACGATGGTGGCTTCGTCGATACTAAAGTTGTACTCTGATAGCCTCGACGCTTCTTTAGGCCCGGTGGGCCTGTCAAAATCATTTTTGGTCATTAGCCCCCGGTTTTTTCAACCTTGGTCATTTCTTCTTTCGTTTCTTAGGGTTTACGGTCCAACCCACTGTTCCTCCGTTCTCCATTATAGGGTCGATATCAATCCCTGTTTGATCCTGGTTCACGATGGATGTCCCTCTTGGGTCTATCGAGAGTCCTAGCGGGATATATAGACTTCGAAGGTGCCCCGAGTTGATCATCTTCGACTCTGATTTTCTATTGATACTGATTGGGTAGATCGGCCCAGGTAACGACACTTTATTCTATCAGGTTTTGCTTTAACTGCTGCGAAGCCAGTGATCTTCGAATATTGAGTCCCTGAGTGAAAGCCTAAATAGCCCAATCATTAGTGACCGGAGGCAGATCCATTCGTTCCAATTGAAAACAGGACACGAACTCCCTGAGCATCTCGTTATCCTTCTGTTTGACTTTGAAAAGGTTCGATTTCCTGGTTTTGACCTTGATAGCACTGGTATGTGCTTTTACGAAAGAGTCTGCAAGCATAGCAAATGAGTCAATAAAATTAGGAGGTAAGTTGTGATACCATATCATGGCTCCCTTCGATATGGTCTCCCTAATTATTTTCAGCTAAACAGACTCGATTTCATCGTCTTCCTAGTCGTTTCCTTTGATGGCACATGTATAAGAGGTCATATGCTCGTTTGGATCGGTCGTTCCGTTGTACTTAAGTATTTCGGGCATACGAAATTCTTGGGGATCAGTTTTTGGACCGCGCTTGGAGGAAAAGGTTTTTGCATGAACTTCCTGGATTCCAGTCACTTCAATATCGGGGGTGCTCCAGGGATTTGATCTACCATGGAATTATATGCTTAGACCTTTTTATAGTTCGCTTCGATCTTCTTTTTCCCTGATTCTACCTGCCTTGTCAGCTCCTCGAGCATTTTTATAATTTCGGGGTTAGTCCCCGACTCTCATTCATTCGATCTTATCATGGCCGGTTCTGTTCTGTGAGTGACTTCTTGGGGCGGATCGGGTTCAACCCTGCTCAGTGCTTGGGTTTGGCTCTACGACTGAGCTATCGTCACCTATTGAGCTTGCAGCATTTTGAAGATCATGCGCAGGCTGATCCCGTCTTCTTTAATGTTTTATGTGTTTCAAGCTACCGATCGGGCTCCACCACAGACGTTATTTTCAGGGTCGGCAGACAAGTTTGCTTCGATGGCCACATGTGAATTTACATCAATCGGATCCGCGATCCGAATTCCAACAACATCAGTGGGTGGCCCTGTGTTACCGGGCGCCATGTTGTTATTCTCACCTTGATGACCAGACTCGTTGTCGATATGTAGAGATGTTAATTGAGAATTTGTCATTTTTAGGCTGAAACCAAAGACACTTCAAAGAGCAAGCGTAAAGCAGTGTGTATTATGGAGATTTGTATCAAATAACCACTATTATCCTTAGCCCCACGGTGGGCGCCAAACTGTTTACCCTCAAAATCGGATAACAATTGAATTTATACGCGATTTTAAGGATATGTGATCTAATTTAATACAATGTGAGAAATGATATTTAATATGGAAGAATAAATAGAAAAATAAATGCAAACCATGTAGATTTAACAACTTAAGCCTCGCAAGGTTAACTTCCTTCGAATTTAGATATGATATTATTGAAGTTAGAATAGTATGAACAAAGATGGGAAAAATAGTATGTTATTCTTCTAAGTATGTTACCCCACACCTCATGAAATACTCAGTTCCCTTTTTATATCCAGAGATATAGCTTTTAAGACATTATTTTATAAGGAATTATGTACACCGTTAGCTCCCTTTTTGACTTAATCCCATGATTTCCGCCATAATATTTGGTTAATGGCGAGAATCACGGATCTTTGTTGGATGAGTAGACCAAGCTCTTCTTCGAGGCTGTTAGAAGGAGGATCGATCATGCCTTCAGTAAACTCGAGGACAAATCTGATGGTCTTGTCAAACTTCGAACCTCGATATCGAGTGTCGAGCCTGGTCTATTGTTCCACATGCTCGATCAAGCATCGAGCTCGGTTCTACTCGTATACAAGTTGGAACCGGGTTCAATTATTCATATCTCTTTGATATGGCTCGGATATGTTTTCTTTAGGATGAGCTTGTGGAGGGGATGCTTAAAAGTAGTTTATATACCCTCCTCCCTCTAAACTCGTGACTTGACACGGTTGTGAAAAAGTGAAGTCAATTTTTTAAAATATCATAAATTTCCAGAAAAAAGGTTCTAGTATAACCTCGTTTAATATCTTGGATAATTATCTTGAATACTTATCGACATATTCTAAAGTTTTATTGAAAGATAAGGTTAATTATATTTTTTTCATGTGCGTAGAACAACTAGAACGATCAGATATCACGAGTCATAAAGAAGAGCAGATAATTAATCTCAAAGAAATTAAAATGTGGAAGATAGCTTATATCATGATTTGGCTTACTAGAACAAAAGTTACATAGAAAACATGGAACATATGGACAGTTACATAGTAGTACATATATTATATACAATCAGAAGTCCCTTTCTTCCAAATATTACAAGGATGTTTGGTTCTGAAATAAAATAAAACACGACAACACAAAAGCAGCTAACAACAACAAAACGAGATACAGATCAAGATGCAAAATATATAGAAGCCTAAGAAAAACAAAAAAAGAAGTAGAAGCCTGTGAGATCCTAAAACCCCATTTGGAAGCATATTGGACGAACTCACTAATCTCATCTTCGTTAATATACCCATCTCCATTTTTATCTGCAAAACGAAGGGCATTTTGCTTGCTAAGTTTCCCATCTCCATTCTTATCATATTTCCTTAGCATACCTTTCAGTTGCTCTTCAGTTAGTGGGTGACTCGCACCTCTAGGAATGAGGCATTTTTTCTTTCATTTTTGGTATACTTTTTCTTTGTCTCCTTAGGAATATAAGGTAAGTGGTGGATAAATTTCCAACAAGGGACGCTTCATATATATAAAAGGCCAGCATATATTCCGTGATAATTCATTTTCTGTGGGAATGTTTTTACTTGGATAATGATTAAGAATTTATTCTTTCTTTAACTGTTTCCTTCTTCTTTTAACTAATTATTAGTAGGATGGATGTATATTAGCGCAAACTATATCAGGTTAAAAAGTAACTATAATAGTCTTAATTCTCTTTTGATTAGATGCTTTTAAACTTTTGAAGATCTTTCAGTATCTTTGAACACTTGTGCTTCACGCTGAACTTGATCAAAAAGTGGGAATAAGAAGAGGAATGAAGTAAAAGAATTGTAGGCTACGCTATGAATGAATCTTCTTTGTTTTATTTTTGGTGAAAACAACAGTGACGTATGTACAAATTAAGGGAAGGATTGTGCGTATCGGATAGGAAAATGTTACATCTTGAAGTTGGTGTATACTTAGGTTCTACTAGTGTGAAGGATTCGGGATATAAATATATTAGACTATATACCACATTAAAATAAGCCTGATATAAACTATAAATGTTAATTTAATTGATTCCTTGAAAGCTTTTTGTGGAAATATCGATGACACGATATCTACCAAAGTAGTGGCAGTACCTAGAGATTTATTTGTTAATAGTAAATATTAACGTTATCCGCATTTGTAACGGATATTTTCCAATCCGTGTATTGACCACCAGGCAATCGCCTAATGCTCTTCCCACCATGAATGTGCTTGCTCCACAAACAAGCTAATGCATGCTCCACCATGGAGGGTGGACGGTCGTTCTTCTTCAACACTGGCTGCTATATATATGTGCAGCAGCTGTTGAAGAAAGACACACACAATACACAAGACACAAAACTGAAATCGCTCAACAGATTTGGCTATACATTGCAGTCCCATGATATTGTGATACCATATCATGGCTCCCTTCGATATGGTCTCCCTAATTATTTTCAGCTAAACAGACTCGATTTCATCGTCTTCCTAGTCGTTTCCTTTGATGGCACATGTATAAGAGGTCATATGCTCGTTTGGATCGGTCGTTCCGTTGTACTTAAGTATTTCGGGCATACGAAATTCTTGGGGATCAGTTTTTGGACCGCGCTTGGAGGAAAAGGTTTTTGCATGAACTTCCTGGATTCCAGTCACTTCAATATCGGGGGTGCTCCAGGGATTTGATCTACCATGGAATTATATGCTTAGACCTTTTTATAGTTCGCTTCGATCTTCTTTTTCCCTGATTCTACCTGCCTTGTCAGCTCCTCGAGCATTTTTATAATTTCGGGGTTAGTCCCCGACTCTCATTCATTCGATCTTATCATGGCCGGTTCTGTTCTGTGAGTGACTTCTTGGGGCGGATCGGGTTCAACCCTGCTCAGTGCTTGGGTTTGGCTCTACGACTGAGCTATCGTCACCTATTGAGCTTGCAGCATTTTGAAGATCATGCGCAGGCTGATCCCGTCTTCTTTAATGTTTTATGTGTTTCAAGCTACCGATCGGGCTCCACCACAGACGTTATTTTCAGGGTCGGCAGACAAGTTTGCTTCGATGGCCACATGTGAATTTACATCAATCGGATCCGCGATCCGAATTCCAACAACATCAGTGGGTGGCCCTGTGTTACCGGGCGCCATGTTGTTATTCTCACCTTGATGACCAGACTCGTTGTCGATATGTAGAGATGTTAATTGAGAATTTGTCATTTTTAGGCTGAAACCAAAGACACTTCAAAGAGCAAGCGTAAAGCAGTGTGTATTATGGAGATTTGTATCAAATAACCACTATTATCCTTAGCCCCACGGTGGGCGCCAAACTGTTTACCCTCAAAATCGGATAACAATTGAATTTATACGCGATTTTAAGGATATGTGATCTAATTTAATACAATGTGAGAAATGATATTTAATATGGAAGAATAAATAGAAAAATAAATGCAAACCATGTAGATTTAACAACTTAAGCCTCGCAAGGTTAACTTCCTTCGAATTTAGATATGATATTATTGAAGTTAGAATAGTATGAACAAAGATGGGAAAAATAGTATGTTATTCTTCTAAGTATGTTACCCCACACCTCATGAAATACTCAGTTCCCTTTTTATATCCAGAGATATAGCTTTTAAGACATTATTTTATAAGGAATTATGTACACCGTTAGCTCCCTTTTTGACTTAATCCCATGATTTCCGCCATAATATTTGGTTAATGGCGAGAATCACGGATCTTTGTTGGATGAGTAGACCAAGCTCTTCTTCGAGGCTGTTAGAAGGAGGATCGATCATGCCTTCAGTAAACTCGAGGACAAATCTGATGGTCTTGTCAAACTTCGAACCTCGATATCGAGTGTCGAGCCTGGTCTATTGTTCCACATGCTCGATCAAGCATCGAGCTCGGTTCTACTCGTATACAAGTT
The DNA here is from genome assembly GCF_000715075.1 of Nicotiana tabacum. Classification (NCBI taxonomy): domain Eukaryota; kingdom Viridiplantae; phylum Streptophyta; class Magnoliopsida; order Solanales; family Solanaceae; genus Nicotiana; species Nicotiana tabacum. Next base: position 18,752,093 of record NC_134091.1, read on the forward strand.
GGAACCGGGTTCAATTATTCATATCTCTTTGATATGGCTTGGATATGTTTTCTTTAGGATGAGCTTGTGGAGGGGATGCTTAAAAGTAGTTTATATACCCTCCTCCCTCTAAACTCGTGACTTGACACGGTTGTGAAAAAGTGAAGTCAATTTTTTAAAATATCATAAATTTCCAGAAAAAAGGTTCTAGTATAACCTCGTTTAATATCTTGGATAATTATCTTGAATACTTATCGACATATTCTAAAGTTTTATTGAAAGATAAGGTTAATTATATTTTTTTCATGTGCGTAGAACAACTAGAACGATCAGATATCACGAGTCATAAAGAAGAGCAGATAATTAATCTCAAAGAAATTAAAATGTGGAAGATAGCTTATATCATGATTTGGCTTACTAGAACAAAAGTTACATAGAAAACATGGAACATATGGACAGTTACATAGTAGTACATATATTATATACAATCAGAAGTCCCTTTCTTCCAAATATTACAAGGATGTTTGGTTCTGAAATAAAATAAAACACGACAACACAAAAGCAGCTAACAACAACAAAACGAGATACAGATCAAGATGCAAAATATATAGAAGCCTAAGAAAAACAAAAAAAGAAGTAGAAGCCTATGAGATCCTAAAACCCCATTTGGAAGCATATTGGACGAACTCACTAATCTCATCTTCGTTAATATACCCATCTCCATTTTTATCTGCAAAACGAAGGGCATTTTGCTTGCTAAGTTTCCCATCTCCATTCTTATCATATTTCCTTAGCATACCTTTCAGTTGCTCTTCAGTTAGTGGGTGACTCGCACCTCTAGGAATGAGGCATTTTTTCTTTCATTTTTGGTATACTTTTTCTTTGTCTCCTTAGGAATATAAGGTAAGTGGTGGATAAATTTCCAACAAGGGACGCTTCATATATATAAAAGGCCAGCATATATTCCGTGATAATTCATTTTCTGTGGGAATGTTTTTACTTGGATAATGATTAAGAATTTATTCTTTCTTTAACTGTTTCCTTCTTCTTTTAACTAATTATTAGTAGGATGGATGTATATTAGCGCAAACTATATCAGGTTAAAAAGTAACTATAATAGTCTTAATTCTCTTTTGATTAGATGCTTTTAAACTTTTGAAGATCTTTCAGTATCTTTGAACACTTGTGCTTCACGCTGAACTTGATCAAAAAGTGGGAATAAGAAGAGGAATGAAGTAAAAGAATTGTAGGCTACGCTATGAATGAATCTTCTTTGTTTTATTTTTGGTGAAAACAACAGTGACGTATGTACAAATTAAGGGAAGGATTGTGCGTATCGGATAGGAAAATGTTACATCTTGAAGTTGGTGTATACTTAGGTTCTACTAGTGTGAAGGATTCGGGATATAAATATATTAGACTATATACCACATTAAAATAAGCCTGATATAAACTATAAATGTTAATTTAATTGATTCCTTGAAAGCTTTTTGTGGAAATATCGATGACACGATATCTACCAAAGTAGTGGCAGTACCTAGAGATTTATTTGTTAATAGTAAATATTAACGTTATCCGCATTTGTAACGGATATTTTCCAATCCGTGTATTGACCACCAGGCAATCGCCTAATGCTCTTCCCACCATGAATGTGCTTGCTCCACAAACAAGCTAATGCATGCTCCACCATGGAGGGTGGACGGTCGTTCTTCTTCAACACTGGCTGCTATATATATGTGCAGCAGCTGTTGAAGAAAGACACACACAATACACAAGACACAAAACTGAAATCGCTCAACAGATTTGGCTATACATTGCAGTCCCATGATATTGTGATACCATATCATGGCTCCCTTCGATATGGTCTCCCTAATTATTTTCAGCTAAACAGACTCGATTTCATCGTCTTCCTAGTCGTTTCCTTTGATGGCACATGTATAAGAGGTCATATGCTCGTTTGGATCGGTCGTTCCGTTGTACTTAAGTATTTCGGGCATACGAAATTCTTGGGGATCAGTTTTTGGACCGCGCTTGGAGGAAAAGGTTTTTGCATGAACTTCCTGGATTCCAGTCACTTCAATATCGGGGGTGCTCCAGGGATTTGATCTACCATGGAATTATATGCTTAGACCTTTTTATAGTTCGCTTCGATCTTCTTTTTCCCTGATTCTACCTGCCTTGTCAGCTCCTCGAGCATTTTTATAATTTCGGGGTTAGTCCCCGACTCTCATTCATTCGATCTTATCATGGCCGGTTCTGTTCTGTGAGTGACTTCTTGGGGCGGATCGGGTTCAACCCTGCTCAGTGCTTGGGTTTGGCTCTACGACTGAGCTATCGTCACCTATTGAGCTTGCAGCATTTTGAAGATCATGCGCAGGCTGATCCCGTCTTCTTTAATGTTTTATGTGTTTCAAGCTACCGATCGGGCTCCACCACAGACGTTATTTTCAGGGTCGGCAGACAAGTTTGCTTCGATGGCCACATGTGAATTTACATCAATCGGATCCGCGATCCGAATTCCAACAACATCAGTGGGTGGCCCTGTGTTACCGGGCGCCATGTTGTTATTCTCACCTTGATGACCAGACTCGTTGTCGATATGTAGAGATGTTAATTGAGAATTTGTCATTTTTAGGCTGAAACCAAAGACACTTCAAAGAGCAAGCGTAAAGCAGTGTGTATTATGGAGATTTGTATCAAATAACCACTATTATCCTTAGCCCCACGGTGGGCGCCAAACTGTTTACCCTCAAAATCGGATAACAATTGAATTTATACGCGATTTTAAGGATATGTGATCTAATTTAATACAATGTGAGAAATGATATTTAATATGGAAGAATAAATAGAAAAATAAATGCAAACCATGTAGATTTAACAACTTAAGCCTCGCAAGGTTAACTTCCTTCGAATTTAGATATGATATTATTGAAGTTAGAATAGTATGAACAAAGATGGGAAAAATAGTATGTTATTCTTCTAAGTATGTTACCCCACACCTCATGAAATACTCAGTTCCCTTTTTATATCCAGAGATATAGCTTTTAAGACATTATTTTATAAGGAATTATGTACACCGTTAGCTCCCTTTTTGACTTAATCCCATGATTTCCGCCATAATATTTGGTTAATGGCGAGAATCACGGATCTTTGTTGGATGAGTAGACCAAGCTCTTCTTCGAGGCTGTTAGAAGGAGGATCGATCATGCCTTCAGTAAACTCGAGGACAAATCTGATGGTCTTGTCAAACTTCGAACCTCGATATCGAGTGTCGAGCCTGGTCTATTGTTCCACATGCTCGATCAAGCATCGAGCTCGGTTCTACTCGTATACAAGTTGGAACCGGGTTCAATTATTCATATCTCTTTGATATGGCTCGGATATGTTTTCTTTAGGATGAGCTTGTGGAGGGGATGCTTAAAAGTAGTTTATATACCCTCCTCCCTCTAAACTCGTGACTTGACACGGTTGTGAAAAAGTGAAGTCAATTTTTTAAAATATCATAAATTTCCAGAAAAAAGGTTCTAGTATAACCTCGTTTAATATCTTGGATAATTATCTTGAATACTTATCGACATATTCTAAAGTTTTATTGAAAGATAAGGTTAATTATATTTTTTTCATGTGCGTAGAACAACTAGAACGATCAGATATCACGAGTCATAAAGAAGAGCAGATAATTAATCTCAAAGAAATTAAAATGTGGAAGATAGCTTATATCATGATTTGGCTTACTAGAACAAAAGTTACATAGAAAACATGGAACATATGGACAGTTACATAGTAGTACATATATTATATACAATCAGAAGTCCCTTTCTTCCAAATATTACAAGGATGTTTGGTTCTGAAATAAAATAAAACACGACAACACAAAAGCAGCTAACAACAACAAAACGAGATACAGATCAAGATGCAAAATATATAGAAGCCTAAGAAAAACAAAAAAAGAAGTAGAAGCCTATGAGATCCTAAAACCCCATTTGGAAGCATATTGGACGAACTCACTAATCTCATCTTCGTTAATATACCCATCTCCATTTTTATCTGCAAAACGAAGGGCATTTTGCTTGCTAAGTTTCCCATCTCCATTCTTATCATATTTCCTTAGCATACCTTTCAGTTGCTCTTCAGTTAGTGGGTGACTCGCACCTCTAGGAATGAGGCATTTTTTCTTTCATTTTTGGTATACTTTTTCTTTGTCTCCTTAGGAATATAAGGTAAGTGGTGGATAAATTTCCAACAAGGGACGCTTCATATATATAAAAGGCCAGCATATATTCCGTGATAATTCATTTTCTGTGGGAATGTTTTTACTTGGATAATGATTAAGAATTTATTCTTTCTTTAACTGTTTCCTTCTTCTTTTAACTAATTATTAGTAGGATGGATGTATATTAGCGCAAACTATATCAGGTTAAAAAGTAACTATAATAGTCTTAATTCTCTTTTGATTAGATGCTTTTAAACTTTTGAAGATCTTTCAGTATCTTTGAACACTTGTGCTTCACGCTGAACTTGATCAAAAAGTGGGAATAAGAAGAGGAATGAAGTAAAAGAATTGTAGGCTACGCTATGAATGAATCTTCTTTGTTTTATTTTTGGTGAAAACAACAGTGACGTATGTACAAATTAAGGGAAGGATTGTGCGTATCGGATAGGAAAATGTTACATCTTGAAGTTGGTGTATACTTAGGTTCTACTAGTGTGAAGGATTCGGGATATAAATATATTAGACTATATACCACATTAAAATAAGCCTGATATAAACTATAAATGTTAATTTAATTGATTCCTTGAAAGCTTTTTGTGGAAATATCGATGACACGATATCTACCAAAGTAGTGGCAGTACCTAGAGATTTATTTGTTAATAGTAAATATTAACGTTATCCGCATTTGTAACGGATATTTTCCAATCCGTGTATTGACCACCAGGCAATCGCCTAATGCTCTTCCCACCATGAATGTGCTTGCTCCACAAACAAGCTAATGCATGCTCCACCATGGAGGGTGGACGGTCGTTCTTCTTCAACACTGGCTGCTATATATATGTGCAGCAGCTGTTGAAGAAAGACACACACAATACACAAGACACAAAACTGAAATCGCTCAACAGATTTGGCTATACATTGCAGTCCTTCCTCTCAGCATTTCCATACGATTTTCTGAGTTTCTACTCCTTCGTTTTGCATTGTTTTAACTTCAAACAAAGCAACTGTAAGTGTGATTTGCTACCGAACTTTGTGTTCGCTGAAACACTGGGGTTTAAAGTACCGCTACACCAATGTGTGATTCATTCTATCCTGGGAGAAAATAATCCAGTACCTTGGGTACTAGGAGGGGATTAAATTCCTTAAGGAAACACTGTGAATTCAGTGGGCTCGAATTAATTACAGTTTCATTACGATAACTTATATTTTTCAGAATTATTATTTACAAATACAGCAATATTGGCGGGACTAACAATCTTAAGGAATTTAATATTTATTTCTGTATTTATGTTATTCTTATTATTCTGCAAACTAAAACCTTTGTGGTTTTGTGTACTCCCGTTTTGGAGAGTAAAGCCTTCGTGGCGTTTTGTTGGAGATTAAAATCTACGTGATTTTTACTCCAGTTTAAAAACGTATATTAAACGTTTGTTTGTGTCATTATTTTACTGAAAAAATGATGACTGAAAGCAAAAACCAAGCTGTTCCGACGGTGACTCTCAACGCAACGACAAACCGAACAATGGCGTTGGCACCGGCGGAAAAACCCAAAAAAATTTTCGGGATTGATTTGAAGCGCTGGCAGCAGAAGATGTTCTTCTACTTAACTACGTTATGTCTACAGAAGTTCATCAAGAAAGATGTTCCTGATCTGCCAGATAAAACTCCAGAGAATGAACGCTTTATCGTGATTGAAGCGTAGAAGCATTCTGACTTTTTGTGCAAGAATTATATTCTTAGCGGACTGGATGATAATCTGTATAATGTATACAGTGGCGTGGAGACGTCAAAAGAATTGTGGAATGCGCTTGAAAAGAAATATAAAACTGAAGATGCCGGGATGAAGAAATTCGTTACCACAAAATTTGTGGACTACAAAATGGTAGATAGCAAGTCTGTTATTACCCAAGTTTAGGAATTGCAAGTGATTATTCATGATCTACTTGCTGAAGGTCTTGTCATCAATGAAGCATTCCAAGTAGCAGCAATGATTGAGAAGTTGCCTCCGTTGTGGAAGGACTTCAAAAATTATTTGAAACACAAACGAAAGGAAATGTCCCTTGAAGATCTCATTGTTCGATTGAGAATCGAAGAGGACAATAAAGCTGCTGAAAGGAGAGGCCGTGGAAATTCAACAATAATGGGAGCAAATATTGTTGAAGATAACACAAAGAGGAAGAAGGCTTCTGGTCCGAAATACAACCCAAGCAAGAAGCAGTTCAGTGGAAACTGCTACAACTGTGGAAAAAACGGACACAAATCTACGGAGTCTCGTGCTCCGAAGAAAGACAAGAAAAGGGGTCAAGCAAACATGGTAGTAAAGCATGATGATGTTGATAACTTGTATGCCATGCTTTCTGAATGTAACTTGGTGGGAAATCCTAAACAGTGGTGGTTTGATTCTGGAGCCACTCGCCATGTTTGTGCAGTTAGAGAAGCTTTTGCTACTTATGCTCCTGCTGGACCCGGAGAGACAGTTTATATGGGAAATGCTTCAACAGCAAAAGTTAAAGGATATGGGAAGATATTTCTGAAAATGACTTTTGGCAAGGTCATGACTTTGAACAATGTCCTTCATGTTCCCGAAATGAGAAAGAATTTAGTCTCTACTGGACTTCTTGTTAAGCACGGTTTTAAGTGCATTTTTGTGTCCAACAAGGTTGTCATAAGTAAGAATGAAATATTTGTAGAAAAGGTTACCTCACCGAGGGCCTTTTCAATCTAAATGTAATGGTTGTGGAAAATAATAATAATATTTCAGCTTCTTCTTACTTACTTGAGTCAAATGATTTATGGCATGTACGTTTGGGTCATGTCAATTATAAAACCTTGCGAAAACTGATTAACTTGGAAGTACTGCCTAAGTTTGAATGCGAAAAATCAAAATGTCAAACATGTGTGGAATCAAAGTATGTTAAACATCCTTATAAGTCAGTTGAAAGGAATTCAAATCCTTTAGACTTAATTCACACAGATATTTTTGACATGAAGTCAATACCATCTCGCGGTGGAAAGAAGTATTTTATAACTTTTATTGACGATGGTACTCGATATTGCTATGTTTACTTACTGAATAGTAAAGATGAAGCAATAGACGCATTCAGGCAATACAAAAATGAAGTTGAAACTCAACTTAGCAAGAAAGTAAAAATGATAAGAAGTGATAGGGGTGGTGAATATGAATCTCCTTTTGAAGAAATATGTTTAGAATATGGAATTATTCATCAAACAACAGCCCCTTACACGCCCTAATCTAATGGGATTGCGGAAAGAAAGAATCGCACATTAAAAGAGATGATGAACGCGTTGTTGATAAGTTCTGGTTTGCCACAGAACTTGTGGGGGGAAGCCATTCTTACGGCTAATCGAATATTAAATCGAGTGCCCCATAGCAAAACACAATCCATTCCATATGAAAAATGAAAAGGAAGGAAGCCCAACTTGAATTATTTTAAAGTGTGGAGGTGTTTGGTAAAAGTGCAAGTTCCTAAACCCAAAAGGGTAAAGATAGGACCGAAAACCGTTGATTGTGTTTTCATAGGATATGCGACAAATAGTAAAGCATATCAATTTCTGGTTCATAAATCAGAAAATCCCGACATTCATAATAATACGGTTATAGAATAAGATAATGCTGAGTTCTTTGAATATATATATCCGTATAAAAAGGAATGTGAGTCGTTTGGTGAAGGATCTAAACGACCTTGGGAAGAAACAAAAGAAAGTATATGTAATCAGGAGGATCCAAGACGTAGTAAACGTCAAAGAACGTCTACTTCATTTGGACCAGATTTTGTGACTTTCTTATTGAAAAATTAGCCTCAAACATTTAAAGAAGCTATGACTTCTTCGGAATCATTATTTTGGAAAGAGGCAGTCAATAGTAAAATAGAATCCATATTAAACAACCATACATAGGAATTGGTTGATCTTCCTCCTGGAAATAAATCTTTGGGTTCTAAATGGATTTTTAAGAGAAAAATCAAAGATGATGGCACTATTGATAAATTCAAGGCAAGACTCGTAGTCAAAGGATATAGACAACGAGAAGGTCTAGACTACTTTGATACATACTCTCCAGTTACAAGAATTACGTCCATACGGATGTTAGTAGCATTAGCTGCAGTGTATGTTGAAATTTATCAAATGGATGTTAAGACGGCCTTCATAAATGGAGAGTTGGAGGAAGAAATTTACATGGAACAACCTGAAGGGTTAGTGGTTCTAGGTAAAGAAAAGAAGGTATGTAGACTTGTTAAGTCTCTTTACGGACTAAAACAAGCACCCAAACAATGGCATGCGAAATTTGACCAAACAATGTTGTCAAATGGTTTTAAGATAAATAAATGTGATAAATGTGTGTACATTAAAAATGTTCCAAATCACGTAGTCATTATTTGCCTATATGTGGATGATATGCTGATAATGAGTAATGACATTGCCAACATAAATGCTACTAAGCGTATGCTCAATAGCAAGTTTGATATAAAAGACTTGGGAGTTGTTGATTTAATTCTAGGAATTAAGATCAATAAGACTCCTCAAGGTCTGGCATTGTCACAATCTCATTATATTAAGACAGTACTTGAAAAATTCAAGCACTTGGGCTTTAAAGTTGCAAAGACTCCAATTGACGTGAATCTTGCATTAGCAAAGAACAAAGGCTAAAGCATATCACAATTGGATTATGCTCGTGTGTTGGGATGCTTAATGTATATTATGAATTGTACACGACCAGATATAGCTTGTGCTATAAGTAAACTGAGTCGATATACGAGCAATCCAGGCCAATCTCATTGGATGGCAATGAAACGAGTTTTGGGATATTTAGAACATACCCAGAACTTTGACTTGCACTACAGTAAATTCCCTGCGGTGATTGAGGGATACTGTGATGCAAATTGGATCACCGGTTCAACTGATTCTAAGTCCACGAGTGGATATGTATTCACTATTGGTGGAGGAGCAGTATCTTGGAAGTCATCCAAACAAACATGTATTGCCCGCTCTACAATGGAGGCTGAATTCATAGCCTTAGATAAAGCCGGTGAAGAAGCTGAATGGCTCCGAAATTTCTTGGAAGACATTCCATTTTGGCCCAAATCGTTGGCACCAATATGCATACATTGTGATAGTCAAGCGGCAATTGGAAGGGCTGGGAGCATTATGTATAACGGTAAATCTCGTCATATACGACGAAGACATAAAACCGTTAGGCAATTACTCTCTAGAGGAATTATCACGATTGACTATGTAAAGTCAAGTGATAATGTGTCGGATCCACTTACAAAAGGCCTAACTAGAGAGGTAGTTGAGAAATCATCAAGGAGAATGGGGCTATGGCCGAGAACAAGTCATTGTGGCGGTAACTCTACCTAGAAGACTGGAGATCCCAAGATCTAGGTTCAAGGAGATCAAACAAAGTCATTAATGACGGTTCAACATTGTCAAATAAAATTTTAGTCCGTTCTCGTGATGAGACAATGTTCAGTACCAAGGATAAAGCATTAAGGCTTTTTAATGATTTCTAAATTTGATACGGGGTATATCAAATAGTGTATCTACAGGATGACACGTTTAGGAATCACCTATGTAAGTGTGAAGTGTTAGCCGCTTCAAGTAGAACTTTGTAAGGCCAGTTCTCTACGCACTTATGAAATCAGGCGGTGTTCATGGCTGAAACGAATACAACAATGAGAACCAAAGACGGTTAAGGGTTGATTGTGTGACTTATGGTTGTCTAGGTATACACCAAAGATCCACGGTTCAAAGATATCAAATCTACCGATTGACCGAGTATATCCGACATAAGTTTACTACGAAAAGTTCAAAGGGAAACCTACTTATCCAGATACGATTAATCCTTGCTTGTAAATCACACAGTTTTTCCATGCATACTTCCGTGATATAGCCATTCCCCATTCATGTGGGGGATTGTTGAGGTTTTTTGTTTTTAAGATGAAATAGTCTTGAAATGAGGGTGAATGGAAATGGAGGGAAAATGAAATTTTTGAGTAAAATTTTAAGTTTTCCCCTCTTGACAATAAGACATTGTCCCATATTGGAAGGGGAAAAGATTTTTGTTGGGTATATATATAATTGCTCTTCTTGTAGCTCTTAAAGAGTTAAGAAGAAAGCAAGCCTCGCGCCGTCGTCGTCGTCGCTCGCTCGGCTCGGCTTCGGCTACGGCTTCGGATTCAGATTCGGATTTGGTCAATTGATTGATTAATTTTTTGGACCAAATTTATTTGTTAATAGTAAATATTAACGTAAGATTATCCGCATTTATAACGGATATTTTTCAATCCGTGTATTGACCACCAGGCAGCCGCCTAATGCTCTTCCCACCATGAATGTGCTTGCTCCACAAACAAGTGCTTGCTCTACAAACAAGCTAATGCATGCTCCACCATGGAGGGTGGACGGTCGTTCTTCTTCAACACTGGCTGCTATATATATATGTGCAACAGCTGTTGAAGAAAGACACACACAATACACAAGACACAAAACTGAAATCGCTCAACAGATTTGGCTATACATTGCACTCCTTCCTCTCAGCATTTTCATACGATTTTCTGAGTTTCTACTCCTTCGTTCTGCATTGTTTTAACTTCAAACAAAGCAACTGTAAGTGTGATTTGCTACCGAACTTTGTGTTCGCTGAAACACTGGGGTTTGAAGTACCGCTACACCAGTGTGTGATTCGTTCTATCCTAGGAGGAAATAATCCATTACCTTGGGTACTAGGAGGGGATTAAATTCCTTAAGAAAACACTGTGAATTCAGTGGGCTCGAATTAATTACAGTTTCATTACGATAACTTATATCTTTCAGAATTATTATTTACAAATACAGCAATATTGGCGGGACTAACAATACTTTCATTTTTAACCAAATGTTACAATTTTAATTCGAGCACCGGGTATAAAGTTAGGCAACACTTTATTCTTCAATGTGAAATTTTTAGTGCAGAGTCATAATTTAATCGAACCTGAAAATGGATAATATACCCTGAATTAAAAACAAAAAGAAGAAATAACTTTTTGAAGAATCGGCAGAAGTCCTTTTATGGACATTTAAGGCATAGGGGGGCCAAATAAAAAGTAGCAGCTACATCCTACATGGGTGATTTTGCAGCACAATTTTAGGCCTACAATCATGAAAGTTTTTATCTTACTTATCGTACTAACTTGGAAGATTACCTTACGGCTGAAGATCATCTTAATATCAGATCGAATGTGTTTTTAACAAACTTACATAAGAAAATATCAACACAATCAAATTATATATTTTTGTACACCTTAACATTGCGACAAAAATAAAGATTAAGCACCTATGGCTACCAGCCCGCTGGTTTAGGTTAGAGTTGGAATCAAAGCATCCGATGATTAATGAGGGTCAGGAGCAGCTTAAAGGCGAGACTATTAAAGCCTTTGTTTTAGGCCCTATTTCAAGCCTCATAAATATTTATTTTATTTTCATTTGACAAAATTGAAGTTTTTTAAAAAAAGAGTACAAAATCTTATTATACAAATAGAAAGAAAGAAGACCGCTTAATTTTGAATACTAAAAATATATTAGAACTTTAAATAAAACTACTCAAATTTTCATATTACTTACTAAATAAAGTTTTTTATAACAAAATCTAAGGTAGTATATTGCAAATATATGGATACATCTTATTAACTTGTATTGAACTTTATCAATATTATGTCTTATAATACTACACTACAAACAACAAGTAATTATATTAAAAAATTTTAGGCCTATTATTAAAATTTGGTTTTAAGGTCTGTTATGTTTAGTGATCTAAACGCACTCACCATGTTATTCCGGGGCACAATCATTTTCATGATCAAATTCCTTCATCACTCACTTTTGTGGAGGGCCTTCGAGTCTTTCTTTTAACAATTTTGAAAGACAAATTTCAAGTCAACCAGCTAAAGAAGTTGGATATTCTTTTTATCTTGAACGGAATATCTTTTTGGCGCACAATCGTTACATTCACTTAGCGGCGTTACATTGTTTATAAATTTATCAAACTATGTGAACTTTTAGGGGATAAATAGTCGAGCCGTTTACGCAATTCCCTGCAATATTGGGGATGAGAATTACATAGGAGTACATATATTATATATACATATATATAAGGTTACTAGAAAAAAATAAGCATGGCTAGAGTTAATTTAATTGATTTCTTGAAACCTTTTTGTGGGAAAAATCTATTACTCGCTAATTCTACCAAAGTAACGGCGTTACCTAGAGATTTATAATGAATGAATTAGCAAGTCGATCCATTTGATTGAAAGTTAATTTTATGGGCGACAGTGGAATGGTAAGTACTTCTTCATCCTTAATTAAATGTTATAATTTGAGTCTTGAATATGAAGTTACTGTAACGACTCGACCGGTCATTTTGAGCTCTAGCTTCATTTGACGGTTTGAGGCTTGAGTAGCTTCACTTCAAGTATTATGACCTGTACGTGTTGCCGAAATCGAATTTCGAGAGGTTTGGAGTTGATTTGGGAAGAAAATTCTAAATTCGAAAGCTTTAAGTTGAAAGAATTAACTAAGGTTTAGATTTTTAGTAAACGACATCATAATCAGGAATTTAAGGTTCCATTAGGTTCGTATGATAATTTCGGACTTGGACGTATGCCCGGGTCGCGTATCGGGTGGTCCGAGAGTATTTCGGTGCCTATTACGGAAGGTTGGCATTTTGAAGGTTTAATAATTTTCTAAGATTGGGTTGAAGTGGATTTTGATGTTATCTATATCCGTTTGGGATTCCGAGCCTGGGAAGAGTTCCGTATGGTGAATTTTGTCTTAGGATTGTGTCTGGATGTTGATTTGGAGGTTCGTAGGTCGTTTCACCGTCAATTGGCAAAAATTGGAAATTTGGATAATTTTTGGGAATTTTGACCAGGAGTGAACTTTTTCATATCGAGGTCGGATTCTGATTCCGTCAATTATGACTTATGTGCAAAATTTGAGATCAATTGGACTTGATTTAATGGATTTCGGCATATCGAATGTAGAAGTTTGAAGTTCTAAAGTTTATTAGGCTTGAATTGGGTTGTGATTCGTGGTTTCGATGTTATTCGATGTGATTTGAGTTTTTAGGTAGGTTCGTGTTACATATTGGGACTGGTTTGTGTGATTGGACGGGGTCCCGAGGGCCCCGGGTAAGTTTTCGTTTCATGTTGCATTGGTGTAGGCATGCTAGTTCTGGTTTTTCCGCATCTGCGGTAGAATGGGCGCAGATGCGAGTCCGCAAATGCGGACAGTTGATCGCATAAGCGCAAGTAGACTTGGCTGGGGAGGATTGCAGAAGCGTAAATTGGGCGCATCTGCTGCCCCGCAGAAGCGAGGGCCTTGGGTGTAGAAGCGATACGGAGCACAGAATCGTGTTTGGCTTCATTCCTGCAGTCGCGCAGAAGCGGATGGAGATCCACAGGTGCGAGGGATCGACTGGCTAGTGGATTCCGTAGAAGCGGAACTCGTGTCGTAGAAGAGGCTCTTGTATCCGCGAAGTGGAAATGACTAGGCAGAACCCTTTAAGTTCGAGGGTTCGATAGTTTTATCCATTTTTCGGATTTTGGAGCTTGGTTTGGGAGACCTTTGAGAGAAATTTCACCACACAACTTGGGGTAAGTGTTCTTGACCCCCTTGTAATTATATTTCATGAATTAATCTTCATTTTTGAGGTATGATAATCGAATCTTCAAGAGACAACAACAACAACAACTCAGTAAAATCTCACTAATGGGGTCTGGGGAGGGTAGTGTATACGCAGACCTTACCCCCTACCCCGAAGGAGTAGAGAGGCTATTTCCGAAAGACCCTCGGCTCAAAAAAATAAAAAGACAAAAGGACAAAAAGGAGACAATATTAGTATCTTCAAGAAAAATTGATTTTTTTTTATAATTTAATAAAATGAATTTTTGAGTTTTGAATACCTATTCAGAGTTGGATTTGAGTGAAATTAGTATGATTGAACTCATAATTGGATGGGTTGTCAGATTTTGTGAGTTTCGTCGGGTTCCAAGACGTGGCCCCCACTACCAACTTTTCGAGTGGTGTTAGAAATTTTTTAAATTGATTAGTTATGGGTATTAAAATACATATTGATTGAATTGCACATTGTTTGCGTAGTTATGGATCGACAAGCACTGGTTTGAGGTATTAGAGTAGCGTTGGAGCCGGCTATGGAACTTCGGAGCGAGGTAAGTCTCTTGTCTAACCTTGTAAGAGGGAATTTACCCCATAGGTGAATTAAATTGATATATGTTTCTAATTGTGGGGGCTATGTACGCATGAGGTGACGAGAGTCCATGCGTAGCTACTAATTATGCTTATTTTTGTGGTAGTTTAGGACCCAAATCATGAATTTCTTGTAATGTTTGCATCCTTTGTTAATTGAAGTATGTAAATCATATTGCAAATTGTTATAGGAAATAGTAAAAGAACAAAATTTCACGTACTTGAATTCTTGTGCGAGTTACTCGACCGTTAATAGAAATTGTACATCCTTATGTGTTAACCTTGTGATAGCTTCTCATTCTGGAGGTTTATAAAGTGTCCTCATTTCTTGTGGAACAGGCCGAATGCCTCGGCAGTATAGATGCATCTATGAATAGTGCCGCACGTCCCTCGGCAATGTACATGTTATTCTGGATTGGGCTGAATGATCTCAGCAGAATCGTGCGTTATACCGCTTGTCGCACCCCTTCTTTCTCGCAAAATTGGGCTTCGACACGTGAAAAGTCTTTTAAAGGAAGGTGTTAAAAGAGAGAGTCGCCACCTAATGGGTTTGAAGTGTGTTAGGGCACCTATTTGCAAATAACTCTGGTTTAACCAGTTTGCATCACCAAAGATCGTGCAAGGGCTTAAAATACTTCGAAGAGAAGGTGTTAGGCACTCTTCGAGGTCCAGAACTGCGGGTCCCGGCCAAACTTGAATTATATGAATTAGTCAAATAGTCAGAGAGAAAAATAGGAAGTTTGAAAAAAAATTATTATTAGAAAGTCCTTGAGTAAACACAGATAATTGGTTTAATGAGAAGATGGGCGGTCCTAAGTTTTTTAGCCTAAAGGATCACCCCGTGCAACATAAATAATACTTCGTAACTCCCTCTAGGTGGGGTGTTACTCGTATTATTCAGCGGGCACAATCTATCATCTCCTGCTACCCCGATTACTATCTTTAAGTTTTTACCTAAAGGGCACTAGTTGATTCTAAACCGTGCCCTATGTGTGCACTACCCGTCCCGTGTCTATGGCCCAGGAGGCGTTTGGACCTCTATTTTGGATGGTTTCTAGACTTAGCTTAGGGTGCTTAGAAATGATAAAACTAGGCAACATACAAAACAAGTTGGACTTCATGTAAAAGCAATTAAGGGCTCGAGTTAGCCTCCACACTTAGACAACAAATGAACACAAACAAATTAGGCGTTTGACAGTTTCAGAATTGAGACAAGTTAAAGCCATTAAGCCCTATAGAAATGGTTTCTATGTGACCTTGGGATTCAAGCGTGCATGCAGTTTTAGAGCAAGATGCCATTTTAGGTAAAATTTCTAAGCGACTACACAGTCGGCCTGCTGATTATAGATTATAAGCAATTAAACCTATAGACATGATATCTAGGTGATTTATGCAGTAGTTGGCAGTGATAACTATTGAAGATACTCAGAATTACTCAGTTTGATCCTATAGGCATGCTTTCTAATAGTGGCAACGAAACAGTGTTGAAAGTTCAATATTAACACTTAAAAGCGAGTGGTATTACCCTATAGGCAGGATTTCTAACGATTAACGATTGAAAATGATTTTTTTATATTTAGCTCCTATAGGAATGTCTCCTAGGTGGGCTGTATAAACCAATTAAAACCTAATAGGCATGATTTCTAAATGCAGAATTTGTAGAACATAAGCTAACATAGCCCTATTGTCATAGTATCTAATGAATATGCTGCAGTTATATAAATTGAAAGATTGGTCATTGACACTTTATTTTCTATAGGCATGGTGTCTAATAAAACACATAGGAGCAGAATACGTTAAGTGAACTAAACACTCATGTCCTATAGGCAGGTTATCTAATAACACATAGGAGCATAACAGGTTGAGTAAATAAAATACCTATAGGCAGGATCTCTACCCGTTCATGCAAATATTAGAATAAACCCATTTTTCCAATTTTATTAATAACCTAATTGTTATTACAACATTATTACAGACCCAATGAATAGCATAAATTAAAGAATAAAATAATTGTAGTAAGCCTATAGCAGGCCCAAAGATATACCCAGTAAGGCCAGGCCTTCATTCCCATGGTTCGCAATAGCCCAGAAATTACATCTTCATTGACATAAGGCAGCTAGAAACCAATTTATTCATCCAGTAGGTAGAAACCAGAGTTGAGCTAATAGAATCAAGACCCTAGCGTGTCAGAGTTCCCAAGGGCTTCAAGAACCTAGGGCAGTGCTCACACTAGGGTGGTTGATAGGGGAAATTTAGAGAAAGACTAAGGACCAAATCGTAGTATGTCAAAGTTCACAAGGGTCTCAATTGGACCCCGATTAGTGCTCGCACTAGGGAGGTCAAATGATAGAACCTAAGTAGCCTTGGCTTTCAGCCGGCTAAGAATAAGAACTCAAAAGAGGCCAGGCAATAAGGGAATAGTCTAAGGTTAAGGGACAACACTGAGGGATACAAGCAGATTCAAGTTGATCACATAGAACAGGTAGTAAAACATGCTTAGGTTTTGAGAACAATATTAACAAAGTTTCAGAAAAAGAAGTGTAACACATAATGCATATACTAACAAGACATGTTTGCAAGATGATGTACACAAACTCATAGTAAGAAAAAGGTTTAGATTATACTAAGTGTAGATGCTAGTGTCCCAAGAAGGGATCATATCAATTGGCAACAGAACTTAACAGAATGAGAACAAATTAAGGCAACTATTGGGAAGTCAAGACATGGTAGAAGCATACATGATCAAACATGCTACATATCATCACAGCAAGTTCAGAAACAGACTTATGCTAGACACTTAGTGAATACATTCATGCTTAGTCATCTAATCCATAAAAGGGGATATGAAACCTTGTTCAAGTAACAGGGTTAATAGCAAATTTAAACACTAAAGAGATGGCTAAAGTGCAAAGGTTCTAAACATCAGTAACACATAGTCTAGGAAGACATAAAAAAGAAATTAATTTGCTCAAATCAGGTCTAAGCATGTTTCAAACTAAAAACGTAATGGAATTAAGATTAGAAAGGCCTAAAATTAAAGTAAGACGGTTAGAATTGAGACACGAGAACAACCCGAAAATGCATTAAACCACAATCTTCAGAAGTGAAAACATATGCTGATGACAGGTAAATAGGAATGAAATGACAAAGGTTTGGTAACTCACCATTTAAGCGAAAAAACAAGAAAGAACTGAAGTCCACAGTGTTATGAATATTAACAAAGAGCAAGAACCCAGAATTTCTGGCCTTGGCTTCCAGCCGGCAAAGAACCAGAATACAGAGCAAGAGTATTAGAGAACAAAGAGCACGCAACTTTAATTTTTTTTAGTAAATTTCTTAATGATTCCCCCTCCCTCCCAAATGGCAATGGGGAGGGGTTTATATAGCAGTAGAAATCGAATACCCAAACAAGGAAAATCATCAATC
Organism: Nicotiana tabacum; assembly: GCF_000715075.1. NCBI lineage: Eukaryota > Viridiplantae > Streptophyta > Magnoliopsida > Solanales > Solanaceae > Nicotiana > Nicotiana tabacum. Next base: position 18,769,974 of record NC_134091.1, read on the forward strand.
AAATAATAAAAAGGAAATAACATCATATGTAATCGAAATCAGTAAGGAAAAGAGATAAATTTCAAAACCCTAATTTTAGGGAAAGTACAAAAATTGGCAGAATCTAAAAATAAAAAAATCAAACGTTGCACAGAATAAGATGAATATAGACACAAATATTGCTTAAAATCAAAGAATCGAACCAATTTTGATTCGATCTAAAGAGAACTGAAACCCTAATTTTTAGGGCAAGTAAGAATCAACAGAGATACAAAGAGATTCATACCCATAGTAGAACAAGAATGAACATAGACGGAATAGTAGAAAGGTCAAGAAGTTGAACCGACTTTGGTTTGATTCTGATGAGATCCTCTTGCCATGTTTAGGCAAGCGGTATAGAGAAGGATCCAGTACCAGAGAAGAGTCGTATATGGCAAGAAATGGCCGTATAATCCCATGTCTGGTGGGATTAGGAGAGGGATTTGGGGGAGAAGACAACTAGGGTTTGACAGGGGGGGGGGGGGTTGAGAGAGTTCAAAGGTGGCGGGTGGTGAAAGTGATTTAGGGTTAGGGGAGTGTTAGGGTAATTAAAAGGGAAGGGGTAATATGAGTCGTTGATCTCAGAGATCAACGACCACGATTGGCTGGGGGTCTTGGGTCGGGTTGGTTTAATTGGTTGGGTTGGGGGTTATTTGGTTTGGGCTTAGATATTATTGGGCTTGGACTGGGTAGTCTAGGTCCGAAAATAGGTAAGGTTTGAGCCAGACTTTAAATACCCAATGTTTAATAAATAAATAACTTATAAAAGTAATTAATAAATATAAAAAAGATCATTTATGAACTAAAGTGATTAAAAATAACTACTTAATATTATAAAAATATAAAAAAAGTCATTTTCTGCATAAATAATGTAATTATATAAGCATGTGAGCTATTATTGCAAAATGTACAATTTAGCCTTAAAAATGCAAATGTAGTTATAAGAAATACACTAAAAAATATTTAAAATCTCATGCTGGTATAAATGATAAGTTTAGATGATTAAATCATCATAAAATAATTTGGAGGATAATTATTGGATATTTATACAATAAAAATGCAGAAATAAATTGGTGTAAAGTCTTTAAAAATCATGGAAAATTATGAAAAATACTTGTATATGCTTATATGTGTGTGTGTGTGTGTGTGTGTGTGTGTGTGTGTGTGTGTGTGTGTGTGTGTGTGTGTGTGTGTGTTTAAAATATGAGGGAAAATTGGGTATCAACACCGTTAGTAGCCGAATATTCACGAGCTAGTTGTTTTTTTCATCGATGCCCGGTATTTCATCGTATTTATTATTTATTTGGTATGGAAACCAGGTATGTTACAAGATATTAAGGTAGAACACGAGACTGAGAAAAATAATTTATCCTTTAAACAGGAATAATTGGAAGAATTATGAAATTACAGATTTACGCTTTTATTATATTGCTTTATCGGACCTTTAGTAAGTTTCGATGACGACATCTTGTCACTACTTATTCGAGGTTAGACTTGATACTTACTGGGTACACGTTGATTTACGTACTCATACTACACTTGCTGCACATTTTGTGTAGGTACATATATGTCTAGTGGTCTTTTAGGAGCAGAGGCGTGGCTATCGCGGGGACTTACAGTGATCTGCATTCCATGTTACGGTACGCAACATACATAGTCTCCATCAGAGTTATTTACATTCTCCTATCTAATTTGTATCCTAGACAGATGTTGCATTTTATCATATTCCTTAGTTGATGCTCATGTACTTGTGACACCGGATTTTGGGGGTTCCTTCAGGTTGTTCATTATTGTGGTTCGTACAATTATTTTCATTTACTCCGTAAATTCTATATTACACTGTTTAATTAAGGGAAATTACGAATTCAAAAATACTAAAATGAGTAATTCAATTGGTAAATCACTGTTGGCATGCATGACGGCGGTGTTAGGCACTATCACGACCTATAATGGATTTTGGTCGTGACAACTTGGTATCAGAGCATTGGGTTCACTTAGGTCTCACGAGTCATGAGCAAATCTAGTAGAATCTTGCGGATCGGTATGTAGACATCTGTACTTATCTTCAAGAGGCTACATGACTGTTAGGAACATTTCCCTTATTGATTCTTTTATCGTGCGGTTTGACTCCATTGAGTCTTGTGCCTCTATTTCCTTCCTACTCATTCTTATATGATGATGAGCGCTTGTGTCAATTGGGCACCGAGGAGTTGTAGTGGTACTACAGACGTGGTGTAAGATGTATTTTCCCTGCGTATTCAGGCATGCTATTATCATTGCCTTGCAGAAGTATGTTATGTTGTTTTGGATCAGTATCATTACTGCCTATAGTTTTGAGGTTACACACTTATTTCTATGGGGTTCATGCGTTGTTATTGCCCGGTATTGATGTACTAGTGGGTGCTTGTTTATGCGTCAGAGCGTTAAAATGATTTGAAAAGAGGATTTCTCAGTGCATTATTTAGAAGTTCAGCGTTTAATTCCATCAAAGGAAAGGCAATCGGACTATGGATGTTTAGGTCTTGGTTGAAGAGGGTAACAAGACTTGGTATTTTTGAGCGTGGTGGAATTTTCATTGTGATGCGATGTCGTAGTCCTTGTTTGAACACATTACGAATCGCCGGTGTTATGGTCTTCTTTGATTTTTCTTTGGGGCAGGGTGTGTGAAGTGGTGCCTGAGGGGCGGTTATCAGAAATAGCGGTGTGCAGCGATTCAGAATCGAATTGGTATTTCTAATGTTTATGGCTCGAGAGAGATGATCTTCGAAGAGGGTTAGAGTTGGTAGAAATTTTTTAGCTCAGGTGCCATAGAGATGAATTTTGATTCTATGCAATATTAGGGTAATGAGGAATAAGTAAGGACATGTGGGAGGTGTCTTACGATGGTTGAATTACTAGCAGGTCAAGTATGATAAGCGGAAGTCAAGGAGTTTCTTAAAGAAGATGGTATGCCAGAAGTGGGAGAGGCGGAGTAGCCTATGGGTTTTGTGGTATAATAGCCACGTCCCTTGAGAAGTGTAGAACGGTTTGAGAATCGTGATGGAAGGTGATTCGGTATACATATTTTACTTGGAATGATGGTTACTGTACGAAGAAAGAGTGAATATGGTAGAAAAGAGTTTGCTTGGAATGAAGAGGAGTGTGAAGATTTGACTATCGTTTCAGATGAAATATGACTTGAGTTTGATGATATTATTGAACTCTCAGTTGATGTTAATAGGGAATGAACGGACTTGTACATCTGGTGGGCGAGCATAGGCTCAGGAGGTTTACTGAATGCGTGGTAGTTGCACCCAGGGCAGCATCATTGGAAGATGTCGTCATGGAATTTCACATGTGGGTTATCTTTTGTGAGCAGGATAACGGTTATTTGATGATGATGAAGCTTCTACGAAGAATTTTAGTTGCTACCCGAATCAGAAATTTAAGGTTCCAATAGGTACGTTTGATAATTTTGGACTTGGGCGTATATTCGGGTCGAGTATCGGGTGGCCCGGGAGTATTTCGGTGCCTATTACGGAAGGTTGGCATTTTAAAGATTTAATAATTTCCTAAGTTTTGGTTGAAGTGGATTTTAATGTTATCGATGTCCGTTTGGGATTCCAAGCATGTGAATAGTCATGTATGGTGATTTTGGTCTTAGGAGCTTGTCCGGATATTGATTTGGAGGTCCATAAGTCGTTTCGGCGTCAATTGGCGAAAGTTGGAAGTTTGGATGATTTTTGGGAAGTTTGACCAGGAATGGACTTTTTGATATCGAGGTCGGATTCTAATTCCGGAAGTGTGAGTAGGTCCGTAATGTTAATTATGACTTGTGTTCTAAATTTCATATCAGTCGGACTTGATTTAATAGGTTTCAGCGTCGAATGTAGAAGTTTGAAGTTCTAAAGTTCATTAGGCTTGAATTGGGGTGTGATTCATGATTTCAATGTTGTTTGATGTGATTTGAGGTCCCGAGCAGGTTCGTTTCATGAGGGGGAGGATGTAATGACCCGGTCGGTTATTTTGAGAGTTGTAGCCTCATTTCCTTATTTACTGCTAATTTTGTACTTTATAGTTGTTATGTGACTTGCCGGGGTAGTCAGTTTTGGTCTGGTGAGATTTTGAAATGAATTGAGACACTTAGTCTCAAGGTTGAAAACATAAGTTGAAAGAGATTGGCAGGGGAGTTGGCTTTTTGATATCGGGGTCGTAATCCGATTATGGAAATTTGAATATGTCTGTTATGTCATTTATGACTTATGTGCAAAATTTGAGTTCAATCGGACTTGATTTGATAGGTTTCGGCATTGAATGCATAAGTTGAAAATTCTTAGTTTCATTAGGCTTAAATTGGGGTATGATTCGTAATTCTAGCGTTGTTTAATGTAATTTGAAGTTTCGACCAAGTTCGTATGATATTTTAGGACATGATGGTGTATTTGGTCGATATCCCGGGCGCCTCGGGTGAGTTACGTATGGTTAAACGGATCAAAGTTAAACTTAGAATAAAGCTGGAAGTTGTTGCCTAATGATGCAATCGCACTTGTGGAGTTTGGCTCGCAGGTGTGAGCCCGCAAAAGCGAGCAGGGGCTCATGAGGCAGAGTGCATAGGTGCGAGCATTTTACCACAATTGCGATGTTGCAGGCGCGGCGAGAAACGTGCAGAAGCAGAGGAAGCACTATGGACGATCGCAGAAGCGGACATATTGTCGCACCTGCGACACCGCAGATGTGGCTAAGCTGATCGCAGGTGTGACATGCCCTAGACAGAATAAATTGGAGAGGTTGCGGGATTTTGACATTTTTGGACATTTCCAACACAGGTTTGGGCGATTTTTCAAAGAGAATTCAGGGGGACACTTGAGGTAAGTCACATGTGATCATTCTTAGTCAATAATATTGAAGTATAATTGAGTATTTTAATTAGATTACGTGTTTTTGAGATACAATTAGAGGATTTGGGCCTAGGGATTTGAAAATAAGATTTGATGATTTGAGGGCCGAATTGATGTCGGAATTTGGTAAAATTTGTATGGCTGGACTCGTGGTAGAATGGACGTTCATATTTTGTAATTTTTGTCGGGTTCTGAGACGTGGGCCCCACTGGAGATTTTTGAGTTACATTTTGGGTCTTTGTTGAAAAAAAAAACTGTATTTTCATATGGAATTAATTCCTATAATTTGTGTTGACTGAATCGAATTAATTGTGACGACATGCGAGCAGATCGGAGTCGGAAAATAGAGGGAAAGACATTATTATTGACTGATTGAGCTTGGCTTGAGGTAAGTGACTTGTCTAACCATGTGTGGGGAAATTCCCTTAGGATTTGATATTGTTCTAACATTTTGTGATATCTGAGCGCCGTGTACGCGAGGTGACGAGTGCGTACACGGGCTAAATTTGGAAATATCGATTCTTGCTGAGTATGTGTTCTTTAAATTCTTTGACTGAGTTACCTTAGCATTTGTAGTTATCATGTTTAGCCTTGTTTCACATGTCTACGTGCTTTAACTCTTGCGTGCAATATGTGCAACATGCTTAGCTCAATTACTTGATTTCCTTGATTTGATATAAATCTTTAGCGGTAAGATTTCTTGCTGAAAATTGATTGTTCCTCCGACTACCTGCTGCATATTTACTTTTTGGACTACGAGGCGGTTCCTCAGGAGATCCCCCCTGTACTGCATATTCAATTTTAGGACTACGAGGCGGTTACTCAGGAGATTCCCTTGTACTGCATATTTACTTTTGGGACTATGAGGCGGTTCCTTGGGAGATTCTCCTATACTGCATATTTACTTTTGGGACTACAAGGTGGTTGCTCGGGAGATCCCCATGTACTGTAGATTTACTTTTGGGACTACGAGGCGGTACCTCGGGAGCGCCCATGTTATTTACCTCTAATTTTTGTGTTGTTATCTTTCTGTAAATTTCATTTATTTTTCAGTCACTTTATTACCCTATTATAAATTGCTGCCTTATTTATTATTATTTCAAGTAGGGCCTGACCTGACATCGTCACTACTCTACCGAGGTTAGGCTTGGCACTTACTGGGTACCGCTGTGGTGTACTCATACTACGCTTATGCACATCTTTTTGTGCAGATCTAGGTACTTTCTATCAGACCAGGTATCACTGAACTAGTTGTACATGGAGACTTCAAGGTACATCTGTCAGCGTCCGCAGACCTCAGAGTCCCCCTTTATCATTATTATGTTGTCTTCTTGATTTATCTTTAGACTCTAATGTATTGAGACACTCAAAATAAATTCTTAGAAGCTTGTGACTTATTTCTACCGGGTTTTGGGAGTTGAAATTATTAAATTGCAGTTTTATATTTATTTCATATGTTGAGAATTTGGCTTCAGTTTTTATTTTATGTATTTCCGCAAAAGTTGTTAGGCTTACCTAGTCTTAGATACTAGCTGCCATCACGACATCATACGGAGGTTGAATTTGGGGTCGTGACATGTTGGTATCTGAGCTCTAGGTTCATAGGTGTTATGAGTCACAAGCATGTTTAGTAGAGTCTCGCGGATCGGTACAAAGATGTCTGTAATTATATTCGGAAAGCTGTGAAGCTATTAGGAAAATGTTCACTTCTTTGATTCCTTATCGTGTGCATTTGTTGACTTCAAAATTCTAAACCCTTGTATTTATATTCTCTAATAGATGGTGAGGACACGCACAACTGGATCCGATGATCAAACACCCACGCCCCCTGTTGGAGTCGCAACAGGCCGGGAAAAAGGTCGAGGAAGACCACGTGGTGCAGCCAGAGCACATGCACGAGCTACTGCTGCAGAGACACCAGTAGCTCTAGTTGAAGAGAAGACACCTGAGACGCCTGTTACTACCCCTGCACTTCAGGATACTCTTGCCCAGGTTTTGAGCAAGCTTGGCATTCTAGCTGAGGCAGGGTTGATTCCACTTGCTCCTGCCATATCTTAGGCCGCGGAAAGAGCACAGACTCTCGCTGCCCGTACCCCAGAGCCATGGTCCGAGGTTGACCATGCCCCAGAGGTTATACCAGTGCAACCAGTTGTCCCAATTCGGCCCGAGGTTAGGGCAGCACTTTCGGAGGGGGAGCAGCTCAGGCTCGAGAGGTACAAGAAGTACCACCCTCCCACTTTCAGCGGTTAGGCTTCAGAGCATGCTCATGGTTTTATTGAAGAATGTCACCGCATCCTCCGTACTATGGGTATTGTGGAATCTAATGGGGTTTCTTTCATAGAATTCTAGCTTAAAGGTGCGGCCTACCAGTGGTGGCGGGCATACGAGTTGGATAGTATGGCTGAGGCAACTTCACTCACTTGGACTCAATTTTCAGATATGTTCTTGAGGGAATATGTTCCTTAGAGTCTTTGAGATGCACAGCCAGTGTCTAGTGTACCTCCTATACAGAGTGCTTCTAGCGGTCAGTCCAATCGATATGGCCCGAGCCAATCACAACATCCACGTCCTTTGAGAGCTTGTTTTGAGTGTGGTAACACTCGTCATATGGTGAGGATTTCCCCAGACTTATGAGGGGTGCACTTGCACAGATCTCTCAGGCCCCACCTATTCCACAGGTCCCTCCGGCTTCTCAGGCCATGATTATTGCACCAGTTGCCACTCCACCAGCACTGCCAACTAGAGGTGGAGGTCAAACAGGTAGAGGTCGCCCTAGAGGGGGAGGCCAGGCGGATATTATGCTCTTCCTGCTAGGATAGAGGCAATTGCATCCAATTTGGTTATCACATGTATTGCTCCGGTCTGTCATAGAGATGCATTAGTCTTATTTTATCTAGGCTCCACTTATTCGTATGTGTCATTTTATTTTTCCCTGTATTTGGGCTTATAGCATGATTCTTTGAGTTCTTATATTTATCCTCACCCGTGGGTGATTCTATTATTGTTGATCACGTGTATCGGTCGTGTTTGATTGTTATCAGTGGTTTAGAGACCATAGCTAATTTATTATTGCTCAGTATGGTGGATTTCGATATTATTTTGGGCATGGACTGGTTATCGCCCTATCATGCTATTCTTGATTGTTACGCTAAGATGGTGACGTTGGCTATTCCAGGTCTACCGCGGCTAGAGTGGAGAGGTACCTTAGATAACGTTCCTAGCAGGGTTACGAATGGTTGAGAAGGGGTTTGATGCGTATCTGGCCTGTGGGAGAGATGTTAATGTTGATACTCCTACCGTGGAGTCAGTTCCGGTAGTAGGGGATTTTCCCGATATATTTCTAGCGGATCGTCCGGATATGCTACCCGACAGGGATATTGACTTTAGCATTGATTTGTTACCGGGCACTCAACCCATTTCTATTCCACCATATCGTATGACCCTAGCAGAATTGAAAGAATTAAAAGAGTAGTTACAGGAACTGCATGATATGGGTTTTGTTCGGCCCAGTGTATCGCCTTGGGGTGCTCCTGTCTTTTTTTTTTAAGAAGAGGGATGGTTATATGCGGATGTCTATTGATTACCGTCAGTTGAACAAGGTTACAGTAAAGAACATGTACCCATTGCAACGTATTGATGACCTATTTTATCAGCTTCAGGGTGCCACTCTCAAATTGACTTGCATTCAGGCTACCGTCAGTTGAAGATTCGGGAGCCAGATATCTCGAAGACTGCTTTCAGGGCTCGGTGTGGTCGTTATGAGTTCCTTGTAATGTTGTTGTGGGCTGACCAACTACCCAGCAACATTTATGCATTTGATGAACAGTGTATTTCAGCCTTATCTTGACTCTTTCGTCATTGTGTTTATTGATGACATTTTGTTGTATTTCTGGAGTCGGGAGGATCATGAACAACACCTAAGGACTGTCCTTCAGACTTCGAGAGAAAATAAGTTATATGAAACATTTTTAAAGTGTGAATTCTGGCTTGATTCAGTGGGATTTTTGGGTCATATAGTTTTGTACGAGGGGATCAAGGTAGATCCAAAGAAGATTGAGTTAGTGTAGAGTTAGTCCAGACCATCCTTAGCTACGGAGATCCAGCGTTTTCTTTACTTGGCGGAGTATTATCGCCAATTTATAGAAGGTTTCTCTTCTATTGCCGCACCTATGACCAGATTGACCCAGAACGGTGCTCCGTTCACGTGAACCAAGGAGTATGGGGAGAGCTTCTAAAAGCTCAAGACTGCTTTGACTATAGCCCCAGTATTGGTGTTGTTTATAGGTTCAGGATCCTATATTGTGTATTGTGATTCATCGAGTATTGGTCTTGGTGCAGTGTTGATGCAAGACGGTAGGGTGATTGCCTATGCATCCAGGCAGCTAAAGGTACATGAGAAAAATTATCCTATCCACGACCTTGAGTTAGAAGCTATTGTTCATGCCTTGAAGATTTTGCGGCATTATTTGTATGATGTCCATTGTGAGGTTTATACCGATCACCGGAGTCTACAACATCTGTTTAAACAGAAGGATCTTAATTTGCAGCAACGGAGGTGGTTGGAGTTGCTTAAGGATTATGATATCACCATTCTCTATCATCTCGGAAAGGCCAATGTGGTGGCCGATTCCTTGAGTCGTAAGGCGGAGAGTTTGGGAAGCTTAGCATACTTACCGATAGTAGAGAGGCCTTTAGCCTTCGATGTTCAGGCCTTGGCCAACTAGTTTGTCAAATTGGATATTTCTGAGCCGAGTCGAGTTTTGGCTTGTGCGGTTTCTCAGTCTTCGCTTTATGATCGTATCAGATAACGTCAGTATGATGACCCCTATCTGCTTGTCCTTAAGGACATAGTTCAGCACGGTGATGCCAAGGAAGTCACTATGGCAGATGATGGTGTATTACAGATGTAGGGTAGGCTTTGTGTGCCAAATGTAGATGGTTTGCATGAGTTGATTCTCCGGGAGGCTCACAGATCGCGGTACTCTATTCATCCGGGGTGCTGCAAAGATGTATCAGGACTTGAGACAACACTATTGGTAGAAGCAGATGAAGAAATACATAATGGAATATGTAGCTCGGTGCCCAAATTGTCAACATATGAAGTATGAGCATCATCGACCAGGTGGATTGCTTCAGAAGTTAGAGATTCCAGAATGGAAATGAGAGCGGATCACTATGGATTTTGTTGTTTGACTCCCACGAATTCAGAGGAAGTTCGCTACAGTTTGGGTTATTGTGGATAGATTGACCAAGTTATCTCATTTCATTACTGTGGTTACTACTTACTCTTCGGAGCAGCTGGCTCAGGTTTATATTCACGATATTGTGAGGCTTCATGGCATACCGTGATCTATTATCTCTGACCGGGGTACGCAATTTACATCACGGTTCTGGGGTCGTACAGCATGAGTTGGGTACTCGGATAGAGTTGAGTACAATATTTCACCCTCAGACGGATGGACAATCCGAGCGCACTATTCAGATATTGGAGGATATGCTTCGTGCGTGTGTGATAGATTTTGGGGGTGCTTGGGAACAGTTTTTTTCACTTGCAAAGTTTTCTTACAATAATAGTTATCAGTCGAGCATTTAGATGGAACCATATGAGGCCTTATATTGAAGGCGGTGCCGATCTCCAGTGGGTTGGTTCGAGCCGGGAGAGGCTAGGCTATTGGGTACAGACCTGGTTCAGGATGATTTGGAAAAGGTTAAGTTGATTTAGGATCGAATTTGTACAGCCCAATCTAGACAACAGAGTTATGCAGATCAGAAGGTTCATGATATTTCATTCATGGTTGGTGAGCGGGTCTTTCTTCGGGTTTCTCCTATGAAAGTTGTTATGAGATTTGGGAAGAAGGGTAAGTTGAGCCCTAGGTATATTGGGCCCTTTGAGATTCTTGAATGGATTGGAGAGGTGGCTTCCAGACTTGCACTACCACCTAGTCTTACTGCAGTTTATCTTGTGTTCCATGTTTCCATGCCCCGGAAGTATCACTGCGATCTATCTCATGTGTTAGACTTCAGCTCAGTCCAATTGGATAAGGATCTATCTTATGTTGAGGAACCAATGGCTATTTTGTACAGACAGGTTAGAAAGTTGAGATCGAAGAGTATTGCTTCATTAAAAGTACAGTGGAGGGGTCATCCGGTCGAGGAGGTGACTTTGGAGACCGAGCATGATATCCGGTCAAGGAGGCAACCAGGTTTAATTCTAAACACGTTCAAGGACGAACGTCTGTTTTAGAGAGGGAGAATGTAACGACCCGGCCGGTCGTTTTGAGAGTTGTGGCCCCATTTTCCCATTTACTACTCATTTTGTACTTTATAGCTGTTATGTGACTTGTCGGGGTAGCCAGTTCGGGTCCAGTGCGATTTTGAAATGAATTGAGACACTTAGTCTCAAGGTTGAAAACTTAAGTTGAAAAGGTTGATCTGATTTGACTTATGTGAAAACGACCTAGGAATATAATTTTGATGATTCCAATAGCTCCATATGGTGATTTTGGACTTAGGAGCGTGCCAGGATTGTTAATTGGAAGTCCGTAGTTAAATTAGGCTTGAAATGGCTAAAATAAAAATTTATGTTTGGAAGTTTGACTGGGGAGTTAACTTTTTGATATCGAGGTCAGAATTCGATTCTGGGAATTTGACTATGTCTGTTATGTTATTTATGACTTGTGTCCAAAATTTGAGTTCAATCAGACTTGATTTGATAGGTTTCGGCATTGAATGCATAAGTTGAAAATTCTTAGTTTCATTAGGCTTGAATTGGGGTATGATTCGTAATTCTAGTATTGTTTGATGTGATTTAAAGTTTCGACCAAGTCCGTATGATATTTTAGGACTTGATGGTGTATTTCGTCTAGGTCCCGGGCGGCCTCGAGTGACTTTCGGATAGCTAAACAGATTTAAGTTAAAGTTAGAACAAAGATGGAAGTTGCTGCCTACTGATGCAATCGCACCTGCGGAGTTTGGCTCGTAGGTGCAAGCCTGCAGAAACGAGTTTGGCAAGCGCAAAAGCGAGCATGGGCTAGTGAGTCAGAGTGTGCAAGTGTAAGCATTTTACCACACCTGCGAGTTCGCAGGCGCGAAGAGAAACGCGCAGAAGCGGAGGTAGCACTGTGAACGATCACAGAAGTGGACATATTGTCACACCTGCGAGACCGCAGATGCGGCTAAGCTGATCGCAGGTGCGGCATGCCCTGAACAGAATAAATAGGAGAGGTTTCGGGATTTGGCATTTTTGGACATTTCCAACACGGTTTTGGGCGATTATTCAGAGAGAATTCGCGAGGAAACTTGAGGTAAGTCACATGTGATCATTGTTAGTCAATAATATTGAAGTATCATTGAGTATTTCAACTAGATTACGTGTTTTTGAGGTGAAATTAGAGGATTTGAGCCTAGGTATTTGAAAATAAGAATTGATGATTTGAGGGCCGAGTTGATGTCGGTATTTGGTAAAATCTAAATGATTGGACTCGTGGTTGAATGGGCGTTCATATTTTGTAACTTTTGTCGGGTTCCGAGATATAACTTTTGGATTTTTGTTGAAAATAAATATGTATTTTCATATGGAATTAATTCCTATAATTTGTATTGACTTAATCGAATTAATTGTGACTATATTCGAGCTGATCGGAGTCAAAAAATCGAGGGAAAGGTATTCTTATTGACTAATTGAGCTTGGCTTGAGGTAAGTGACTTGTCTAACCCTGTGTGGAAAAAATCCCCTTAGGATTTGATACTGTTGTAATATTTTGTGATATGTGATCACCGTGTACGCGAGGTGATGAGTGCCTACACGAGCTAAATTTGGAAACATCGGTTCTTGCTGAGTAGTCTTCTTTTAAATTCATTAACTGAGTTACCTTAGCATTTGTAGTGATCATGTTTAGCCTAGTATCACATGTCTACGTGCTTTAACTCTTATGTGCAATATGTGCAACATGCTTAGCCGAATTACCTGCTTTCCTTGATTTGATTTAAATCTTTAATGGTAAGATTGCTTGCTGTAAATTTGTTGTTCCACCAACTACCTGCTGCATATTTACTTTTGGGACTACGAGGCGGTTCATCGGGAGATCCCTCTGTACTGCATATTTACTTTTGGGTCTACGAGGCGGTTTCTCGGGAGATTTTCCTGTACTGCATATTTACTTTTGGGACTATGAGGTGGTTCCTTGAGAGATTCCCCTATACTACATATTTACTTTTGGGACTACTAGGCAGTTCCTCGGGAGATTCCCCTATACTGCATATTTACTTTTGGGACTACGAGGCGGTTTCTCGGGATATTCCCCTGTACTGTAGATTTACTTTTGGGACTACGGGGCGATACCTTGGGAGAGCCCCTGTTGTTTACCTCTAATTGATGTGTTGTTATCTTTCTGTAAATTTTGTTTATTTTTCAGTCACTTCATCACCCTATTATAAATTTCTGCCTTATTTTTAATTTTATTTCCATTAGTGTCTGACTTGACCTCGTTATTACTCTATCGAGGTTAGGCTTGGCACTTACTAGGTACCGATGCGGTGTACTCATACTACGCTTCTGCACATCTTTTTGTGCAGATCCACGTACTTTCTATCAGACCAGGTATCAGTGAACTAGCTTTACACAGAGACTTCAAGTTACATCTGCTAGTGTCCGCAAACCTCGGAGTCCCCCTCTATCCTTATTATGTTTTCTTCATGATTTCTCTTTAAACTCTAATGTGTTGAGACACTCAAATTAAATTCTTAGAAGCTTGTGACTTATTTCTACCGGGTTTTGGGAGTTGAAATTATTGAATTGCAGTTTTATATTTATTTCATATGTTGAGAATTTGGCTTCAATTTTATTTTATGCAATTCCACAAATATTGTTAGGCTTACCTAGTCTTACAAACTAGGCGCCATCACGACATCCTACGGAGCGTGAATTTGGGGTCGTGACAAGTTGGTATCAGAGCTTTGGGTTCATAGGTGTTATGAGTCACAAGCAGGTTTAGTAGAGTCTCGCGGATCGCTACGGAGATGTTTGTACTTATCTTCGGGAGGCTATGAAACTGTTAGGAAAATGTTCACTTCTTTGATTCCTTATCGTGCGTATTTGTTGAATTCGAAATTCTAAACCTTTGTATTTGTATTATCTAACAGAGGATAAGGACACGCAAAACTGGATCCAATGATCAGACACCCGCGCCCCCTGTTTCATCCGCAAGAGGCCGGGGAAGAGGCTGAGCCAGAGGTCGAGGAAGACCACGTGGTGCAGCCAGAGCACCTACATGAGCTGTGTAACGAACCGACTTGTTGTTTTGAACATTTACGCTCCTTCTAGCTAATTGAAGTCTTGAATAGCTACATATAATGTATTGTGGCGTGTGTGAATCTTCGGTTTTAATTTTAAGGCGTTACGGGATTAGTTCGGAATAATAAATTCCATGTTGGAAACCTTAAGTTGAAAGAAATTTGGTTTTAAAGTTTATAAGTATGGATGAGAGAAATAATATATGTAACTGAGATGGCGTTGTCAGATCCATGTTAAATTTGCAGTGACATAAAATCACCCGTGTGTATGTGTGTAATAATACACTCTGAAATTTAATGTCCTCGGAAAGATTCTTGGCACGTTCGAGGGTGAACGTAAGTTTAAATGGGAGAAAATGAAACGACCCGAGTTGTCGTTTTGAACATTTACCTCCTTTCAACTATTTGAAGTCTTGAATAGCTTCATATGATGTATTATGACATGTGTGAATCGTAGGTTTTAATTTTCAGGTGTTTCGGGATTAGTTCGGAAGAATATGTTGGAAGCCTTAAGTTAAAAGAGTTGACCAAATTTGACTTTTTGGTATTCGACCTCAGATCGGAATTTTGATGATTTCGTTAGGACCAGATGGTGATTTTGAACTAGGGTGTATGCCCGGATTCGCATTTGGATAGGTCTAGAAGGTTTCGGTACTAATTGGCAAACGTTGGAAATATTAAGTGCAAAAGGTGTCTTAATTTTCACAATACCAATCTTTGAAAGGGTATAACTCTCATAATGTGAAGAAACATTCCATATATTTTGCGCCAAGAGTGTACCCCTTTGAGTCTAGTTTCCAACACATCTAACCGTTCATCATTTGGACTTTCCTACTAAACGTTATGATCAAATTACTAAAGTTAGACCACCCAGTTAATTTGGCGGACAGTGAAGCGAAGCTCGCTTTGCCAGACCAGACACGGATCTTGTCTTGCCTTGACTGCAGTGGACAGTAAAGTGAGGCACACTTCGCTAGAGTAGACGCGCCCCAGCTCCAGCTCTTTTTAAGCCGATTCGGGGCTCATTTCCCCATTTCACTTGGATGTATTTCGGAGCTCTTCTCCACTCTCTCAAGACCAACAACTCCTCTCTTATTCAAGGTAAGAAATCCCTATTATCGTGGTATGAAATTCCATCATTTCTACACTTGTATTGATGAAATCTACACAAAGAATTCTTAGATCTTCAAGAAATTTTTTCAAGAACTCAAAGGAGGGTTTTGCAAGATTTCTTCCAAAAAGGTAATCCTTTACCCTTAGTCTTACATGTATGGAGTTATTATGAGTATGTCAGAAAGAAATAAGTATTAACATTTATTGGATGGTGCTTGGATTCCATAAATACTTAAACTAGATTATTGGGTGTTATAGAGATTTTATAATAAATTAATTAGTAACAATTGGGTGGATGTGAGTTCATTGATGATTTTAATGGGTGGGAAGGAGGAATTGTTTGCTAAATAAATGCCATTACTAGAGGTAGTAAAATGTTATGTAACCTTAGTGTTTGATAAAATGCCTATATCACCAAAAATCCGGAAATTTGTTTACTAGCATTATTAAGTTGTATATTCAAATTTGTTTCGTGTGGTGGACCATCGTAGTATTATTAAGGGGAGAATTTCAGACTTGATCTGTCCGGAGGTGGCTTCACTTGCGAAGATCATTTAAAGCATTGACTTAGTTTCATCGAGGTAAGAATCTTGCCTAACCTTTAGTGGGGGAATTACCCCTTAGGCATTGAGTCTTATGTGAAAATTGTGGGATTGAAAGCTGTGTACGCAAGGTGACGAGTACGTACTTGGTTTATATGTTCAAATTATATCGGTTAAAATTCGTAGACACACTTATGTATTAAATTGAAAAATTATTGGAACTTAGTAAATCCTTGATTTGTCATGCCTCATTTCTTGTTTGTCGAGTTTGTATTTTATATGATAATTTGGGGTGATTTCCACTTGAACTTTTATGTGAATTCTGTGTGTTTGTTGATTTGATATTTCTTGGAATTAATTTCATTATAGATTTTCCATCTGCAAATAATTATTAAATAAGTTTAAATTGAGGCGCTAATATATTTATTAAAATTTGGATTTAAGAAGGCGTTGTCCTATGTTGAGTTACTTTTCCATCTCTGTTGTTGTTTTGGAGGTGTTATATACATTGTGTGAAGCCTTGGGTTATTTGTTGTGAAATTTATTGATTTTGTTATATCTTTGGAATTTGTTGTGACCATCAGGCAATTTGTGATATGAAACGAGTGTGTTGTGTTGTCGTTATAATGTTCCATGCGAATTGTTGTGTGATTTGAGTTATTATAAGGGTGGCATTCCACTGTTAATATTTTGTGGGTATAAGGGTGGTATTTCACTGTGGTTATATGTGTTGGATTATTGTCTGAGCGCAGTGTGTTGGGATATTGTCTGGGCGGAGCGATAACGGTGGCTATTGATATTGTCAGGGCGGAGGGATAAGGGAGGCTATTATAGGAGTGATAAGAGTGGTTATAGGAGAGATAATGGTGGCTATAGGAGCGATAAAGGTGGCTATTGATATTGTCAGGGCGGAGGGATAAGAGAGGCTATTATAGTAGTGATAGGGTGGCTATAAAAGAGATAAGGGTGGCTTTTGTCAGGGATGATATGTGATGATTTGGTGTTATTGCGTTGGAAATTTTCATGTGACATTGTGATTTTCCTTGTGTTTATTCTTATATCATGTACAACTTGTCTTGTTGTTTCGGTAAACTTGATAATAGTCTGATCTATGTTGAAATCGTGAGCCTGTGGCTATTGCCAGACAGATTATGTTATATGGGATCAGGTTGCATGCTGCAACAGGTATGATTAATGTTATATGAGATCGGGTTGTACGCCGCAACAGATATGAAATGTGGGCATGAGGTGCCGTGGAAAATATGATAATTTTTATTATTGGGAAGTGAGTTGTCCGTGTGGTTTTGATAAAATTATAGGTATGAGATGCCGTGTAAACATGAAAGTGGGTTAGGACTCGTGTTATATTGTCCAGTACTATTGTATACTGCTATATTGCACATGCTATTTGACTAGTGACTGACTTGACTGTTTCTCATCACTACTCCACCGAGGTTAGTCTTGATACTTACAGGGTACCGACTGTGGTGTACTCAAACTACACTTCTGCACAATTTTGTGCAGAGCCAGGTATTGGAGATATCGGACTCAGGCCGAGTTAGTGTGTTGATCATAAGGATTCAAGATAGAGTTGTTTGGTCATCGCAGTCCCTTATTCGAACATTATTGTATATTCGATCCTTGAGATCATTGCATCTATGCAGTTAGAGTTCGTGACTCAGTATTACCAGTCTTGGGATGTTTTTATATTTGTTTCCACTTTAGGTTTCATCTCTTGTATTAAATTATATGTTTCAAAATACAAAATGGCTCGAAATGTAACTGTAATCGGCTTACCTTGTCTTAGAGACTAAGTTCCATCATGACATCTGTGGTGAGATTTTAGGTCGTGACTAGTTGATATCAGAGCACTAGGTTCATAGGTTCTACGAGTCACGAACCAGTTTAGTAGAGTCTTGCATATCGGTTCGGAGACGTCTATACCTATCTTCGAGAGGCTCCATAACTGTTAGGAAATTTCCACTTCTTTCATTCATGTCGTGCGAAATTTGTTGAATTTGAAATTTGAGCCTTTGTATCTCTATTCTCTCATAGATGGTGAGGACACGTTCTACTGGGTCAGTTGAGCAAACACTTGCACATACTGCTAGGGCCATAAGAGGCCGGGGCCGAGATAGAGGCCAGGGAATGGAAAGCGTCACAATTAGAACATTGGTCTGAGGAGCAGTTCAGGAGCTACCAGTAGCTCCAGTTGGGGGACAGGTACCGGAAGCACCCGTTGTTACACCCGGACTTGAGGAGAATTTAGTACAGTTCCTGAACATGTTTGGTACATTGACTTAGGCAGGATTGATATCTGTTTTACCAAATATTTTACAGATTAGGGGAGGAGTTCAGACTCTTACCACTCGTACTCCAGAGCAGCAGGCTCATATTTGTCAGGTTTCGGGTATAGTACCGGTACAACCTGTTATTCTGGTTCAGCCAGAGGTTAGGCCAGAGGCATCAGAAGAAAAACAAAAGAGACTTGAGAGATTTTAGTGGTATAGTCCACCTACTTTTAGTGGCATAGCTACCAAGGATACCAGGGATTTCTATAAAAGTGTCACCATATTCTCCGCACCATGGGTATTGTGAAAGTGAGTGGAGTTACATTTACTATATTTCAGTTGTCAGGGGCAGCATATCAATGGTCGCAAGCTTATGAAGAGGGTAGACCAACTGATGTAACACCACCAACTTGGGCTCAAGAGATGTTTTTGAAAGAGTTTGTTCCCCAGACACTCCGGGATGCGTGGTGCACAAAGTTTGAATGGCTACATCAGGGCACCATGACGGTGTCTGAATATGCTATCAGGTTCAGCGAGTTAGCCCGTCATGCACCCATCTGGGTTCCTACAGTTATAGAACAAGTGCACAGATTCATCGAAGGGCTCGATTATGATCATAAAATATGTATGGCTCGAGATTTGGAGACTGACATTCCATTTCAGCAAGTGGTAGAGATTGTCTGAATGTTAGAACGTGTTCGAAGTGAGGAAAAGGAGTCTAAGGAGGCCAAAAGGTCTCAGAACTTTGGAGGATTCAGTGGATTCTACTCTGCGGCTATGACTCATCATGGTGGAGGCTCGGGCAGTTGGTCAGCCCAGTCCACAATTCAGAGTACTCGTAGTGCTCCAGTTAATACTTTAAGTGCACCACCGACACGAGGTTCTTACAGTGGTCATTTCAGTTATCCGACACAGACTCAGTACGAGCAACCGCAAACTTAGAGGGGTTGTTAAGAGTGTGGTGATACTAGGCACATCATGAGAGATTATCCCAGACTTGGGAGAGGCAAATTTCATCAAAACACTCATGCTACAGGCTTTATTCCAGTTAATACTCCACTTGCACAACCAGTTAGATTTGATGATGTTAGCACGTGTCTATCATTTTATTTTGTAAACAATTGAGGAATATGAGTCCAAAAATGACTTTCTATTACTCACTATAGTGGGTTTTAATATAAATTCGAGATAGTTTGATTAAACATTTTGTGAATTATATGCCCTACCGGTATGAGGGTTCATTATGTGTTGTGAAAATGTTTATCGGAGTTTATTAAAAGAAGAAAAAAAAAGAAATGGAAAAATTTTGATTGGCACGATGTGCAAAGTACTTGTGATTTAGAGTTAAGGATGGGATCGTCGTGGTGTAATGTGATTTGATATGATTAACCCGGGCTACGTGCCGCGATGGAAGTTATATCAGGATGAGATCCTTGTGGTTAAAATCATCTGTTTTAAATTCTCTGTGAAATTTAATTTGCGCTGTAGTACTAATAGGGAGTCATTCCTGTTAGGCTTATTTGATATTTCTTTTATGTGTTCTTTGAGCATAGTTAGCCAAATTGGTGATGTATTTATTGTGTTTTAGCCTACGGGGTATGTGTCAGGTGGCGTTAAATATGACTCGATGATTCGGTTAAATAATTATGTGGTTTTCATGTTTCTCAAATCGTTGTTAGTATTGTGAAGGTTTGAAACAAGGCTTGAACTGAGATGAGATTAATTGCCGGTGATATAATTGATTATGGGCCTATGTGTGATGTGTTACCTTGTATGAATGTGCAGTGCAAGTGTAGGTATGAGTTGCTACAACCGGTTGAGACTAATACCGTGTGTTGATGTCAAAACAAAAAGTATGCCTTTTGAAAATGTTTGGAGTGTAAGAAATTTGGTTTTAAAGTTTATAAGTATGGATGAGAGAAATAATCTTCAACTGAGATGGCGTTGTCAGATCCATATTAAATTTTCGATGACGCAGAATCACCCGCGAGTATGTGTGTAATAATACACTCAGAAATTTAATGTCCTCAGAAAGATTCTTAGCACGTTCGAGGACGAACGTATGTTTAAGTGGTGGAGAATGTAACAACCTGACTTGTCGTTTTAAACATTTACGCTCCTTACAACTATTTGAAGTCTTGAATAGCTTCATATGATGTATTATAACGTGTGTGAATCATCGGTTTTGATTTTTAAATGTTTCGGGATTAGTTCAGAAGAATATGTTGGAAACCTTAAGTTGAAAGAGTTGACCAAATTTGACTTTTTAGTATTCGACCTCGGATCAGAATTTTGATTGCTCCTTTAGGACCGGATAGTGATTTTGAACTTGGGCGTATGCCCGGATTTGCATTTGGATAGGTCTAGAAGGTTTCGATACTAATTGGCAAAAGTTGGAAATATTAAGTGGAAAAGGTGTCTTAATTTGCACAATACCTACCTTTGAACGGGTATAACTCTTATAATGTGAAGTTACTTTCCATGAATTTTGCATCTAGAGTGTAGCCCTTTGAGTATAGGTTCCAACGCAACAAACCATTCGTCATTTGGACTTTCTTGCTAAAAGTTATGATCAAATTACTAAAGTTATACCACCTAGTTAATTTGGCGGAGCCCGAAGCAAAGCTTGCTTCACCAGACCAGATGCAGATCTTGTCTTCCCTAGCCTGCGGTGGAAAGCAAAGTGAGGCACACTTCGCTAGAGTAGATGTGCCCCAGGTCCAACTCTTTTTATGCCAATTCGGGGTTCATTTTCCCATTTCACTTGGACGGATTTTGGAGCTCTTCTCCACTCTCTCAAGACCACCAACTCCTCTCTTCTTCAAGGTAAGAAATCCTCATTATCTTGGTATGAAATTCCATCATTTCTACACTAGTATTGATGAAATCTACACGTAAAATACTTAGATCTTCAAGAAAAGTTTTCAAGAACTCAAAGGAGGGTTTTACAAAAAAATTTCCAAAAAGGTAATCCTTCACCCTTACACTTACATGTATGGAGTTATTATGAGTATGTGAGCAAGAAATAAGTATTAACACTTATTGGATGGTGCTTGGAAGCCTAAATACTTAAACTAGATTATTGGGTGTTGTAGAGATTTTGTAATGAATTAATTAGCAACAATTGGGTGGATGTAAGTTCATTGATAATTTTAATGGTGCTAAAAAAGGTTGTTTGTAGACAAAGGATGGTTTAGTATCTCTTGTTAGTAGGAAGGAGTGATTGTTTGATGAAGAAATACCATTACTAGAGGTAGTAAAATATTATGTACTCTATGTGTTTGATAAAATGTCGAAATGACCAAAAATCTGGAAATTTATTTACTAATATTGGTGCAATTATGTTGCATTATTGTAGATTGAAATTTGTTTAGTGTGGTGGACCATCGTAGCATTATTAGGGGGCGAATTTCAGACTTGAGCCGTTCGGAGGTGGCTTCACTCGCGAAGATCATTTAAAGCATTGACTTAGTTTCGTCGAGGTAAGTATCTTGCCTAACCTTGAGTGGAGGAATTACCCCTTAGGCATTCAGTCTTATGTGAAAATTGTGTGATTGAAAGCCGTGTACGCAAGATGACGAGTACGTACTTGGTTTATATATGCAAATTATATCAGATAAAATTCGTATACACCCTTATGTATTAAATTGGAAAATTATTGAAAATTAATAAATCCTTGATTTGTCATGCCTCATTCCTTGTTTGTCGAGCTTGTATTTTATATGATAATTTGGGGTGTTTGCCCCTTGAATTTTTTTATGTTAATTCCATGTGTTTTTTGAGTTGATATTTCTTTGAATTACTTTCATTATGGATTTTTCATCTACAAATAATTATTAAAAAAGTTTAAATTGAGGCGTTAATATATTTATCAAAATTTGGATTTAAGAAGGCGTTGTCCTATGTTGAGTTACTTTTCCATCTTCGTTGTTGTTTTTGAGGTGTTATATTGGTTGTGTGGAGCCTTGGGCTATTTGTTGTGAAATTTATTGATTTTGTTATATCTTTGGAATTTGTTGTGACCATTAGGCAATTTGTGATATGAATTGATTGTGTTGTGTTGTCGTTATAATGTTCCGTGCAAATTATTGTGTGATTTGAGTTATTATAAGGGTGGCATTCTACTGTTAATATTTTGTGGTTATAAGGGTGGCATTTCACTGTGGTTATGTGTGTTGGGATATTTTCTGAGCGGAGTGATAATGGTGGCTATTATATTGAGCGATAATCGTGGTTATTATAGGAGTAATAAGGTGGCTATTGATATTGTCAGGGCGGAGGGATAAGGGAGGCTATTATAGGAGTGATAGGGTGGCTATATGAGAGATAAGGATAGTTATTGCCAGGGATGTTATGTGATGATTTGGGGTTATTGCGTTGGAAATTTTCATGTGATGTTGTGATTTTCTGTGTATTTATTCTTTTATCTTGTAAAACTTGTCTTGTTGTTTTGGTAAACTTGATAATAGTCTGATCAATGTTGAAATCGTGAGCCAGTGGCTATTGCCGGGCAGATTATGTTATATGGGATCCGGTTGCACGCCGCAACAAGCATGATAAATAATATATGAGATTGGGTTGCACGCCGCAACAGATATGAAGTGTGGGCACGAGGTGCCGGATAAAATATGATGATTTTTAGTATTGGGAAGTAAGTTGTCCGTGCGGTTTTGATAGAAACATGGGCATGAGGTGCCGTTGAAATATGAAAGTGGGTTAGGACCTGTGTTACGAAAATATAGAAGTGGGCTGAGACCCGTGTTTTATGATTAAGAAATGAGATGTCACACAGTGAGTTTTATTTGAAAGAATTTATATTCGGAAGACATTTATTTAAAAGAAGTATATTCGAAAGATATTTATTTCAAAGAAATATATTCCGAAGGTATTTATTCGAAAGAATTATATGTGAAAGAGTTATATTTGAAGGACTTATTTAATTGGTTATACTTGTGTTCCTTATTCATTTGAGCAATATTTATGGTCTTTTTGTTGCCTTGTTGTTTATATCACTGGTTGATTTTTGTTGCTGTCACTGCTAGTTGTTTTCCAGTACTATTGTATACTGCTATATTGCACAGGTTATTTGATTAATTAGTGTCTTGACTGTTTCACGTCACTACTCCACCGAGGTTAGTCTTGATACTTACTGGGTGCCGACTGTGGTGTACTCATACTATACTTTTGCATATTTTTGTGCAGAGCCAGGTATTGGAGATATCGGACTCGGGCCGGGTTAGTGTGTTGATCACAAGGATTCAAGGTAGAGCTGCTTGGTCATCGCAGTCCCTTGGAGTCTTTCCATTTTATTGTACTGTCAACTCTTATTCGAACAATATTGTATATTCGATCCTTGAGATCATTGCTTGTATTCAAATAGAGTTCGTGACTCAGTATTACTAGTTTTGGGAGGTTGTTATATTTGTTTTTGCTTTTGGTTTCGACACTTGTATTAAATTATATGTTTCAAAATATAAAATGGCTCTAAATGTAATTGTAATCGGCTAACCTAGTCTTTGAGACTAAGTGTCATCATGATGCCTGTGGTGGGATTTTGGGTTGTGATAAGTTGGTATCAGAGCTCTAGGTTCATGGGTTCTACGAGTCATGAACGAGTTTAGTAGAGTCTTGCGGATCGGTTCGAAGACGTATGTACTTATCTTCGAGAGGCTACAGAACAGTTAGGAAATTTCCACTTCTTTCATTCCTGTCGTGCGGAATTTGTTGAATTTGGAATTTTAACCTTTGTATCTCTATTCTCTCCAAGATGGTGAGGACACGTATTACCGGGTCAGCTGAGCAGACTCCCGCGCATACTACTAGGGCCGCAACAAACTGGGTCATAAGTAGAGGCTGAGGAAGGGAACGCGTCACAACTAGAACATCGGTCAGAGGAGCAGTTCAGGGGAAGCCAGTAGCTCCAGTTAGGGGACAGGTACCAGAAGCACCCATTGTTACCCCCGGACTTCAGGAGACTTTAGTACAGTTCCTGAACATGTTTGGTAGATGAATCAGGCGGGATTGATCTTTGTTTCACCAAATATTTCACAGAGTGGGGGAGGAGTTCAGACTCCTACCACCCGTACTCCAGAGCAGCAGGTTCACATTGGTCAGGTTCCGAGTATAGTACCAGTAAAACCTGTTATTCTTGTTTATCATGAGGTTAGGCCAGAGGCAATAGAAGAAGAACAAAAGAGACTTGAGAGATTTAAGAGGTATAGTCCACCTACCTTCAGTGGAACAACGACCGAGGATGCCCAAGGATTTCTAGAAAAGAGTTACTATATTCTCCGTACCATGGGTATTGTGGAAGTGAGTGGAGTTGCCTTTACTACATTTCAGTTGTCAGGAGTAGCGTATCAATGGGGGAAATCTTATGAAGAGGGTAGACCAGCCGATGCAACACCGCCAACTTGGGCTCAATTTCTAGAGATATTTTTTAAAGAGTATGTTCCCAGACTCTCCGGGATGTGTGGCACACAGAGTTTTAATGGTTGCGTCAGGGCACCAAGATTGTATTAGAATATGATATCAGGTTCAGTGAGTTAGCCCGTCATGCACCCATCTTGGTTCCTATAGTTAGAGAGCGAGTCCGCAGATTCATCGAAGGGCTCAATTATGATATTAAAATATGTATGGCTCGAGAGTTGTAGACTGACATTCCATTTCAGTAAGTAGTAGAGATTGCTAGAATGTTAGAACGTGTGCGAAATAAGGAAAAGTTGTCTAAGGAGGCCAAAAGGTTTCGGAACTCTAGAGGATTCAGTGGATTCTACTCTGTAGCTATGACTCATCATGGAGGAGGCTCGGGCAGCTGGTTAGCCCTGTCCACAATTCAGAGTACTCATAGTGCTTCAGTTAGTAGTTTTAGTGCACCACTGACACGAGGTTCTTACAGTGGTTATTTCAATTATCCAGCACATACTCAGTACGAGCAGCCACGACCTCAGAGGGGTTGTTATGAGTGTGGTGATACTAGGCATATCATGAGAGATTGTCCCAAACTTGGGAGATGCAAATTTCATCAAAACACTCATGTTACCGGCTTTATTCCAGTTAATACTCCACGTGCACAGCTAGTTAGGGTTGGATGACAGTCGGGTAGAGGGCGCCCAAGAGGGGGTTGCCCGGCCTATTGATATAATAGCTATGAATTGGTTGGGGCCGTTACACAAGATGGTGTTGTTACATATATGAGTTAATTCATAATAAAGGAGCACTATTCTTATTCTGATTCGATTCCGATTATCAAGGTGAGAGATTCTTTCATGCTCCTTCGATAAGGGTGGCTATTGATATTGTTAGGGCAAAGCTATAAGGGTGGCTATTATATGAGTGATAAGGGTGGCTATAAGAGAGATAAGGGTGACTATTGTCAGGGATGATATGTGATGATTTGGGGTTATTGTGTTGAAAATTTTCATGTGATGTTGTGATTTTCCTTGTGTTTATTCTTATATCTTGTAAAACTTATCTTGTTGTTTCGGTAAAATTGATAACAGTCTGATCTATGTTGCACGTAGGGCAGATTATGTTATATGGGATCGGGTTGCACGCCGCAATAGGTATGATTAATGTTATATGAGATCGGGTTGCACGCCGCTACAGATATAAAATGTGGGCACGAGGTGCCGGGGAAAATATGATGATTTTTATTATTGGGACGTGAGTTGTCCGTGCGGTTTTGATATAAATATGGGCACTAGGTGGCGTGGCAACATGAAAGTGGGCTAGGACCCGTGTTACAAAAATATGGAAGTGGGATGAGACCCGTGATTTATGATTATGAAATGAGGTGTAACAGAGTGACTTTTATTTGAAAGATTTTATATTCGAAGTCATTTATTTGAAAGAAGTATATTCGAAAGATATTTATTTGAAAATTTTTTATATTTGAAAGATATTTATTTGAAATAAATATATTCGGAAGGTATTTATTCGAAAGAATTATATGTGAAAGATTTATATTTGAAGGACTTATTTAATTGGTTGTAGTTGTGTTCCTTATATGTTTGAGTAATAATTATGGTGTTCTTGTTTCCTTGATGTTTATATCACTCCTAGTTGGTTTCCAGTACTACTGTATACTGCTATATTTCACAGGTTATTTGACTAGTGAGTGTCTTGACTGTACTTTGTCACTACTCCACCGAGGTTAGTCTTGATACTTACTGGGTACCGACTGTGGTGTACACATACTACACTTCTACACATTTTTGTGCAGATCCGGGTATTGGGGATATCGGATTCGGGCCGAGTTAGTGTGTTGATCGCAAGGATTCAAGGTAGAGCTGCTTGGTCATCGCAGTCCCTTGGAGTCTTTCTATTTTATTGTACTGTCAACTCTTATTCTAACAGTATTGTATATTCGATCCTTGAGATCATTTCATGTATTTAATTGGAGTTCGTGACTCAGTATTACCAGTCTTGGGATGTTGTTATATTTGTTTTCCTCTTTTGGTTTCGACACTTGTATTAAATTATATGTTTCAAAATAAAAAAAGGCTCGGAATGTAATTGTAATCGGATTACATAGTCTTAGAGATTAAGTGCCATCACGACGCTTCTGGTGGGATTTTGGGTCATGAGAAGCTGCTGCAGCAGAGCCACCAGTAGCTCCAGTTGGAGAGCAGGCACCTGAGACGCCTGTTACTACCCCTGCACTTCAGGAGACTCTTGCCTAGTGTTTGAGCATGTTTGGCACTGTAGCTCAGGCAGGGTTGATTCCACTTACTCCTGCCACATCTCAGGTCGGGGAAGGAGCACAGACTCCTGCCGCCCGTACCCCAGAGCCACGGGCCGAGGTTGGCCATGCCTCGGAGGTTATACCAGTGCAGCCAGTTGTCCTAGTTCGGCCCGAGGTTAGGGCAGCAGTTTCGGAGGGGGAGAAGCTCAGGCTCGAGTGGTACATATAGTACCACCCTCCCACTTTCAGTCGTTTGACTTCAGTGGATGCTCATGGTTTTCTTGAAGAATGTCACCACATCCTCCGTACTATGGGTATTGTGGATTCTAGTGGGATTTCATTCACGGCATTCCAGCTTAGAGGAGCAGTGGTGGCGGGCATACGAGATGGATAGTCCGGCTGATGCAGCTTCACTCACTTGGACTTAGTTTTCAGATATGTTCTTGAGGGAATATGTCACGACCCAATTACATCTATAGGTCATGATGACGCCCAACACTACAGCTAGGCAAGCCAACCAATAAATTAAACATATATTAATTATTTTCAGAAAAATTTTCTAAGTAATATTATTCTTTTACTAGCAATATTAAAGAGAATATAAAAGATACCGATTAGTTTAAATACCATAAAATAATACCAATGTATGTGCCAAGACCTGGTGTCACAAGTGTATGAGCATCTATTAGATTATACAAAACTCCAAATACTGTCTGAAAAAAATAGACAGAATGTAATATATAAGAAGAGACACTGGTAGTTGCAGAACGGCTCAGAGAGGAAGCTCACCACTATGCCTCTGGATATCGTGGGTACAAGACGATAGGTCCCCCACTAGTACTTACCCCAAGTCCTGCACAAAAAATATAGCAAGTGTAGTATGAGTACGTAAACAACGTGTACCCAGTAAGTATCAAGCCTAATCTCGAAGTAGTAGAGACGAGATGACCGACTTTGACAATCACTATCGGTAAATAATAAGAATTGAAATAAAACTAGAATATCTAAATCAGCATGATTCACAAAATATAACAATAATTTATTTAACCAGGCAGAAATAATTAAATTCCTTCAATTCCAATAAATTTCCAATTTGTCAATTAGTCTCATTTATAAGAATAACAATAATTCCTTAACAATCAGGGATAATAATTCTTTAAATTCCAAAGATTTCGAATTTATCATTTAGCTTCACAAGTTGTAATAAACTATCAAAGTTTCGTGTAATTATTATTAAGCACGATTTCTGCTGAGGTCGTACGACCCGATCTAGAGTGTTGCGTACACTGCCGAGGGACGTGCGGCGCGTTCCATAGATGCATCTATCCTGTCGAGGCGTTCAGCCCGCTCCACAAGAAAGGAGGATAATTTCTTAAGTATCTCTGGAAGTAGAGTGTATTTATTATAAGATAAATTCGAGAGGAAGAACAATTTCTCTTATCAATTAATTAATTTAAACTGAAAATCAAGCATATGAGATTTTCATCCTTTAATATTTTTATCTAACAATTCACAATATATATAAATATATATATCAAATAATATTAATTAAATAAAGAATACAATTTACACAAGCAATTCATGCTTTGATTCCTAAACTACCTGGACTTTAGTATTAATAGTAGCTATACACGGACTCTCGTTACCTCGTGCGTACGTAACCCCCACAATTAGAAACAATTATTACTTTAATTACATATGAGGTAATTTTTCCCTCACAAGATTAGACAAGAGACTTGCCTCAATTTGCTCCAATTTAATCCACTAGAAGGCCTTTTCCACGATTATCCAACTCTATCTGGCTCAAATCTAGCCAAAATAATTCGATACAATCACTAAAAATTATAGGAATCAATTCTATAAGAAAATACTACATGTTTCAATAAAAGTCCAAAATTAATTTTAAAATCGTTCGTGGGGCCCACATCTCAGAATTCGGCGAAATGTACGAAATATGAACGCCCACTCAACCACGAATCTGCCCATACCAAAATTACTAAATTCCGATAATAATTCGGCCCTCAAATCCTCAAATCTATCCAAGAGGGTTTTCAAACTTTTTCCAACTCAATTCACCAATTAAATGATAAAAACAGTAATGGATTCGGGTAATATAACCAATATTGAGTTAAGAACACTTACCCGTTGTTTTCTCTGAAAATCACCTAAAAATCGTCTAAATCCGAGATTCAAATCGTTAAAAATAGAAAATGGGGCGAAGTCCCATTTTCAGAACTTAAACTCTCTGCCCAGTTATTTCTTCTACGCGATCGCGAACTTCCTCACGTTATCGCATAGCACAAATTTTACTGCCTAGAAAATAACCCTACGCGATCGCATAAAGTCCCACGCGATCGCGAAGCACTGACTTCGCAAACCTATGCGATCGCGAACCTCCTCACGCGATCGCGAAGCATTAAGCGTGTGGCCCAGCTCCTCCCCTGTTTTCCCTACGCGATCGCAAACAACGACACGCGATCGCGATGCACAGACTAGCCTAACCTACGCGATCGCGGACGTGCCTACGTATCGCATAGAACAAATTTCCAGCTGCCCAAATTAAGCCTACGCGATTGCAACCCCATTCACGCGATCGCGTAGAACAAATCCACCTCTGCCCAAATTACTCTACGCGATCGCATATAAGGAAATCAGAAGAAAACCTCTTGCAACTATCAGTAGTGTGGATATTTGCTTTGCATGTTTTCCTCGGCCTCCCAAGTCGCTTCCTCGACTGGTTGGCCCCTCCAGTGGACTTTGACTGCAGAAATCCTCTTGGACCTCAACTGGCGAACTTGTTTACCAACAATGGAAACTGGTTCTTCTTCGTAGCCCAAACTATTATCTAGTTGAATTGTGCTGAAGTCTAGCACATGTGATAAGTCGGCATGATACTTCCGGAGCAAAGATACATGGAAAACCAGATGAACTCCTGATAGACTGGGAGGCAATGCAAGCTCATAAAAAACCTCCCCAACTCGTCTCAACACCTCAAATGGTCCTATAAACCTTGGGCTCAACTTTCCCTTCTTCCCTTCATCGGCGAAACCTTCAAGAGAAACATTTCACCCATCATAAAGGATAAATCACGCTCTTTCTGATCTGGGTAACTCTTCTGTCTAGACTGCGCTGTACGATGTCGCTCCTGAATCAACTTTACCTTTTCCAAGGCACCTTTCACCAAATCAGTACCATATAACTTAGATTCACCAGCCTCAAATCATCCGATGGGCGAACGACATCGCCGACCATATAAAGCCTCAATTGGAGACATCTCGATACTGGATTGGTAACTGTTATTAAAAGCAAACTAGGCCAAAGTCAAGAAACGATCCCACAGACCTCCAAAGTCAATCACACATGCCCTGAGCATATCCTCCAAAATCTAAATTGTCCGCTCTGACTGCCCGTTAGTCTGCTGATGAAAGGTCGTGCTAAGCTTTACACGGGTCCCCAATTCACTCTGTACTGCTCTCCAAAAATGTGAAGTAAACTGAGGGCCTCGATCTAATATGATAGAAATTGGCACACTGTGCAACCGAAATATCTCCTGAATATATATCTGGGCCAACCTCTCTGAAGTAGACGTAGTCACAACAGGAATAAAGTTTGCCGAATTGGTCAACTTTTCAATAATGACCCAAACTACATCAAACTTGCGCAAGGTCCGCAGCAACCCAACTACAAAGTCCATAGTTATTTCGTTCCTATTTCCACTCTGGTATAGTCATCTGCTGAAGTAGGCCACCTGGCCTCTGGTGCTCATATTTAACTTGCTGGCAATTTAGACACCTAGCTACATACTCAACTATGTCCTTTTTCATTCGTCGCCACTAATAATGCTGCCTCAAGTCACGATACATCTTCGTAGCACCTGGATGAATAGAATACCAAGAACTGTGTGCCTCCTCCAAGATCTTTTTCCTTAGTCCATCCACATTAGGGACACATAGATGATCCTGGAGTTGCAGAACACCATCTGTTCCAATAGTAGCTTCCTTGGCACCATACTGTAGTACCGTTTCTCGAAGAACCATTAAGTGTGGATCATCATACTGACGGACCTTAATCTGTTCAAATAGTGAAGACTGAGCTACAACACATGCAAGAACTCGGCCGAGCTTTGAAATATCCAATCGCACAAGTCTGTTGGCCAAGAACTGAATATCCAAAGCTAATGGCCTCTCCTCTGCTGAAATAAAAGCCAAAATACCCATACTCTCCGCCTTTCTACTCAAGGCGTCGCAAACCACATTTGCTTTGCCCGGATAATACAGGATAGTAATATCATAATCTTTCAATAATTCCATCCATCTGCACTGCCTCAAATTTAGGTCCCTCTACTTGAACAAATGCTGCAAACTACAATGATCAGTGTAAACTTCACAAGACACCCCATAAAGATAATGCCTCCAAATCTTTAGAGCATGAACAATCATAGCTAACTACAAATCATGTACAGGATAATTCTTCTCGTGGGGCTTCAGCTGACAGGAAGCATATGCAATGACTCGCCCTTTCTACATCAATACATAACCCAAGCCAACGCGTGAAGCGTCGCAATACAATGTATACATCCCCGAACCAGAAGGCAACACTAACACTGGTCTTGTAGTCAATGTTGTCTTGAGCTTCTGAAATCTCACCTCACAATCATCGGACCATCGGAAAGGAGCACCCTTCTGGGTTAATTTGGTCAAAGGTGCTGCAATAGACGAAAAACCCTCCACGAACCGACGATAATAACTTGCTAAACCCAAAAAATACCTGATCTCAATCGCCGAAGTGGGACAATACCAATTCTGAATTGCCTCAATCTTTTTGGGATCAACCTTAATGCCCTCGTCCGATACAATATGCCCCAAAAATGCTACACACTCTAGCCAGAACTCACATTTGGATAACTTAGCATATAGCTTTTATTCCCGCAATGTTTGAAGCACTACTCTCATATGCTGCTCCTACTCCTGCTTACTGCACGAGTAGATCAAAATGTCATTAATGAAGACAATGACAAATGAATCAATTTATGGCCTGAATACCATGTTCATCAGATCCATAAACGATGTTGGGGCATTAGTTAAACTGAAGGACATCACCAGAAACTCATAATGACCATATCTAGTCCGGAAAGTAGTTTTCGGAACATCTGGATCCCGAATCTTCAACTGATGGTACCCCGACCTCAAGTCAATCTTAGAGAATACCCTAGCACCCAGCAACTGGTCAAATAGATCATCAATACGCGGCAACGGGTAATTATTCTTAATAGTGACTTTGTTCAATTGACGATAATCAATACACATCCACATTGTTCCATCCTTCTTCTTTATAAGTAATACCGGTGCATCCCAAGGCGATACACTCGGTCTGACGAACCCTTTGGCTAGTAACTCCTCAAGCTATTCTTTCAATTATTTCGGAGCCATGGGATACGGTGGAATAGATATAGGCTGGGTATCTGGAGCCAAGTCAATACAGAAATCAATATCACGATCAGGTGACATACCTGGAAGATCTAAAGGAAATACATCGGCGAACTACCGAACTACATGCACTGAATCAATAGCCTGAGTCTCTACATTAGTATCCCGAACATAAGCTAGATAAGCTAAACAACCCTTCTCATTCATGTGTTGAGCCTTTATAAAAGAAATAACTCGATTAAATGAACTAACAGACGAACCCTTCCACTCCAGCTTAGGCAATGCTGGAATAGCCAAGGTAACAGTCTTGGCATGATAGTATAGAATAGCATGATATGGAGATAAACAGTCCATGCCCATAATATTTTCAAAGTCAGTCATCTCAAGCAATAGGAGATCTGATCTAGTTTCATAACCACAAAATGTAATAATAGAGGACCAGTAAATTCGGTTCACAATAACAAAATCACCCACAGTAGTGGACACATAAACAAGAACACTCAAGGACTCACGAAAAACACCCAATCAATTGAGAAAATAGAGATGACACATATGAATACGTAGATCCTGGATCAAATAATACCGAGGCATCTTTGTCTCAAACAGAAATAATATTTGTAATCACGGCATATGAGGCCTCTGCATCTGGTCTGGCCGGAAAAGCATAGAGCCGAGCTGGAGCGCCACTTGGCTGGCCTCCACTTGACTAGTCTCCACCTCTAGGATGACCCCTACCCACTTGTCCTCCACCTCTTGGTGGTCAGACAACTGGTGGAGCAACTGGTCCAGTAATCATAGGCTGCTGACCCTATTGCACTAGTTTACCCAAAAGCCTGGGTCAAAATCTCCGTATGTAACTAGGATCCCCGCACTCGTAACAATGCTTCGGTGCTCATCTCAACCTCTCGAGCCATAGTGGCTTGAATGCCAGTATGTAAACCCGCAACAAACCTTCGCACTTTCTCCGTCTCAGTAGGGAGTATCATAAGTGCATGGCGAGATAACTCAGAAAACCTCACCTCATAATATATCACTGACATCTGACCCTTGCTAGAGCTGCTCAAACTGAAAGCGCAACTCTTCCCTCTGAGAGGGTGGAATATACCTGTCCAGGAAAATATGGGTGAACCTATCCCAAGTCATGGGAGGAGAATCTACTGGTCTACCAAGAACATAAGACTGCCACCATCTACGGGCCCTACCCTCTAGCTGAAAAGTAGCAAAGTCTACCCCATGAAATTCCAATATGCTCATGTTGTACAGTCTATCCTTGCACCGTTCAGTGAAATCCCGTGGATCCTTATGTCTCTCACCCCCAAAGACAGGAGGATGTAGTCTAGTCCATCTGTCCAATAGTTTATGTGGATCAGCGGCTGCAGGTGGCCTGGTCTCAGGTGTAGCTGCTGCCACTGACTGGGCTCCACCCACGGGTAGTGCACCCTAGGTCTGACATACAGCAGCTTCCTGTCCATGAGCCTACGCGGTAGGGGTCTGTGCTCCCCCGACAGCCTGAGATGTGGCTAGGTCTGCCGGAAATAAACCTGCCTCAGTCATATTGTCCATGAATCGCAACATACGACCCATGACATCCTGAAATCCCGGTGCAGATGTGAAATCCACCAGATCTGGCTCTGCCACAGGCACCTTACCCCGTTCCTCAACAATGGGATTCTTTGCTAGACCCACAGGCGGCATAACGGGAATAGTCCTGGAACGTCCTCGCCCTCTACCACGGGCTGGAGCCCTCCCTCGACCTTTGCCTCGGCCTCTAGCAACTGGGGGAGTAGCTCTTCCCTGGTCTGGAACCTCATTAGAGCGCATTCTCACAATCTGTGAGAGAATAAGATAAGGATATTTAAAACTACATCAATTGCACAATGGAATATGAAGAAAGGTAGTTTCATAACACACCATAGCCTCTCGAATATAAGTACAGACATCTCTGTACCGATCCGCAAGACTCTATTAGGTTTGCTCAAAACTTCTGAGACCTACGTGAACCTAGTATTCTGATACCATATTGTCACGACCCAATTTTACCTATAGGTCGTGATGGCGCCCAATACTATAGCTAGATCAGCCAACCAATAAATTAAACATATATTAATTATTTTCAGAAAAATTTTCGAAGTAATTTTATTCTTTTACTAGCAATATTAAAGAGAATATAAAAGATACCGATTAGTTTAAATTCCAGAAAATAATACCAATGTGTGTGCCAAGACCTGGTATCACAAGTGTATGAGCATCTATTAGATTATACAAAACTTCAAATACTGTCTGAAATAAAAATAGACAGGATGTAATATGTAAGGAGAGACACTGGTAGCTGTAGAACGGCTTAAAGAGGTCGCTCACCACTATGCCTCTGGATAATGTGGGTGCAAGACGATAGGCCCCCCACTAGTACTTGCCTCAGGTCCTGCACAAAAAATACAGGAAGTGTAGTATGAGTACGTAAACAACGTGTACCCAGTAAGTATCAAGCCTAATCGCGAAGTGGTAGAGACGAGATGGCCGACTTTGACACTCACTATGGGTCAATAAAAAAAATTGAAATAAAACTAGAATATCTAAATCAACATGATTCACACAATATAACAATAATTTATTTAACCAGCAGAAATAATTAAATTCCTTCAATTCCAATAAATTTCCAATTTGTCAATTAGTCTCATTTACAGGAATAACAATAATTCCTTAACAAGCAGGGATAATAATTCTTTAAATTCCAAAGATTTTTAATTTATCAATTAGCTTCACAAGCTGCAATAAACTATCAAAGTTTCTTGTAATTATTATTATTAAGCACGATTTCTGCCGAGGTCGTACGGCCCGATCCAGAGTGTTGCGTACATTGATAAGGGACGTGCGGCGTGATCCATAGATGCATCTATCCTGCCGAGGCGTTTGGCCCACTAC
This sequence comes from Nicotiana tabacum, assembly GCF_000715075.1. Taxonomy (NCBI): domain Eukaryota; kingdom Viridiplantae; phylum Streptophyta; class Magnoliopsida; order Solanales; family Solanaceae; genus Nicotiana; species Nicotiana tabacum. The sequence continues at coordinate 18,805,140 of NC_134091.1, forward strand.
ACAAGAGAGGAGGACATTTTCTGATGTACCTCCGGAAGGAGAGTATATTTATTATAAGATAAATTCGGGAGGAAGAATAATTTTTCTTAATAATTAATTAATTTAAACAGAAAATCAAGCATATGCGATTTCTATCCTTTAATATTTTTATCTAACAATTCACAATATATACAAGTATATATATCAAATAATATTAACTACAAAGAATATAATTTACACAAGTAATTCATGCTTTGAGTCCTAAACTACCGAGACTTTAGCATTAATAGTAGCTACGCACGGACTCTCGTCACCTCGTACATACGTAGCCCCCACAATTAGCAATAATTATTAATTTAATTACCTATGGGGTAATTTATCCCTCACAAGATTAGACAAGAGACTTACCTCAGTTTGCTCTAATTTAATCCACTAGAAGGCCTTTTCCACGATTATCCAACTCTGTCTATCTCAAATCTAGAAAAACTAATTTGATACAATCACTAAAAATTATAGGAATCAATTCTATAAGAAAATACTATATTTTTCAATAAAAGTCCGAAATTAATTTAAAAATCGTCTGTGGGGCCCACGTCTCGGAATCCGGCGAAAGTTACAAAATATGAACGCCCACTCAACCACGAGTCTACCCATACCAAAATTACTAAATTCTGATAACAATTCGGCCCTCAAATCCTCAAATCTATCCAAGATGATTTTCAAACTTTTTCCAACTCAATTCACCAATTAAATGATAAAAACAGTGATGGATTCGGGTAATATAACCAATATTGAGTTAAGAACACTTACCCCGTTGTTTTCTCTGAAAATCTCCCAAACATTATCTAAATCCGAGCTCCAAATCATTAAAAATTTCAGAACTTAAACTCTCTGCCTAGTGATTTCTTCTACGTGATCGCAAACTTCCTCACGCGATCGCGTAGCACAAATTTTACTGCCCAGAAAATAACCTTACGCGATCGCGAATCACTGACTCCGCAAACCTACGCGATCGCGAACCTCCTCACGCGATCATGAAGTATTAAGCGCGTGGCCTAGCTCCTCCTCAGTTTCCCCTACACGATCGAATACAACGACACGCGATCGCGATGCACAGGCTGGCCTAACCTACGCGATCGCAGACGTCCCACGCGATCGCATAGAAAAAATTTCCACCTGCCCAAATTAAGCCTATGCGATCACAGCCCCATTCATGCGATCGCGTAGAATAAATCCACCTCTGCCCAAATTACTCTACGCGATCGCAGACCAACTTACGCGGTCGCGTATAAGGAAATCAGAAGAAAGATTCCAGCAGCTATCAGCAGTCTCCCAAAGGCCAAATATGATCTGTTAGTCGTCCGAAACTCACCCGAGCCCCTCGGGACCTCAACCAAATATACCAACAAGTCCCAATACATCATACGAACTTAGTCTAACCTTCAAATCATACCAAACAATGCTAAAACTACGAATCATCCTCCAATTTAAGTTTAATGAAACTTAAGATTTCCAACTTCTACATTCGGTGTCGGAATCTATCAAATCAAGTCCGATTGACCTCAAATTTTGCACACAAGTCATAAATGACATAACAAAGCTATGAAAAATTCAAAACTGGATTCCGATTCCAATATCAAAAGTCAACTCCCCAGTCAAACTTCCAAACTTAAATTCTTATTTTAACCATTTCAAGCCTAATTTAACTACGGACTTCAAAATAAAATTCCGATCACGCTCCTAAGTCCAATCCTGATTCCGGGATCGTTTGCTCAAAATATTGACTGAAGTCAAACTTAGCATTTTAAGGCTAACTTAAGGAACCAAGTATTCCGATTTCAACCCAAACACTTCCAAATCCCGAAACAACCATCTCTGTAAGTCATAAATCATTAAAAGCACATACGAGAAGTTTTATTTTAGGGAACAGGGTTCTAAAAGTTAAAATAACCGGCTGGGTCATTACAAAATATGTTCGTCAAAGTCATAGATATGCATGGCGCGCAGAGTTTGAGCAGTTGCGCTAGGGTTCTATGACTATGTCAGAGTATACGGTTCGATTCGGTAATTTGGCTAGACATGCACCAGCCTTGGTTGCTACTGTTCGAGAGTGAGTTCGTCGATTTATTGAGGGGCTCCACCCTAGTATCAGATTCAGTGTGGCCCGAGAGCTAGAGATGGATATCACATACCATCAAGTGGTGTCAATTGCTAGGAGATTGGAGGGTATGCGGATCCGGGAGAGAGAAGAGAGAGAAGCTAAGAGACCTCGAGATTCTGGCACGTATAACAGTTCTCATGCCCCAGCTACAACTCATCAAGGTATGGGTTATGTGAGTCATCCTGTTCATTCAGCACTTCCAGCCGCCAGCGGTACTCCGGCCACTCCTAGGCCCCAGGATCCCTATTATGCATCGCCAGTATGGTTGAACTCGTAATTGGATGGGTTGTCAGATTTTGTGAGTTTCGTCGGGTTCCGAGACGTGGGCCCCACTGCCAACTTTTCGAGCGGAGTTAGAAATTATTTAAATTGATTAATTATGGGTATTAAAAAACATATTGATTGAATTGCACATTCTTTGCGTAGTTTTAGATCGACAAGCATCGGTTTGAGGTGTTAGAGTGGCGTTGGAGTTGGGTATGGAACTTCGGAACGAGGTAAGTCTCTTGTCTAACCTTGTAAGGGAGAATTTAAACCATAGGTAAATTATATTAATATATGATTCTAATTGTGGGGATTATGTACGTAAGAAATGACGAGAGTCCGTGCGTAGTTACTAATTATGCTTATGTCCGAGTAGTTTAGGACCCAAATCATGAATTTCTTGTAATGTTTGCATCCTTTGTTAATTGAAGTAACTAAATCATATTGGAAATTATTAGAGAAAATAGTAAAAGACCGAAATTTCACGTACTTGAACTCTTGTGCGAGTTATTCGACCGTTAATAGAAATTGTACATCCTTACGTGTTAGCTTTGTGATAGCTTCTCATTCCGGAGGTTTATAAAGTGTCCTCCTTTCTTGTGGAGCGGGGCGAAAGCCTCAACAGTATAGATGCATCTATGGATCTTGCCTCACGTCCCTCGGCAGTGTACACGTTACTCTAGATGGGGCCGAACGACCTCGCCAAAATCGTGTGTTATACCGCTAGTAGCCGAATACGCACAAGCTAGTTTTTTTTTCATCGATGCCCGGCATTTTATGGTATTTATTATTTATTTGGTATGGAAACCAAGTATGTTACAAGATATTTAGGTATAACACGAGATTGATAAAAATAATTTATGCTTTAAACATGATTAATTGGAAGAATTATGAAATTACAGATTTACTCCACTATTTTCTTATAATTCATACATGCTTAAGCTTTTATTATATTGCTTTATTGGACCTTTAGTGTCACGACCCAATTTCATCTATAGGTCGTGATGGCGCCCAACACTACAGTTAGACAAGCCAGCTTAATAACTTAAGCATATATTGATAAAATTTAAAACCAAGAAAAATAATAAAATCCAAATTCTACCAATGTGTGTGACAAGACCCGGTGTCACAAGTGTTTGAGCATCTAGTAGATTATACAAACCTAAAATACTGTCTGAAATAAAATAGACAGAATAAAAAATACAAGGAAAGACACTAGTAGCTGCAGAACGGCAGCTCACCACTATGTCCCTGGATAGCGTGGGTGTAAGATGATAAGTCCCCCACTAGTACTTGCCTCAGGTCCTGCACAAAACGTGCAGCAAGTGTAGTATGAGTACGTAAATAACGTGTACCCAGTAAGTATCAAGCCTAATCTCGAAGTGGTAGAGATGAGATGACCGACTTTGACACTCACTATGGGTCAATAATAATAATTGAAATAAAACTAGAATATCTAGATCAGCATGATTCACAGAGTATATCAATAATTTATTTAACCAACACAAATAATTAAATTTCTTTCAAATCCAACAATTCTCAATATATAAATTAAATTCCTTCAATTCAAATAATTTCCAATTTATCAATTAAATCTCATTTACAGGAATAACAATTAATTCCTTAACAAGCAGGCATAAAAATTCATTAAATTCCAAGGATTCTCAAATTTATCAATTGGCTTCGCAAGCTGAAATAAGCTATTAAGGTATCGTGTGATTATTATTATTAAGCACGATTTCTGCCGAGGACGTACGGCCCGATCCAGAGTGTCGTGTACACTACTGAGGGACGTGTGGCACGATCCATAGATGCATCTATCCTGCCGAGGCGTTCGGCCCTCTCCACAAGAAAGGAGAATATTTTCTTATGTACCTCCGGAAGGAGAGTATATTTATTATAAGATAAATTCGGGAGGATGAATAATTTTTTTAATAATTAATTAATTTAAACAGAAAATTAAGCATATAAGATTTCCATCCTTTAATAACTTAATCTAACAATTCACAATATATTCATATATATCCATTAATATTAATTAAACAAAGAATACAATGTACAAAAGTAATTTATGCTTTGAGTCCTAAACTACCCGGACATTAACATTAATAGTAGCTACGCACGGACTCTCGTCACCTCGTGCGTACGTAGCCCCCGCAATTAGCAATAATTATTTAATTTAATCACTATGAGGTAATTTTTCCCTCACAAGATTAAACAAGAGACTTACCTCGTCTCAAAGTCCACTTTCCGATTATCGCGTCATGTAGAATTCTCGATTCAATGCCGAAAAATTCGAAACTAACCAAAAGTTATCTAAAATAATTAATATATGTTCAATAATTCGAAATACGGACCACGTGCCCGTATTTCGGAAATTTTCGGATGAAAACGGTTCCCGTAATCTCAAGAACTTAAATATATAATTTCTACCAAATTCCATAACTATTTTCGTGGTTAAAATCTCATTTTTATAAAAATCTAGGTTTTTCACGTAAACCCTTTATTTCTAAGATTTACTAGTTATAATCTACCTATAATCTATGTATTTAACTCAAGGACTGTGGAATTAACTTACCTTTCAATTGCTAGTTGAAATTACTTCTCAAAAATCTCCAAAATCGCCCAAGAATGGAAGAAAATGGGCTCAAAATGACTGAGCCCCGATTTTTAACAGATTCTGCCCAACAGTCATTTTCGTACCTGCGGAAGAGATACCGCACCTGCGGAAAAGCCTCGCAGGTGCGAGTTTTCCCTCCCGTACCAAGCCTCGCATCTGCGAAAAATACTCGCACTTGCGCGTTCGCAGGTGTGCAAATCATCCGCATCTGCTGTCGATTTCCCCCAGGGGCCCGCCCAAACATACCAACAGGTTTGAAATCATAAAACGGACTCGCTTGAACTCTCGGAACGCGTAAAACAACATCAAATCTAAGAAATATACCCTAAACCAAATTGTTTCAAACTTAAGAATTTTAAGTTCTTCAATTTACTTCCAATGCGCCGAAATATACTTAAACTACTCGGAATGACACAAAATTTTGCGTGCAAGTCTTAAATCACTATACAGAACTATTCCCAAACTCGAAAATTCAAACGGACTTGAATTACTCAAAATCCTACTCCAAACCAAATTTAAAGAAGTTTAAACCTTCTTATAGTTGATTTTTACTATTAAGCGTCAAAATACTCCCGGGTTATCCAAAACCTGATTCGGACATACGCCCAAGTCCAAAATCATCATATCAACCTATTGGAACCGTCAAATCCCGATTCCGGGGTCGTTTTCTCAAAATATTGACCGAAGTCAAACTTGTCCATCTAAAGCTAACTTAAGGAACCAAGTGTTCCGATTTCAAACCACACACTTCCAAATCCCGAACCAAGCATTTTTGCGAGTCATAAATTAATGAAAGCATGTTCGGAGAGCTTTATTTTAGAGAACGGGTTTCTAAAAGTTAAAATAACCGGTTGGGTCATTACATTTAGTAAGTGTCGATGTCGACCTCTCGTCACTACTTCTTCAAGGTTAGACTTGATACTTATTGGGTACACGTTGATTTACATACTCATGCTACACTTGCTGCACATTTTGGGCACATACATATATGTCTAGTGGTCTTTTTGGTATAGAAGTGTGGCTATCGCGAGGACTTACGGTGAGCTGCATTTCATGTTACGGTCCGCAACATACAAAGTCTCCATCAGAGTTATTTACATTCTCCTGTCTAATTTGCATCCTAGACAGATGTTGCATTTTATGATTTTCCCGAGTTGATGTTCATGTACTTGTGATACCGGGTTTTGGGAGTTCCTTCAGGTTATTCATTATTGTGGTTCGTGCAATTATTTTTATTTACTCCGTAAATTCTATTTTACACTGTTTAATTAAGGGAAATCACGATTTTAAAAATACTAAAATGAGTAATTCAATTGGTAATTCACTGTTGGCTTGCTTGACAGCGGCATTAGGCGCTATCACGACCTATAATGGATTTTGGGTCGTGACAGTTACGCATCACTTTATTCCTCCCTATCGGACTTTTCGATGTGAATCAGGATTTAATTGAACTCCAAGGCGGGTAGGGGTACTTATCGGGCGGATAATTAAGTTTAACGGTTCGGCTTATCGATTATCGAATTATAAATATAGTAATCTGTTAGTCATCCAATAAGATAACGGGCGGATTGATATCAGATATACGATTATCAGGCGATTTATCGGTTAAATCAAATAGAAATTTTTTGAACAATCCTACTCTTGTGAATACCAAACGGCCAAGCCTCATAAAGTAACTCGACTATAAGTTCCATTTCCTTTTAGTTTACTAGGCTTGTTAACATTTGTTACTACATGATAGAATGTGTTAATACTTTATAATTTGTACTCCACTTATTATAAGTATTTCTTTTTGTTGCATAGCTATTCCGTTTCATATCAAAAAAGGAAAAGACTGAAAACTGGCCAAACTGACAAAACCTATATACAATCGAAATCCCCTACACCTGCAAAACTTCACAGAAAACTTGAAAGAATTTTCAGATTTATTTTCTAATAATACTCATGTAACTTTTGTTGATCCCGTATAAAAGTGTAAATATAAAAATTTTTAATGGGTTAACGGTTTATTCGATAAGAAAATTGAGTAATCCGCCCCTAAACCGTTAAGTCGTTAATTATAAAATCTCAATCCGTTCACCAATCATTATCCCGATAACCCGATACCAATAATCTAATAAGTCATCGATTCGGTTTGATTAATGATTACGGCTCGATTTTGAAACCCTAAAGGCGGTACCAAAGACGGAATCAAAATTACAAAAAGAAGAATTAACTTTATGAAGAGTGGACAAAAGTCCCTATGGACATTTGATAAAGGCAGAGGGGGCAAAACAAAGAGGACCATATACATCCTACATAGCTGATTTACAGCATAATTTAGGCCTCAATCATGAAACTCTTTATCTTAATTATCCTACTAACTTGAAGGATTACCTAAATTTCTGCTGAAGATCATCTTAAGATCAGATCAAATATTTATTTTACAAACTTATATAAGAAAATATCAACACACAATCAAAATTATATATGTGTACACCTTAATGTTGCGACAAAATTAAATATTAAGCACCTACAGGCTACCACCCCGCGGGTTTAGGTTGGTGTTGGAATCAAATTATCAAACCATCTGATGAATAATTAAGGTCAGGGGCATCTCAAAGGTGAGGCTAGCTATTAAAACCTTTGATTTAGGCTCCCAATAATTTTGAAGTCCCAAAATATTTTAACGGTAGATTATTATTTTATTTTTGTTTGACAATATTAAAGTTTGTAGAAAAAAAAGTACAAATCTTTATGCAAATAGAAAGAAAAGAGACTGCTTAATTTTTAACGGTGAAAATAATTGAAAACATTAAATTAAACTACTCAAATATTCTTCATTTTTTTTTTGGTAAGAGGGGAAATCCGCAGCCGTTACAATCTCTGTCACAGTATTTGCCCTTCGGGTGAGCACTCTGTGGTGAGCACTTTGTGCGCACTGGGTAAACCTCCCCCTGTGTAATAGACTGCAAATCACACAAGGAATGTAAGTTGCACTACGCAAGCCCTGTACGACAGGCTCAATCCAGAAGGCATTGAGGGAGGATTCGATCCCAAGTCATCTACATTGCAGATATTGAACACGAACACAATAAAAATTAAAGAATGTTGATCTGACTGTTGATTTTGGAAGTGCTAAAAAGTTTAGAATATCCATGCTACTTGTAAGCTCTCTTCATCGTTTTCATCCAAACTTTGTTTCAGATGTTTTTTTACCAGTCTTGCCTCACACAACAATTCTTGAATAGAATTGGTATTACACAATTTATGAATTCACACAATTAGTTTAGATTTTATATTGACCAGCCCTACCCCACGCAATAAATCTTGGATAGTTGGTATCAGACAGTTCAGTCCAACGTAAAGATTAACACAATTCGATAACACTCGCACAATTCTTTCACGACTTGATTCGCATTCAACCCTTACCGCTCGTTGAGTGAACCCTATACTAATTTATATCAAACTTAAGTTCAATAGCAAAGAATTTAACGTGCTTAAATATTAATTCTAATCAAGTTGTAATTCTTAAGCTGACTGATAAAAATAATAAATAAAGGGTAAATCCCAAACTATTTTAATATTAACCCACTAGCAAGTCATGAGCCTTTAGAATCTGAAAAACAAAATTAAAATACATAGCCTACGAGGACATCCCTGAAAATAAAATAAACGTATAAAAAAAGATTTAAATAATAGTCTGAAAAGGATCCGCTACCGCTGGGTGAATCAACGAAGTCTGAAAACTGAATCTACAATATCTCCTCTAGCCACGTGTCTCGTTACCTGCGTTCTCAATACCTGCCACACGACGTAGCGGGTCCAAACGGGCTAAGTACCATCAATGGATACTTAGTAAGACTCATAGGCTACCTCCTAAAAAGGCGGAGCGAGACCTTTTGAAAAATATAAGAAAGAAAAGGGATATACGGAAAATCATATAAATCATATAAAATTTTACAACCAAGTAATAAGCTGAAAACTGAAATTATAAGCTAAACCGTAAGATGAAATTGAAACTTAACGTAGAAATTGAGCCCGTAACTGATATCCGAAATAGAAACCGAGTTATATATATTTTAAGATGTAACTTTGCAAACTTAATTGTTACGCATAATGGCCCTGCGTACGTGAGCATCTTGTAACACGTACGGGGGAGTGTTAGCCTATCTCTCCAACAAACAATTGGCACCTTCGAGCATGGGATAGGTAACCATGACATCATGGCACTCACACTTGGGGAAGTTGGCCACTTCTCCCTACTGAATGTGAATATATCACAAATAAAGGCACATAACAATTGATAATACACATAAGCATGTATTCATGTCACATATAATGTCGTACTGAATAAGAATAAGTGAACTGAGTATTGGATCATGAGAAGACATGACTTAACTTTATCTAACATATAGAGCACAAGAGTTATAATGGAATTTTCTACTAGGAAAGTAAACCTCAACTCACCTCAAGTCTTAGCTTCAATTCGTCCTTTCAAACTTCGCGGGAGTTCAACAACTCACGATCTACAAATAGTTTAGCTAGGATCATCATGGCATACTTAACAAGTTCAATTCACCACAAATTGAACTAATTTCTAACTCATGAATTACTCAATATAATTGATACTTACTATGGAAAAAAATATATTTCTCCATCAAGCTTACTGCTAGAATATCCTTGACCACTTGGTATATGGAAAGAAAGAAACATATTTTAGTATCATAAATATTACATGTCCATACTTAAATAATACTATCCAAAACCTATGACCCTAATAATAATCCAAATACTCTAGCAACATTCAAATTTGATCCTCGCTTTACCCTTAAAGCTTTGTCCATTGCTAGATGAAAATAATTTCTCTATCATTTTAATATTTCTAATCATGTTCCCAATCTCACAAAAAAAACTTGGCAGCAACTCAAATGGGTTTAGAATTTATCAAATTGCTTTCAATTTATTTCTTGTCGTCATTCTAAAGAATTTGATATCAACATCAATCCTAATGTGATCCAAGGCATACTAGAGGGATAAGATTATATATCTACATACTTGATTGTTAATTGAATTACACAAGAAAATTTTCAAGCTTTCTAGTTCTCTGCTCACACCAATTATGTATCCTCCAACTCCTCAAACAATAATAACTCAAGCAACATATCAAACAATTGTTCTTCTTTGTTAATCCTTAATGCGGTCGTCAAGTACAAGTAAGTCTTCCGCAACTTCTTTTTCTTAATTTGATTCCAGAGCTAATGAGGTTTTAAAACAACTTTCCCTTAAGCTATCCTAAGGTTCTCCAAAGTAGGGAAACACTAAAAAGTGGGGTTGTCCCACTTATTTTCTCTTTTATCTAAAGTGTGGCCCCATATAAATTCTTAATCAAGTAAATAGTATTTACAAGGCTATTGATGATCTCATATCTATGTTTTTTTTTTTTTTTAAATAAGTTTGGTTATTCTATGCATAAGATCTATTTCCATATTTAAGGTTAAATTAGTCAAAAAAAAAAAAAACAGTGGGGTATTACAACTTCGATCCGAAGACGGTCGCAAAGACAGACATGGGTTTTGGGATAGTTGGCTGGCAGACCCAAAAACTAACACATTTAAATTAAAAGACCTTCAAGATAATGAGTTCTAGAAAGTTAGGAATAATTTATGCTGTCTAAACTCTTTATACAAAGTTAGATAACGACAAGAGAAAAAAATACTTTATAACATGCATATAGTGTATGTATTGAATTAATCAATAAACACTGTATATAAATTATTATTTTTTTGTATAAAGACTTTATTATACCAAGCAATTCAATATCAATAACCAAGTCAATATGATTCTTCGTCTCCATTTTGTTGTTGCCAATCTCCTAGAGATGACAAAGGAGGAAAGACCTTAAATAGGCTTATGTCGGAAAGTTTATGTAATAATATGGCTAATTTTGAAAAATATATAATTATGTTATAAAAGGCACTGCTTTATTTTGTAATAGTAATTATTAACTGCAGTTATCATGAATTTGATCTCCATGGGACATCCATGAATGAACCTTCTGTTAGTTTGGTGTTATGAACCTTCTATTACTTAGGTGTTATCGATAAATATCTTTTTCGAACCGAAATATTGGACTTGGTATATTTCCCGAGATCGAAAGAGTAGTAACTTTGTTATATTATCCGCTCTTAGTGTCAAATTATTCCTATATTTGCAATATTTATGCATATATATATATATATATATATATATATATATATACACACACACTATACTATATAAACAGTTCATGCTTATATATGCATATATATATATATATATATATATATATATATGTATATATATACATATACGGGTAGAACCGAGCTCAATGCTCGATCGAGGCATCTGGAACAATGGGTCAAGGCTCGGCTCCTACATAAGAGATCGAAGGTACCGATATAACTAAGCTCGATATCAAGGGTCGAAATTCGAACAAGACCATCATATTTTTCCTCGAGCTTATCGGGGACACGACCGATCCTACTTCTAACAGCCTCGAAGAAGAGCTTTGCCAACTCATCCAACAAGGATCCGTGATTCTCGCCATTAACCAATCATTATAGCAGAAATCACGGGATTAAGTCAAAAAGGGAGCTAACGATCTACATAATTTCATATAATTAAAGGTTTCATCTCCCTGAATATATAGAGAGGACTGAGTAAATCATGGAGGACATGGTAACATACTTAAAAGAACAATATACTATCTTTTTTCAAATGTTTTCATATTATTTTGGCTGCAATAATATTCTGGCATTATCTCTCCTAAACTGTAAAGAGGTTGATCCTACGAGGCTTAAGTCATTCAATCTCCATGATTTACATTTGTTTTTCTATTTTATTATTCCATAATAAATCTGATATCTCATTTTGTATCAACTTAGACCACGTATCCTAAAAACCACGTATAAATTCAATTGTTATCCAATTTTTGGGGTAAACAGTTTGGCGCCCACCGTAGGGCTAAGGATAATAGTGGTTATTTGATACAAATCTTCACAACACACACTACTTTACACTTTCTCTTTAAAATATCTTTGATCTTAGGCCAAAAATGACAAACTCTTAGCTGGCACCTCTACATATCGACAACGAGGCTGGTCATCAAGGTGAGAATAACAACATAGTGCCCGCTAATGCGGGGCCACCCGCTGATGTCATTGGGATTTAGACTGTAGATCCAATCGATGTAAATTCACGTATGGTCATGAACACGAACTTGCGGACCGACCCTGAAAATAGTACCCGTGGTGGAGCCCGATCTGCAGCTCGAAACACACAGAACATTGAAGAAAACGGGATTAGCTTACGCATGATCTTCGAAATGCTGCAAGCTCAACAAGTGGCGATAGATCAGTTGCAAAGCCAAACCCAGGCACCGAGCAAAGTTGAACCTGATCCACCCCAAGAAGTCAACCGCATAACGGAACCGGCCGTGGTAAGATCGAATGAACAAGAATTAGGGGACTAACCTCGAAATTTAAAAAATACTCGAAGAGTTGACAAAGCGGATAGAGTCATAGGAAAAGAGAATCAAAGCGAATGATAAAAGGGTTGAAACGTATAATTCCAAGGTAGATCAAATCCCAAGAGCACCCCCGATATTGAAGGGACTGGATTCCAAGAAGTTCGTGCGAAAACATTTTTTCCCAAGCGCGGCCCTAAAACCGATCCCAAAGGATCTTGTACTAACAAAACCATACTCCAAAGCCTTAAAAAGAGGTTAACCGACGCAAAAGGAAAATGGAAGTAAATGCTACCTGAGGTCCTATGGGCATACCGCACAACCTCGAAATCCAGTACCGGAGCTACCTTGTTCTCTTTGATTTATGGCACCAAAGCTTTAAAACCTGTCGAGGTCGGGGAGCCAAGCATTAGATTTCGACATGCAACAAGGGAATCAAATGACGAGGCTATGAATACGAGCCTGGAACTATTAGATGAGAAACGCGAAGCCAACCTTATCCGTTTAGCCGCCCAAAAATAGCGGATCGAGAGGTATTATAACCAATGGGCCAACCTTCGATATTTCAATACTGGGGACTTAGTATTAAGAAAACTTACATCGAACACACGGAACCCGAACGAAGGAAAATTGGGGCCAAATTGGGAAGGACCGTACCGAATTATCAAGATCACCAGAAAGGGATCCTACAAGCTCGGAACAATAGAAGGCAAGCAATTACAGAACAACTGGAATATAACTCACTTAAAACAATATTATTGCTAAGTTACGGCCCCATTTCTTTCTTACATTTTGTTTACATTTTGACACTTGCAGGCAACCTACAAAGGATAATATGAGATACTAGGTCTGAAAGCACGTGTTGCACTCTTTTTTTCATATCCCGGTTTTGTCCGAAATGGGTTTTTCGGAAAGGTTTTTAACGAGGCAAAAAGTAAATCATGCTAACTTAGAATCAAAGGCCGGTTGCAGTTATCACGACAACATTTGAGGCCTCGCTTAGGTCAACCTCAAACACTGGGGGGCAAGATCCTTGGGGATGTCAAAATTAACACGGCATTTCAACTTCGAGATTAAAGGGCCTCGATCAACAAGAATTATTGTAATGCAAAACATTCAAATAAACCATGCCCGCTCAAATCACTGGAGCCCTGACACAAAACGTGTATACATGTACGACTATTATGCATAGGAATAAAAAGGAGACTCTTCTTTGCAGATAAACATCTCTTCTTCAAAAATGTTACTTGCATTTTTTCGAAGAGTTTCCTACACCTGATCCCATAAAGATATCAAGGGCCACCTTATTCCGAGTTCGAATCGCGGACTGTGGGCATTGCTCGAACTTAACATCTAAGGCCATTCCGAGTTAATAAAACTCGAGGGCACAAAGCTTATTTGGCATTGCCCGAACTTAACTTCTAAGGCCATTCCGAGTTAATAAAACTCGAGGGAACAAAGCTTATTTGGCATTGTGCGAACTTAACGACTAAGGCCATTCCGAGTTAATAAAATACGAGGGCACAAAGCTTATTTGGCATTGCCCGAACTTAACGGCTAAGGCCGTTCTGAGTTAAGAAAACTCGAGGGCATAAAACTTATTTGGCATTGCCCGAACTTAACGGCTAAGTCCATTCAGAGTTAATAAAACTCGAGGGCACAAAGCTTATTTGGCATTGCCCGAACTTAACAGTTAAGGCCATTCCGAGTTAATAAAACTTGAGGGCACAAAATGTATTTGGCATTTCCTGAACTGAACGGATAAGTCCATTCCGAGTTAATAAAACTCGAGGGCACAAAGCTTATTTGGTAATGCCATAGCTTAACGGCTAAGGCCATTCCGAGTTAATAATACTTGGGGGCATAAAGCTTATTTGGCATTGTCCGAATTTAATGGCTAAGGACGTTCCGAGTTGATAACACTCGAGGACATAATGCTTATTATTGGGGAAACGTTTTCGGTAACACCGAGCCCCTACAAAGCCTTAACACAAAGTAAGGGCAAGGTTTGTTTGAACCTTCGACCTTTGCGAATACAAATAAAGCAAGGGAAAGATTCAAAAGACTATGAAAAGCCTTATATATATATTAAAAATTTCTTTATAAAAGCTAAATAGCCCCATTATATGTTATACAAAGGCCCAAGTGCCTTGACAAAAAGACAGTACAAAAAACAAAAATATTCTAAGTGGCCTAATCTTCTGCGGGGGCTGCGTCATCACCTTCGGCGTTTTCTTCGGCGTCTTCTTCAGCACCAGACTCACTCGACTCTTCAGACGCCTCGGGAAAAGCCAGCCTCCGAGCATTGGCTTCGCATGTCTTGGCATTCTTGATTTCGATCAATATGTCAAAATTCTAAGCCTGGACTCCCTTGAGGGTCTCCTTTCGGGATTCCCACCTCGCATGCTTCACCATGTTTTTTGCCTGCTCCTGGATAGCCTCGACATCAACTTTGAACTGGGCTACCTTTTTATCAGCTTAGTTCCGGGCTGTAATAACTTCTGACTTGGCAGCCTCGAGCTCCTTGGCCAGATTCTCTTGACCAGAAACAGACGAGCTCAGTTGATATTGGAGTCGCTCGATCATTTTGTCCTACTCTAAATTCTTCTCCTTTGCATCCCGAAGCTGAACCTCGGCTAAAGCCAATTGTGTTTGGGCAGTGTCTTTCTCCAAGGCTAGGCGATCCATATTTTTCTTCAACTCTTCGGTCTCGGCTTTGACCGTATCCACCTCCCCTCGGAGTTGCTCGATCACATCAAGTTTTTTCTTAACATGCGGGCAAAGATCATTAGATATCAAGTCCGAATCATCATCACTAACTTCGAAAAATATTCTTACCGGCTCGATCAGGCCAGGATGTTCCCTACGAGCCGACTCCAGCTCATCTTGAGATTTTTCATTAAGGAACTTATAGGCATCCCTCTTTTTATCAAGCTCCTGAGTCTCGACCTCAAGACACTGGAACTGCTCCCGATTTCGGAGAAAGGCCTCGTGATGAAGTACCGAGGCCTACAAACACAAAGGAAGATATTAGGATTATTCATTATTAAATCTAAGTATATAATAAAAGGACATTCGAAGTTACGCTATTCAGCGCTTGTTGAGCTTCGTTGAACAGGAAAGGTGCTTCCACCTCGTTCATTTTTGCTTGATCCTCTTTGGTCACCTAACACCGAAGGTAACTAGCGACCCCCACCGGGGCAGAGAGAACCCGAGTGTCTTTCGTAAAATACATAAAGATTGGACATCTCCGAGAAGGATCGACACTCCGAGCGGGGTACTGGTTCAGTAATTTTGGGATCGAGGAAGACTCGCCAGCTCCTGGGGATGGTATCTTCCTTGGTACCGGTAAATCACCCAAATTGGTAACATCCTCAAAAGCAGCAGAATCCAAGGCGTCGAAGAAATTATTGAAAGAATCGGCTGCTCCTTGGGCCCCTTCGCCGAGGTGACCTTTCAACGCCTAGGCCTCGTTTATCATGGAATTCGTAAATGAAGGAAACCTAGAAAGGTCAATCACCCCAAGCGCCTCCTTGGGGACATTATCTTCTGACCGAGATACACCAGTCTCATTTTCTTTTTCAACCTCGCTGGGTCGGGGCAAATCGGTCTTGACCCTCCCGGAGACTTCGGCCACTGCTTCTTCTATGACCTCCACGGCTCGAGGCATTTCGATGTCGCTTCTCACGCGGGCCACTAATTCAGAATTCTCTTCTTTCTCGGATACATCCCTTAAACAATTAAGTGAGTCTGATGAAAGTTCTCGGGTGCTGGTTTTCTTAGGTTTCTGCGAGAGTCGCTTCCTCAGTCTTTTGCTTTCACGGGCATAGGGACTCAGAGCTTTTCTTTTCTTCTTCTCTTTGCCTTGTTTCGGAGCAGGAGGGTCGGTATGTATATCATCGTCAGCTAAGGGAGGCCTCATCTCGACTTCCTTTCCTAAACCTACAAAATAAAAATATAACGGATCAGAGACGGATGATAAAAAAATAAGATTAGATGTATTATTAGGTAAAAACCCTTACCAAGATTGCGGTGTCGCGCCTCATTCTTTTCTGCCCAAAGTGAGCTACGACAACTCTTCTAAAAGGAAGGGATGTTAAAAGAGAGAGTCGCCACCTAAAGGATTAAGGTGCGTTAGGGCACCTATTTGCAGATAACTCTGGATTAACCAGTTGCGTCACCAAAGATCGGGTAAGGGCTCAAATTACCTCGATGAGAAGGTGTTCGGCACTCTTCGAGGTCCACTACTGTGGGGTCCCAGCCGAACTCGAATTAAATGAATTAGTCTTTGTGATAAAATAAACGAAGAGAGAGAACAAAAATTTAAGAAGTTTATTATAAACAGATTTTGAACAGAGGGTATAACTATTTTCGATTCTAGTAGGGAAAGAAAGAAAATAAGGGGGGGTCCTAAATTTTTTAGCCTAAAGGATCACCCCGTGCAACATAAATAATACTTCGTAACTCCCTCCAAATGGGGTATTACTCGTATTATTCAGCGGGCACAGACTATCATCTCCTACTACCCGATTACTATCTTTAAGTTGTTACCTAAAGCGTACTTGCTCAATTATAACTCGTACCCTATGCGTGCACTACCCGTCCCATGCCTACGGTCCAGGAGGCTTTGGACCTCTATTTGGGTAGTTCTAGACTTTACTTAAGCTGCTCAAAATGATAAAACTAAGCGACATACAAAAACAAGTTGAAGTTCATGTAAAGGCAATTAAGGGCTCAAGTTAGCCTCCACACACAAACAAACAAATGCACGCAGGCAGTTTAAGCAATACATAGTTTCAGAATTTGAGACTTAGAGCCCTATATGCATGGATTCGAGGTGACGCTGAATTCAATATCGTATATGTGGTGTTGCTGTCCCAAGTTAACTAATTTGTAGATTATGAGGGGGGTTATGAAACCTATAGACATGATTTCTAAGTGACTATACAGTTTATGAGTATTTGGTATTACGTGCTGATTATTGAAACTTACAGGTTATAAATTATTAAACCTATAGACATGATCTCTAGGTGATTTACGCAGTAGGGACAATAAAACTTATTGGAAATGCTTGAAATTACTTATACTTCCTAATAATCGCGTGGACAACAGCGTTTAAGGAGCGAGTATTGATGTCCTATAGGTATGATTTCTAGAGACTGGCGATTTGGACTAATTCTCATATATTTAGCTCCTATAGGCATGCTTTCTAAAGGTTGACAGTTTGAGCTGATTTTATACATATTTAGCTCTTATAGGTGTGCTTTCTAAGTGGACAGTATGATGCAATAGGGAATTTAAGTAATTAAAATCCTACAGGCATGATATCTATTGAGCGTGGTGCAGATTGAAAGGGCTGTTATTAGCATTCATTCCCTATGGGCATGATATCTAATAATCAGACAGAAACAAACATAAGAGCAGGTAAAATATTTAGTCAAAACGATCATGCTTTTGAATAATGTGCATTTATTAGGGAAGTTAAGTGAAGTGTGTGATTTCCGATAGGCATGGTTTCTAAGTCGACAAAGCAGATATTATATATCCTATAGGCATGCTTTCTAGTGAATAACTGAGTAGTCATGCTAAGTGCTCTACTTCATATGGATATGTTGTCTATAACCACGCAACAGTAGACATAGCGTCTGAATAGTAAACAAGTAAGGTTTGTGTGTGTGTGCTTATCCTAATATCATAACTTCTAAAGGGCTCATGTAATCGAACAACACATATAGCAAACACATTGTCAAGTCCTATAGGCATGTTATCTGCCGATGTCATGTAGATATAGAATTCTACCCATTCCCTTTTAACTAACACCCCAATTGTTTATACAAAGTATTATTATAGGCCTAGATTAACAAGTAAAATAGTAATATTACATGGCAATAGACAGGCCTATAGCAAGCCCAAATAAACAACTAAATACCCAGTCTTGCTGGGCGTTCAACATTTTCGGCCTAGCATACCACACGATCACAAGTCCATAGGGGGGTTCAGACCCCTTTAGTGAGCCACAACACCAAATATTGCATCACTTGGAATCAACACAATACATGATTGGGAGGTAGGGTATTAGGGATAGTTTTTTAGAAGTTAAAGAATGACTAGAGCCTAACCCTAGTGTGTTAGAGTTCACAAGGGCCTCAATTGGACCCCGAGTAGTGCTTACACTAGGGAGGCCAACAACAGAGCCTAGATAGCCTTGGCTTTCAGCCGGCTAAGAATAGGGAGTTCAGAATAACATAAGTGATAATGAGGGAGAGTGGACAATAGCTGAGGGACAGAACTGAATGGTACAAAAATAGTCAAGTTGGGCACATAAAGGAAATAATCAAACAGGCTTTAGGTTTTAAGAACACATTTAGCAAGATTTAAAAGAACAAGTTCAACACCTAGTGCATACCTAGTTACACATTAACAAACAAGTTTGCAAGATTGGAGTACATAGACTCATAACAAATTATGACAACATACTGGTGGATCAAGTGAGCCTAAACATGCTGAGGGGTATATTAACTGAGAACTAGTCATGATTGATAGAATGGGATCTTGACGCAGAATTAAAATATACTACCTATGCAAGATTGCCCTTATAGAGATTCAGAACAGAAAGGGAATATAAACTCATATCATACAGTAAGTGTAAGCATTCAAATCTGACCTAATAGACCAATTAATCCAAAGGAATTTCAAATAATACATATGGAGCATATTCGAATAACAGAATGGACAACCTTAAGCAGGATTAAACACCAAGAGATGTCAAGCAGTAACACATTGGCTAAATAAAATTAAGAGAATCTTGATTACTCGAATTAGGCTTAGGCATGTTTCAGATAACCAACATAATGAAGTGAAGATTAGAGAGACCAAAAATTAAAGTAAAGAAATCAGGATTGCATACAAGAATAGCCCAGAAAACACATTAAACTACAATCTTCATAAGCGAAAACATATGCAAATGATAGGTAAATAGGAATGAAGTGACAAAAGTTCAGCAACTCACCAGTTAAGCGAAAAACAAGAAAGAACAAAGTCCACAGTAGCAAGAACCCAGAATTTTTGCCTTGGCTTTCAGCCAGTCAGGAACCAGAATATAGAACAAGAGTATTTAGATAAAAAAGAGCGATAACTTCAGTTTTTTAGTAAACATTCACGATTCCAGTCCGTCTCGAAGGGGAATGGGAAGGGGTTTATATAGAAGTAGAAATTAACATCCAAATAAGGAAAATCATCAATCAAACACGAGAAAGGAAATAATCATCTCATGAAATAAAATCAGTAAGGAAAAGAGAAAAGATCTAAAATCGACAGAAAATCCAAAATAAATAAATAAAAGTTAAAATTCACATGTTGCATAGAATAAGATGAACATAGACAGAAATACCTCTCAAAATCAAAGTATCGAACCAGATTTGGTTTGATTTAAAAGAACCTGAAACCCTAATTTTAGGGTGAGTAGGAATCACGGAAATACACAGAGATTCATACAATAAAAAAAAAAGAATGAACATAGACGAAAAAAGGTCAAGGAACTGAACCAGCTTTGGTTCGAAGTTGATGAGATCCGCTTGCCATGTTTAGCTAAGCGGTATAGATAAAGGGTCCAGTACCAAAGGGGAGTCGAATATGGCAAGAAGTAACCGTATAATCCCATGTCTGGTGGGATTAGGAGAAATATTTGGGGGGAGATGGCTAGGGTTTGGGTAGAGAGAAGGGGGAGGTTTGAGAGCATTCAAAGGCGGCGGGTGGTGAAGAGTGGTTAGGGTTAGGGGCGTACTAGGTTAATTAAAATGGTAGGATTAATATGGGTCGTTGATCTCAGAGATCAACGACCACGATTAGTTGGGGGTTCTGGGTCGGGGTTAGTTAAACGGGTCGCGACCGGGTATGGGGGTTGGGTTAATTGGTCTTGGGCCAGGGGTAATTGGGCTGGGATTGGGTAGTTTAGTTCCAAAATTAAGGAATTTAGGGCTAGATTTTAAATACCCAATGTTTAATAAATAAATAATTTACAAAAAATAATAAATAAATAAATAAAATTTCATTTGTGCATGAAAATGATTAAAAACAATTATTTTACATTTTAACAGTATAAAATGTTATTTTCTGCATAAATAATGTAATTATACGTGCATATGGGCTATTATTGCAAAATATGGAATTTAGCCTTGAAAAATGTAAATGTAATTATAAGAAATGCCCTGAAAATATTTAAAACCTTATATTGGTATAAATAATAAGTTTAAATGATTAGATCCTCATAAAAAATAATTTGGAGGGTAATTATTAGATATTTATATAATTAAATGCAAAAATAAATTGATATAAAGCCTTTAAAAATCATGGAAAATTATGAAAATACTTGTGTATGCTAAGAAACTCCGGTTCCCATGATATATATATATATATATATATATATATATATATATATATATATATATATATATATATATATATATATATATATATTTAAAATATGAGGAAAAATTGGGTATCAATAGCTGCCTCTCTTTACCCGGGAATGATGAAAGACTTGTCGGGTAAAGAAATGATGATCGATTTTGACTGAATGGGGTGATTTGAAAAATATAGGCCGAACCCTGATTTCTGAGTTGCCTACACATCCCTGGTTTTATAGGAATCAGGCCATGTGTAGTTCTGGATCTAACGGTGGAATAAACCGATGGAGTTGTTGTAGGAACGGACAAGCTTTTCTGGACAGGATGATATCAGGATCGTAAATGGATGTATCTGGGGGTGGATATGGGTATTTGAACGGTTATCAGATGGGAACGGGTAACAGACAGTGGATGGTTACGTTTGAAATAATTGCAAGATATGAACGTTGAACGGAAATCGGAGCGAAGATTGCTCCTGTTAGGAGAACGGTTACTTCCCGGATTACCTGCAAAACTTAAAACACAGTGCATGCAAGTATATATGAAATATTTTGAGAATTCAAACATGATGCAAATTCCCTTTGGACCATGAATGTTGTCTTTGGACGATAGGGATGGTGTCCTTAGACCATGATGTCCCGGGCAATGAATCGTGAGATAAGGGATTCGCAGGACTTGAAATGATGTTCTCGGGCCATGAGGATGGTGCCTGTGAACTATGACGCCTTTGAATAATGATGTGCAATATTGAGAGATCCTCAGGTTATGGCATGGTGTCTTCCAGCTATGAAGTTGATGCCTTCAGACAAAATGGCGATATTTCAGCTCATGAGATGCAAAGACATGATGCTTGGTTATGCAAAACGAAACAAGACAAAGCTTAGTCCTGTGTAGGATCGGGGGTTGAGCTTAGTCCCGAAGTGGAGGATAATGCAAGGTTTTAAATAACGTAGCATTTGGGGTTACGCAAGGAAAATCAGAGCTTAGCCTTATGCGACTAGGGAGGCAATGCTTAGCCACATGTGAAATGGGAGACAATGCTTAGTCTCATGCAAGAGGAGGAAGGGCTTAGCCTCATGCTGGTGGGAGACAAAGCTTAGTCTCGTGTAGGGGAAGGTAATTCTTAGCCTTATGCAATTGAGGAGGTAGGGCTTAGCCTCATGCAAGCGGGAGACAATGCTTAGTCTCATGCAGGGGAAAGCAATGCTTAGCCTTATGCAATTTGAGGAGGCATGGCTTAGCCCCATGCAAGAGGGAGACAATGCTTAGTCTTATGCACGGGAAGGCAGTGCTTAGACTTATGCAATTGAGGAGGCAGGGCTTAGCCTTATGCAAAGATGGAGACAGTGCTTAGTCTCATGCAAGGGAAGGCAGTGCTTAACCTTATGCAATTGAGGAGGCAGGGCTTAGCCTCATGCAAAGATGGAGACAATGCTCAGTCTCATGCAAGGGAAGGCAGTGCTTAGCCTTATGCAATTGAGGAGGCATGGCTTAGCCTCATGCAAAGATGGAGACAATGCTCAGTCTCATGCAAGGGAAGGCACTGCTTAGCCTTATGCAATTGAGGAGGAATGGCTTAGCCTCATGGAAATATGGAGACAATGCTTAGTCTCATGCAATGAAGAGATAATAAGTGATAGCAGAGTATTTCTTAGCTGGAGATATGTTTGCGCTCGGTAGCTTTGTTGTTATGAAGATAGTGATTCTAAGGTGTGCACATACTCGTGGATATTCCTTGTTCCTGTATCCAAAGGAAAATTGTGAGTTTTACGGAGAGGTTGGTTTATGCCTCCGTTTGCATGCATTGCATTGCTCTGCATTGAAATCCTGCTCGAGTTACCATGGGTAGCATCTGTCTAAAAATAAAGCTTTCGGAAAAATATGTGTGCATAGTTATTTAAAACACATTAATATTAAATAAATTTGATGAACCAGTAACTGTGACATTATCAGAGATATTGCGACCTTCTTGCCATAGAATTTTGAGGGTCCTCCTCAATATTCTGCCCTAGTTATTCAGATGATTTTCTAGATATTCCGCACACAGTGCCGTTGGCTGAGCTTTCCCCGAAATGTTTAGGGTCCTCCTCAAAATTCTGCCTCAGTTTCTGATTGTGGGGAAAATGAGGATTTTATTGAATTTTGATCGAACCCACAGGGCTGCCTATGTATTCCCTCTCAAACGGGAATCAGGTCAAGCATAGTTCAGTTATATTAATTTCATAAATGTAAACAGCTTTAAACATAGTATCTTCTGACCGCATCTGAATTGATAGGCTTTGGCCAAATCTCTCCATCCATTTCTGTGAGTATGAGTGCTCCTCCTGTTAGTACTCTGTGAACCAAATAGGGTTTTTTGCCAGTTGGGTGAGAATTTTCCTTTGGCTTCATCTTAATGTGGAAAGATTCGTTTCAGGACCAGCTGCCCCGGTGCGAACTGTCTAGGTTTGACCCTTTTGTTGAAAGCTCTGGACATTCTGTTCTGACAAAGTTGACCATGACACACTACACTCATTCTTTTCCCGTCAATGAGAGCTAATTGTTCATAGCGACTTCTTACCCACTCTGTATCACAGAGTTCAGCTTCCTGTATCATTCTTAGGGAGGGAATTTCTACCTCAGCGGGAATGACGACTTCATTACCGTAGACCAATAGGTAAGGAGTTGCCCCGGTTGACATGCAGACTGTGGTACGGTACCCCGATAAGGCAAATGGTAACCTCTCGTGCCATTGCTTGTGGTTGTCTACCATCTTCCTCAGTATTTTCTTCTTCCACGACTCCATTCATTTGAGGCCTGTATGCTGTGGAATTTTTGTGCTTTATTTTGAAGGTCTCGCACATATCTTTCATTAGGTCATAGCTGAGATTGACGACATTGTCGGTGATCATGGACTCTGGAACCACGAATCGGCAAACAATACGATCTCTGACAAAATCTGCGATGACTTTCTTGATTACATCTTTGTAGGATGCAGCTTCGACCCATTTTGTGAAGTAGTCTATGGCCACTAAAATGAACATGTGCCCGTTTGAAGCGGCATGGTCGATTGGTCCAATGACGTCCATTCCCCAAGCGGCAAAAGGCCAAGGTGCACTCATTGCATTGAGTTCATTTGGCGGCACCCGTATCATATCTGCGTGTATTTGGCACTGATGACATTTTTGGACATACATGATGCAGTCTATTTCCATAGTCATCCAAAAATAACTTTCCCTCAGTATCTTCTTGGCTAAAACGAAACCATTCATGTGTGGTCCGCACGTTCCAAAGTGTATCTCTTCAAGTAGTTTGGAAGCTTCCTTGGCATCAACACACTGTAATAATCCTTAGTCTGGAGTCCTTATGTACATAATTCCTCCATCGTTGAAGAAATGGTTGGACAATCTTCGGAGCATGCTTTTTGAGTATGATTTGCATGCTACGGGTACTCTCCTTTTGCTAAGTACTCCTTGATATCATGGAACCATGGATTCCTGCCTGCTTCTTCTTCAACATGAGCGCAGTAAGCTGGCTGATTATGAGTCCTTACCGGAATGGGGTCGATGAAATTCTTGTCCGGATGCTGTATCATGGAGGACAAAGTGGCCAATGCATCTGCGAACTCATTCTGGATTCTCGAGACATGTCTAAACTCTATCTTTGTGAACCTCTTCATCATCTCTTGCACATGATATAGATATGGTAATATCTTGGTATTCTTTATAGCCCATTCTCTTTGCACCTGATGTACCAGCAGATCTGAATCGCCAATTACCAGTAATTCCTGGATATTCATGTCAACGGCAAAATTGAGCCCCAATATGCAAGCCTCATATTCTGCCATATTATTGGTGCATGGAAATCTGAGTTTCATGGATACCGGATAATGTTGGCCCATTTCTGACACCAAAACGGCTCCAATACCCACTCCTTTGAAGTTTGTGGCTCCATCGAAAAACATTCTCCACCCATCGTAGGCTTCAGTGATATCTTCTCCTACGAATGATACTTCTTCATTAGGAAAATACGTTTTTAGTGGTTCGTATTCTCCCCCTACATTAGTTTCCGCAAGATGATCCGCTAATTCTTGTCCCTTAACCGCCTTCTGAGTCACATAGACGATGTCGAATTCACTCAATAATATCTTCCATTTTGCCAGCTTCCCTGAAGGCATGGGTTTTTGGAAGATATACTTCAGAGGGTCCATCTTTGATATGAGATATGTGGTATAGGCACAGAAGTAGTTCCTCAACTTTTGGGCTATCCAGGTCAAAGCACAGCAGGTGCATTCCAGCAAAGAATCCCGTGATTCGTAGGGTGTGAACTTCTTACTCAGATAGTATATGGCCTGCTCTTTCCCTCCTGTCTCATCGTGTTGTCCCAATACACAATCAAAAGCCCCATCTAATACGGAGAGATAGAGTAGCAGTGGTCAACCATGTTCTGGCGGGACCAGGACTGGCGGTGTGGACAAATATTCTTAGATTCAATCAAAAGTGTTCTGGCAGTCTTTAGTCCAATTGGTTGCGGCATCCTTCTTTAACATTTTAAAAATTGGCTCACATATCACTGTTCACTGCGCTATGAAGTGGCTGATGTAATTAAGACGTCCCAAGAAGCTCATCACGTCTTTCTTGTTCTTTGGAGGTGGAAAATCTTGGATAGCCTTGACCTTTTATGGGTCTAGCTCAATTCCTCGACGGCTGACGATGAATCCTAATAATTTTCCTGTGGGGACCCCGAAGGCACATTTTGCGGGACTCAATTTCAAATTGTACCTCCGGAGCTGATCAAAGAATTTTCTCAAGTTTTCTATGTGATCTGTATATTTCTTGGATTTGATGATGATGTCATCCACATATACCTCTATCTCCTTGTGTATCATGTCATGGAAAATAGTTATCATGGCCCTCATATAAGTGGCCCAGCATTCTTCAGACCAAATTGCATCATTTTATAGCGGTACACCCCCAATGGTGTGATAAAAGCTGTTATTTCGGCATCCTCTTCATCTATCCAGATCTGATGATATCCCGCGAAGCAATCCACAAAGGATTGGAGTTCATGCTTGGCGTAGTTATCGATCAGTATGTGTATGTTGGGTAACGGAAAATCATCTTTGGGACTTGCTTTGTTTAGGTCACGATAATCGACACATATTCTGAGTTTCCCATCCTTCTTCGGAACTGGCACGATGTTAGCCAACCAAGTTGGATATTCAACCACTCTGAGAACCTTAGCTTTGATCTGCTTGGTGACTTCTTCTTTGATTTTAAAACTCATATCTTGCTTGAACTTTCTGAGCTTCTGCTTTACCGGCGGACACATTGGGTTGGTAGGTAGTTTATGAGCCACTATGGACGTTGTCTAACCGGTCATATCATCATAAAACTATGCAAAGATATCCTCATATTCCTTTAAGAAATGAGTGTATTCTTCTTTCTCTGATGGTGACATGTGAATGCTTACACGTGTTTCCTTGACTGTTTCTGAGTCTCCTAGATTAACTGTTTTAGTCTTATCCAAATTCGACTTAGGCTTGTTTTCAAAGTTTTCCACTTCTCTGACAATTTCCTTAGGTATTATATCCTTTTCCAGATCCTCTGAATCATTATCCTTATGTTGCGTTGTCTCATTACATGTCACAGTCGTAAGTTCATCGGGATAGGTAATAATAATGCTGTAGAGAAAAAATGTAAATAATAATAATAAATACTACAAAAAGCAATGCATTTAGATAAATCTTGAAAACGTCAAACAGGTGCGGCTCGATGACCTGAGCTATTATTTCAAAACAAAACATGCTTAAAACAAAATGCTGAAAACGTCTTAAATGCTCATAAAAATTGCTTTTAAAATAAATGATGCTAATTGCCAGGCTACCCAGGAACTCGATGGGCCCTTGATGGTGCAGCAGTACAGTTATTGAGAACAACTCCCTTCTCCACGGTCTGAATAATGAGGCCTTCCTTCTCCTCCTCCTCCTCCTCCTCAACAATCGCACAACAATCCATGTTTTCATCATCCAGAAACAAATTCCTTATACCGGCTAGAACTTCATCTTCTTCGGACTCCCACATCATGTGAGCTTGGTGAAATGATTGGCTCAAATGTGGTACTGGTTGCTCTACAGGGTAATAAGTACCACGCCATGGTGGCGACCAATTCTGATACTCGTGCCAGGTGTATTCATACCCAAGCCCAAACATTGTGCCATGACGCTTTAGCTGTATTGGTTTGGTGATCCCCTTGAGATTCTTACCAAGACCTTTGCCAGGATCATACCCTGTCCATGCCAATATGCCTTCTATCTTACTGCTCCACCATTTGTCCTTTTCAATTGCGTTGACGTGCTCGATGCGATGGTATGTTTCTCCACCCAACTTCCTTCTATTCTCGATGACCGGAATAGTTTAACTGGTGTAAATGGGATTACTTTCGTCCCCATGATTGATCACTTTCTGATGGTTCCACTCAAACTTCACGACCTGATGTAGAGTAGAAGCTACGTCCCTAGCGGCATGTATCCAAGGTTGTCCCAACAATAGGTTGTAGGTAGCAGATATGTCCAACACTTGAAACTCAACATCAAACTAGGTTGGGCCCATCTGTATACTGAGGTTGGTTTCCCCAATTATGGCCCTTTGAGACCCATCAAATGCTTTAACATTCATACTTCCTGCTCGTATCTCGTGCAGGCCTTTACCCAATCTTTTTAGAGTAGTTAGTAGACATATGTTAAAACTCGAACCCCCATCTATCAGGACTCTAGCAATGAACTTATCCTCAAACTGCACTGTGATATGTAGTGCCCTGTTGTGACCTAGTCCTTCTGGTGGTATCTCGTCTTCATGAAAACTGATCTTGTGGCTTTCCAACACTTGTCCTATCATATTGGCCATTTCTTCACTGGTAATGTTGTTGGGTACATAAGCCTCATTCAACACTTTTATCAATGCATTCTTGTGTGCCTTATAATTCTGCAATAGTGATAAAATGGATATCTGAGCAGGGTTTTTGTTCAAATGATCAACCACAGAATACTCCCTTGCTTGCACCTTTCTCCAAAGATCATCCAGGCCAGTTTCAATGATGGGCTTCCTGGAAGCGGCTTCTTTACTTGTTCTCCCCAAATTCCTGGGCGTGTAAACCCTACCAGTTCTAGTCATACCTTGTGCTGCACCAGTTTCTTCCATTTTCCCCTTTCCTTTCCTTTTTGCTTCTGCAACATAATCTCATGGTATAGCATTATACTTATAGATTGATGTAGGTGCTACCATCACAGTGAAGGGTGTTGTTACTACAACCTCAAATGGAGTTGGTGCAACTACCTCAACTTCAATTGGTGTCTGACTTTGTACCATGATAGGTGTGAGAGTGACTGGGGATGTCTTATGATTATCCCCTTCTCGAATGAGTCCAATTGACCCCTCAGAGTCCTATTCTTCATCGATCTCTATCATGTTTACTCCTCCGCCCCTGTGATCCGGGAAAGGATTGTTACGGACATTGGGTGTAGCCTCTTTTTCCTGTATGACTTTGGTGTCAATTAATGTCTAAATCTTATCCTTCAAAGTACGACACTCATAAATAGTATGACCTTTCATGGCTGAGTGATATGCACATGTCTTATTTGGATTGACCCACTGAGAGGAATTTTCCATGGCGACAGCGGGAATGGGAGTGATATAACCGGCAACCTTTAGTCTCTCGTACAGTTGGTCTATAGGTTCAGCAATTGGGGTGTATTGTCTGGGTGGTCTGCGGTCGAAATTTGGTTTAGGTTTTTGGTAGTTTTGGCGGGCTGGTGGTGAGTGGTAGTATGCGGGTTGGGTGTTATAGGTATGGTAAGTGGTGGCAGGTTATTGGTATGTGGGAGGTGAAGGCTGATACGTGGGTGGAGGTGTTTGGTAAGTGAGAGGAGACTTCGGACCTTGGGCTACCATTACTGCACATACTTCTTTCTTCTTGGAGATACCTCCTGACTGCAGGGCCTTATTTATGGCTTGGAGTGCTTCAAAATTTGTCACCATTCCGCTTTTGATCCCTTCTTCTATTCTCTCTCCTAACTTGATGATACCAGAAAATTTATGATTTTCAATAACCATCAATATTTCCTAGTATTGCGGATCCTGAACTCTGACGAAAAACTTATTCATCTGTTCTTCTTCCAGCGCTGGCCTTACTTTTGCAGCTTCAGACCTCTACCGAGTAGCATACTCGCTGAAAGTTTTCGTTGGCTTCTTCTTGAGATTTTGAATGTAGAAAACGTCTGGTGCATTTTCTGTGTTAAACCTGAACCGATCCAGTATATCTGATGCCACGCTTACCCAATTAACCCATTTCTTTGGGTTCTGACTGATTTACCAAGACAGGGCATCTCCAGTGAGGCTTCTCATGAACAGTTTCATGCGGATTCTTTTATCCCTGCCCACTCCTAAAATCTTGTCACAATATGTTGTCAAGTGCACCTTCGGATCACCTGTTCCGTCAAACATTTCGAACTTGGGAGGTTTATAACCCTCTGGCAGTTCTACGTCTGATTGAATACAAAAATCTTCATAATTCAAACCCTCAACGCCTTTGCCCCCTTCGACATTTTAAACCCTGCCGGTAAGTTTCTTGAGTTCCTCTACCATGTTCCTGATAAGCAGGTCCTTCTCGGCGGATTCGGGTATGTATAGGGTCTATTGTGAGGTGTGGGGTAAGGCTTCCACATATATGGGATTGCTTTGGTGGACTCCGGGAATCTGGGCGTAATGGTGGTTACCATTGGTTGAGTTTTGCGGGTCAGGAGTAGGTTGTGGTGCATTCTGAGGAGTGTGGTATGTGGTAGTTTGTGGATACTGGGTCGGATGATGATGGTGCTATGGAGGAGTTGGTGCTAGTGGAGGATTAGGATTTTGGGGAGGCATGACGTATTGATGAGGTGCGGGAGGATTTTACGGGAGCTGGTTTTGTGTGTTTTAAGGAGGTGTTGAGTTTGGGGCGTTTTGTTGGTTGATGTAGGGAACATTCTGGGTAAGGGAAAGGTTTGCCAAGTTACGGACCTGCTCAAGTTCCCTTTGTAACTCCAATATATTTTTCTCTAATCGTAAAACCAAGTCGTTCTGTGCCGGAGTACTCTGACCATCCGAAGTCTCAATATTCTCTGCATGTGTAGCGTTGTCTTTCCCGATACCGCTCAGATCATCCATCTTAACCTTTCATTTGTTCTTAGGATCACTTAGAGATGAGGAGGAGGTGGAGGACCTCTAGATCTGGTATGATATGCCGATGATGCCAGTATGCACAAACCAACCTTAGGGAATGGGAATAAACAAATAAAAGAAGAAAAACAAGAGGTAAACAAGTTAGTAAAGAGTATTAAAAGGATATTTACGATATTTAAACACGTATTGCGGAATTCGCGTCCTAATTTGGGGACCTCATCGTGCCCGAGGTAGGCCTAGCGATATATAGCTTTGGAGAAAACTCAATGCCGATAATTGCATCATTTCATTAATATGATAAATAGACCAAATCTTTACTAAAACGACAATAATTATAAAGAGTCACTAGTGGCATTTGCCTTATTACAATCAAATTCTAAAACGAATCTAGAAAACATCACCCCTAATCTACATGGTCCCAGAGGGACCTTCCCCAAGCTTGGCCTTCTTAATCCCGTCAATCAGATTCCTCAGGTTGCGCATTTCCAATAGCAGATATGCCCTTGCTAGATGTCCTCCTTCATTGCCCTCTGCGTTCTGACAATCCGAGACCATTTTCCTCATCTTTCCCTCAAGTTCCATCAAACCCTTCTCCAAATACTCCAACCTTTCTATTGATTTAGTAGCGATTCCCTCCATTCATTGATTGCTTCCATTTACACTTTATACTGTTCCAAATGCCTGGACTCATATTCAAAGACCCTTTTGCGCAACCTCCTGTATTTGACTTGTGCTTCGGCAACGTCATCTATGACCCTATTTCTCAAATCAACCCCTGGCTTGACCTCTCCTGCTATGTCATCGACCAACCAAGATGGGTAGAAGTACACATGGTCGATACGATACCTGTCTGGCTCGATGGTATCGTTCTCCACAATAAGTTTTTGATGCCACATGTGTTGTGACTCAAACTTGAATAGAATGGAATTCCCTTGGAAGTCTGCTTTGTAATGAACCATCTTGGAGACTCGTGGTATGACCTGTTTCCTCCCAGCTTGCCTCATGACTCTGATAGGAGCATAAGAATAGATACCCCTTAATCCGATTAGCACTAGATGAGGAACATCTCTTGACCTGATGATGAATTCGCTAGTAGCGAACCATTCGAACATCCAATGGACCTTGTCGTCAGTCAAATTGCTAAAGAAGTGTACCCAGCCCACAACGTTTCCTGGTTGTGCAAACCTATCCGGGATAAAAGTCATTTCTTTCGGATGGTGAAAAGCTGTGTGGTCATTCCATGGTCGCCGCAAAAATTCTTGATGGTATTGTCCCCTTTAAAGATGTTCCAACAACCATATTTGCAGTAACAGATTGCAACACTCAAAATGCATATATCCTTTCTTGCAACGGTCCAAGGCTCGGTATATCTCCGCTACGATCATTAGGACAATAGTGTAAGTCTGTCCCTCAATTCCTTCCATTAGGATCTTAGTAACCATAGCTAAGCGAGTGTGAATCCTTTCTCCTTGTATTGGGAATGCCAGCATCCCCAGAAAATAGACAATGAACACAAAAACCAGGCGATGAGTCCAACCCAGAGAGATGATAGCAAATTCATCATGATAAAGACGGTAAGACTTGTTGTGCCCATAACTCTCGTAAAGGAAATCGAATGGTATATAAGGTTTCTGCAGACAATCTAACTCATCAGTTTTCCTAAAATCCATCATTTTCAGAAACCTCGAGAAATGCGATTTTTCGATACCAACAGACCAGGGCTGTCCCAGGGAAGCCGAGCAAAGCCTCCTATTTCCTCTAGAAGGGGAGTCATTTCTATATCACCAAAAGGGAAGACGACCCTCTTCTCATACCAGAACATAGTAGCGGCCTCGATCAATACATTGTTTGGCTAAATGTCCAACAAAGAAGGTAAATTTACAAGAACTCTTTTCACATGGTTTTTGTCGCTTGGCGAGAGATTTTCCCACCAATCTAGAAACAAAGGTGGGATACTTCGAACCATGCCGAACCTGGGGACTTCGTGCCTCATTTTTGCAAAACAAATAAAGTTAGCCCGTTTCCCCTCCGGATTCTACCATTTACACATTAATGATTAGAATATCGGCACGTTTTCTCCAAATAATGCACATATCATGATTGTGCCCATTGGGATTATGGAAATCCCGATGGTCTTTGGACAAGGTTTGCCTTAGAGGGTTATCGCGCGGATAGCATTCTAACCCATACTAGGTTTAGACATGATGCATGCACAGTTTATATCAGAGTGGGGGTTTCTAGAAGAGTGTAGACCGGTACCCTCAAGTGGACAACTTGAGAGGAAAAGGCACGAAACCGTCGATTGCACCACTAATCGACTAGAGTTACCGCAAATAAGCCTTTCCAAATTTAAAAAGGGTAATATAGGAAGAGCGCGGACACTCATCAAGTGCCACTATGGTATTAATTGCGCACGAGTGGAATATGATGTAGAGCATGCTTTATGCAAAGATAAAATAACACGTTGTCAAATATTTTGCATGATAAAAGAGATAAATGCAGTATTTAATAAATGTAAAGACAGAAAAGAAAGAAAAACAGCGAAGAAGTTAGTTCGTATAATATATATAAAAAAGTATAATAAAGCAATAAAGGGGTAAGGATTAGGAAAGTCATGATATACCAAAAATTAAAAAGTTGGAGCCAGTGGAATGCATATCGTTACCAGATTAAGCGAAGAGTTGCATGTAAGTTCATATAAAAGGGGAAATAGGGAAGGGGTGTGCATGTAGCAATAAAAGGGAGAATGGGAGCGAGATGTTCAAGTATCAGCAAAATAATAAAGACATGCTTATCGAGAGAGACTAATTCATATAGGACAAGTTTGCAATGGTAAGAGCCTAAATATGTCCCCAACAGAGTCGCCATGCTGTCGTGCCCCATTCTTTTATCGTGAAAGCGGGCTTCGACGCCGTGACAACTCTTCTAAAAGGAAGGGATGTTAAAAGAGAGAGTTGCCACCTAACGGATTAAGGTGCGTTAGGGCACCTATTTGCAGATAACTCTGGATTAACCAGTTGTGTCACCAAAGATCGGGTAAGGGCTCAAATTACCTCTAGGAAAAGGTGTTAGGCACTCTTCGAGATCCACAATTGTGGGTCCCGGCCGAACTCGAATTATATAAATTAGTCTATGTGATAAAATAAATGAAGAGAGAGCACAAAAATTTAAGAAGTTTATTATAAACAGATTTTGAACAGAGGGTACAACTATTTTCGATTCTAGTAGGGAAAGAAAGAAAATGGAGGGGGAGGGTCCTAAGGTTTTTAGCCTAAAGGATCACCCCGTGCAACATAAATAATACTTCATAACTCCCTCTAGATGGGGTGTTACTCGTATTATTCAGCGGGCACAGACTATCATCTCCTGCTACCCGATTAGTATCTTTAAGTTGTTTCCTAATGTGTACTAGTTCAATTAAAACTCGTACCCTATGCATGCACTACTCCTCCCATGCCTACGGTCCAGGAGGCTTTGGACCTCTATTTGGGTAGTTCTAGACTTTACTTAAGCTTCTCAAAATAATAAAACTAGGCGACATACAAAAACAAGTTGAAGTTCATGTAAAGGCAATTAAGGGCTCAAGTTAGCCTCCACACACAAACAAACAAATGCACGTGGGCAGTTTAAGCAATACATAGTTTCAGAATTTGAGACTTAGAGCCCTATATGCATGGATTTGAGGTGATGCTGAATTCAATATCGTATATGTGGTGCTGCTATCCCAAGTTAACTGATTTACAGATTATGAGGGGGTTATGAAACCTATAGACATGATTTCTAAGTGACTATATTGTTTAAGAGTATTTGGTATTGCACGCTGATTATTGAAACTTACAGCTTATAAATTATTAAACCTATAGACATGATCTCTAGGTGATTTACGCAGTATGGACAATAAAACTTATTGGAAATGCTCGAAATTACTTATACTTCCTAATAATCGCGTGGACGATAGCGTTTGAGGAGCGAGTAGTGATGTCCTATAAGCATGATTTCTAGAGACTAGCGATTGGTACTAATTCTCATATATTTAGCTCCTATAGGCATGCTATCCAAAGGTTGACAGTTTAAGCTGATTTTATACATATTTAGCTCTTATAGGCGTGCTTTCTAGATGGACAGTATGATGCAATAGGGAATTTAAATAATTAAAATCCTACAGGAATGATATCTATTGAGCGTGGTGCATATTGAAACGGCTGTTATTAGCATTCATTCCCTATGGGCATGATATCTAATAACTGGACAGAAACAAACATAAGAGCAGGTAAAATATTTAGTCAAAACGATCATGCTTTTCAATAATGTGCATGTATTAGGCAAGTTAAGTGAAGTGTGTGATTTCCTATAGGCAACGTTTCTAAGTCGACAAAGCAGATATTATACATCCTATAGGCATGCTTTCTAGTGAATAACTGAGTAGTCATGCAAAGTGCTCTACTTCATATGGATATGCTGTCTATAACCACGCAACAATAGACATAGCGTCTGAATAGTAAACAAGTAAGGTGTGTGTTTGTGCGCTTCTCCTAATATCATAATTTCTATAGGGCTCATGTAATCGAACAACACATATAGCAAACACATTGTCAAGTCCTATAGGCATGTTATCTACCCATGGCATGTAGATATAGAATTCTACCCATTCCCTTTTAACTAACACCCCAATTGTTTATACAAAGTATTATTACAGGCCTAGACTAACAAGTAAAATAGTAATATTACATGGCAATAGACAGGCCTATAGCAAGCCCAAATAAACAACTAAATACCCAGCCTTGCTGGGCGTTCAACATTTTCGGCCTAGCATACCACACGATCACAGGTACATAGGGGAATTCAGACCCCTTTAGTGAGCCACAACACCAAATATTGCATCACATGGAATCAGCACAATACATGATAGGGAGGTAGGGTATTAGGGAAAGTTTTTTAAAAGTTGAAGAATGACTAGAGCCTAACCCTAGTATGTCAGAGTTCACAAGGGCCTCAATTAGACCCTGAGCAGTGCTGACACTAGGGAGGTCAACAACAGAGCCTAGATAGCCTTGGCTTTCAGCCGGCTAAGAATAGGGAGTCCAGAATAACATAAGTGATAATGAGGGAGAGTGGACAATAGCTGAGAGACAGAACTGAAGGGTACAAAAATAGTCAAGTTGGGCAAATCAAGCAAATAATCAAACATGCTTTAGGTTTTAAGAACACATTTATCAAGATTGAAAAGAACAAGTTCAACACCTAGTGTATAAG
This sequence comes from Nicotiana tabacum, assembly GCF_000715075.1. Classification (NCBI taxonomy): domain Eukaryota; kingdom Viridiplantae; phylum Streptophyta; class Magnoliopsida; order Solanales; family Solanaceae; genus Nicotiana; species Nicotiana tabacum. The sequence continues at coordinate 18,840,502 of NC_134091.1, forward strand.
TAGTTACACATTAACAAACAGGTTTGCAGGATTGGAGTACACAGACTCATAATAGGGAACAAGTCCAAATTATGTTAAGTACGGATGCTAGTGCCACAAGATAGCCATGTTAACTTCACATCAAGTAGCAGAACATCATTTAGACATAGTAGGGAAGCACAAATTATGACAATATACTGGTGGATCAAGTGAGCCAAAACATGTCGAGGGGTATATTAACTGAGAACTAGTCATGATTGATAGAACAGGATCTTGACACAGAATTAAAACATAGTACCTACGCAAGATTTCCATAATAGAGATTCAGAACAAAAATGGAAGATAAACTCATGTCATACAGTAAGTGTAAGCATTCAAATCTGACCTAAGAGACCAATTAATCCAAATGAAGTTCAAATTATGCATATGGAGCATATTCGAATAACAAAATGGACAACCTTAAGTAGGATTAAACACCAAGAGATGTCAAGCAGTAACACATTGGCTAAATGAGATTAAGAAAATCTTGATTACTCGAATTAGGCTTAGGCATATTTCAGATAACCAACATAATGAAGTGAAGATTAGAGAGAACAAAAATTAAAATAAAGCAATCAGGATTGCATACAAGAATAGACCAAAAAACACATTAAACGACAATCTTTAGAAGCGAAAACATATGTAAATGACAGGTAAATAGGAATGAAGTGACAAAAGTTCAGCAACTCACCAGTTAAGAGAAAAACAAGAAAGAACAAAGTCCATAGTAGCAAGAACCCAGAATTTCTGGCCTTGGCTTTCAGCCGTCCAGGAACCATAATATAGAACAAGAGTATTTAGAGAACAAAGAGCGTAACTTCAGTTTTTTAGTAAACATTCACGATTCTAGTCTGTCTCAAGGGGAAATGAGGAGGGGTTTATATAGTAGTAGAAATTAACATCCAAACAAGAAAAATCATCAATCAAACACGAGAAAGAAAAAAATCATCACATACAATCAAATCATCAAGGAAAAGAGAAAAGCTCTCAAACCCTAATTTTAGGGAAAGTGTAAATTCGGAAGAAAATCTAAAATACATAAATAAAAGGTAAAACTCACATGTTGCATAGAATAAGATGAACATAGACAGAAATATCTTTTAAAATCAAAGAATCGAACCAGATTAGGTTCGATTTAAAAGAATCTAAAACCCTAATTTTAGGGTGAGTAGGAATCACGGAAATATATAGAGATTCATACCATAAAAGAACAAGAATGTTTATAGACGGAAAAGGCCAAAGATCTGAACCAGCTTTGGTTCGAAGTTGATGAGATCCGCTTGCCATGATTAGTCAAGCGGTATAGAGAAAGGGTCCAGTACCAAGGGGGAGTCGAATATGGCAAGAAGTAACCGTATAATCCCATGTCCGGTGGGATTAGGAGAGAAATTTGGGGGGAGATGGCTAGGGGTAATTGGGCTGGGATTGGGTAGTTTAGTTCCGAAATTAAGGAATTTAGGGCTAGATTTTAAATACCCAATGTGTAATAAATAAATAATTTACAAAAAATAACAAAAAAAAAATCATTTGTGCATGAAAATGATTAAAAACAATTATTTAATATTATAAAAATATAAAAAGTTATTTTCTACATAAATAATATAATTATACATGCATATGGGCTATTATTGCAAAATATTCAATTTAGCCCTGCTAAATACAAATGTAATTATAAGAAATGCCTTGAAAATATTTAAAACCTAATATTGGTATAAATAATAATTTTAAATGATTAGATCCTCATAAAAAAAATTTTGAGGGTAATTATTAGATATTTATATAATAAAATGCAAAAATAAATTGATTTATAGACTTTAAAAATCATGGAGAATTGTGCAAATACTTGTGTATGCTTATAAATCAAGTGTGTGTGTGTGTGTGTGTGTGTGTGTATATATATATATATATATATATATATATATATATATATATATATATATATATATATATATATATATATATATATATATATATAATGAGAGAAATCTTGAGTATCAACATGCAGGCCTCCCATCTGCCCTTTGAGAGCTCATGCCATAAACGCTCGGAATATGGTCTCTGTGTCACGATGCCCTCGACCCACGCTTTAAGTTCGGGAAGGGGGTTCGGCATTTGGGCGACAACTGCATTACATAACATCAATGGGAAATCAAATGAATGAAAAGTACTAAAAATAATACCAAAGGCAAAGCTAAACTTACGTTTTATGTATTTTTTTTTTCGGGAAATGGCATGTTCGCAACCGAGATTAAGTCTGAGGTCCTCACTCGAACAAATTGACCTAGCCAGCCCCGGTCTCTATCCTCGTCGATACTCGAGAATAAGGACTTGGTTGCTCGGCGTGCAAGCTTAATTAACCCTCTTCGGTAAAGTCGAGTGTTGTACAGGCGCATGAGATGGTCGATGGTGAATGGACATCCCTCAACCTTGCTCACAAAGAATCGAAGCAAAATAACGATCCTCCAAAATGAAGGATGTATCTGCCCGAGCGTCACATCATACCTTTTGCAAAAGGCTATGATAACCGGGTCTAGAGGAATAAACGTGAAAGGGTAAGTGTAAATACTTAAGAAACCCTCCACATGAGTGGTGATTGATTCTTCAGAGGTAGGAACCACTACGGGTTTGTCTACCCAGTTGCATTCCTTTTTAACTTTATCGAAAATACTGTCTGTGATCGTACATATGTACCTCGAGAATGGTTAACAGTGACCCGGTACCATAGGTGTATTCTCAACCTTGAAGTCAGCCAGAGTTGGGCACCCAACAGGGATATATGATCTCAGAGGGGGTTCCTCAATAGCAGCATGAGAAATATTTTCAGAATGTTTTGAAGAAGAAGGTATTTCTTTTTGGGGAACAGACTTTGAAGGTTTTGCCATTTTTATGAAGGAAAGATATTGTTGATAAGGGGATGCTTTGAGAAAACCAAAAATGAAGAAGATGCAATCGTTAGAACGCAAGAAGGATTTGAGCGTAAAAGTGCTAACAAACGGATTAAAGGGTATTTATAGGTTCCTCAAGCAACGGTTCATCTCCCGAGGTAGCCGACCGTCAACTGACATACATTTAATGCCTCGAAGACCGGACTGATGGGACGTTTCCACTATTCTTATCACCTACGTCATGTACCCCGTCGTCATGATTTATCGAAGTAAGGACCGAGGGTTCATATCGTTTTTAATCGCTTACTCTCCAAACAATGAGGGGACTATCTGTATACGGGTAGAACCGAGCTCAATGCTAGATCGAGGTATCTGGAACAATGGGTCAAGGCTCGTCTCCTACTTAAGAGATCGAAGGTACCAATATAATTGAGCTCGATATTGAGGGTCGTCGAAGTTCGAACAAGACCATCATATTTTTCCTCGAGCTTATCGGGGACACGACATATCCTGCTTCTAACGACCTCGAAGAAGAGCTTTGCCAACTCATCCGACAAGGATCCATGATTCTCACCATTAACCAATCATTATGGCGGAAATCACGGGACTAAGTCAAAAAGGGAGCTAACGGTCTACAAAATTTCATATAAATTAATTTCTTAAAGGCTTCATCTCCTTGAATATATAGAGGGGACTGAGTAACTCATGGAGGACATGGTAACATACTTAAAAGAACAACATACTATCTTTTTCCAGCTGCGTTCATATTATTTTGGCTGCAATAATATTCTGGCATTATCTCTCCTAAATTGTAAGGAGGTTGGTCCTACGAGGCTTAAGTCATTTAATCTGCATGGTTTAAATTTGTTTTTCTATTTTATTCTTCCATAAAAAAAATCTGATATCTCTCTATATATATAGAGAGATAGATAAAACAAAAGGCAAAAGAATAATCAGAATTGGTAAAATTAAAGTGGGGTGCCAGTGGCTAATCGAATATTGGTTGTTATGTCTTTACAAACTATGATATTTCGTAGCATTATCCACTCCTATTATGAAGGGAACATAAAAATGATGGATAAATTTTTTTTTAAAAAAAATTTAACATGGTCTGAGGCATTAAGTGAAAGGATCAGTTGAAAAGTGTCATAAGTTTGAATTCAGTAACTTCTCGATCACTATATATAACTCATTTAAATTCTCTTTTGTGTAATGACACTTCATGCACGAATTCTCTGCACTCTCTAACGATTTGCTGAAATTAATTTTAAAAAAATGCTTTCATAAAGATTAACAAATACATGAACCTAATTCGGGCTATCCTTTTCGGTGTAATCAAATTTATAAAATTAGTCAGGTCGTATGTTTTTTCTTCGAGCATAATTTGAATTGTTTCTTTTGCTGTTTGAAGATAAGTGGGGAACCCCTGGTAGAGGCTATATGTAACTAATCTATAATCTACCCTAGCTGAGAATAATTTTGAGTATAATATTATTATATTATACTCCAAAATTAGAGGCAAAGCCACACGCAACTGCTATAAATCTTCTTCTGGCTAGGACGATCGTGGAAAGAATCAAAGAAAAGATCTCAAGAATGTAATAAAAAAGGGAGGTGGGACGGCATATATAAAAAGAATTGAAAAGCAATATTATAAAAGGTAGTGCAAAGTGGCAAATATTTTGAGGGAGTACGGAGTTTTTAGTCAATGCAAATTCTTACCCCCAGCCTTTTTTCTTTCTTAACTAAGACGGTATAAAGAATTTTTATATTATTAGGTTACAAAATATCCATTATAACATATGATAGAGTAAATGTTCTTTATCATATTAGCTTTGAAAACATAAAGCACAAAAAAATCAAAATTTATCAAAAAAAACTATTCCGTAAATCAAATCAATTACTCAAGTAAAATTTGTATTTACCTGATCTTTTAATGATTCTTGATACTTTCGTGCAGGGAATGCATGCATGTCAAGATAATTATTGAGTTAATACTTTAAAATACGCAAATACGCTTGACTTCCTTTTGACTTCCTCATATTGGTAGCGAAAGCAATATATCCACCGCTAAAAAATCAGGTTTTAGCGACGAACAAATTCTGTAGCAAAACAGAAAAATCCGTTGCTAATGTCATTTAGCGACAGATTATCAACGGATTATCAAAAAATTCTATGCTAGCTACTAGCGTTTTAGCGACAGATTAGCGACGATATTCGTAACTAATTTCAATTTTTTTTGTAGTGATCATTTATGTCGAAAAATAAATAAAGATATTTAGTGTTGTATTCTGTATATTTTGAGATGTAAGACTTTGAGATAAAATTTCGTTTCATAAAATCTTAGGTGATCTATTTCATCTCCTTTTACACCTTCAAGCACGATGGATTATCACCTACAAACGTAGCTCACATTTTGAAATTTTTGTAGGAAAAAACCAAATTATCTCAAATGTCGTTTTTCTAGTTTTATTTTCAATGTGCTACTTGCACCTTCTATAGACGAATGTAATCATTTCAAATTTGGAAATATACTTCTGGCTTTGCTAAAGTAAATATAAGATGGCTTGCGCCAGAAATTAGTGACAGGAGAAAAATAGAAGTGCTTCCCATACAAATAAATAGTTTCATGTGCTTAATCCAAGAAAATGGAATTAAGTAAAAGTATTCCATCTCCGATAGCTTAATTTCTTAGATGATATCCTCGTACAAATCAATAATGCATACCAAAATGGGAGGCTTAAGAGAAGTTGAGAGGCGTTTACAACAATAATAACATATCCAATAAAATTACACAAGTGAGATTTGGGAAGAGTATATACACAGATATTTACCTTTATCTTATGAAGGCAGAGAAGTTGTTTCCGATAGAAAAACTGAGAAGCGTTAATGAGAGCAAAAATTTGATAAAGAGTTTGGATGACAGTATAATATCGTTAGGCTAGGAGAAAAATATTCACATAGAAAGCTTGGAACATATAAATTATAACATGAAAGTCATCAGTACATGATATCACACACACAAAAGATCTTTTTATAACATGATAATTATTTATACATAGTATGTATAACACACCTAAAAGATCCTTAATTTATTCCAAATATTACAAGGACCTTTGGTTAAAAAAATATGGAGATCATACGCACGTAGAAGCCTAAGAAATCCTAAAACCCCATTTGGAAGCATATTGGACAAACTCACTAATCTCATCTTCGTTAATATATCCATCACCATTTTTATCTGCAAAACGAAGGGCTTTTCCAGCTTTCCAACGGCAAAAATGCAAACCCATCTCTTTAAAAGCTAACCTGAGTTCTTGCTTGCTAAGTTTACCATCTCTATTCTTATCATATTTCTTGAGCATACCCTTCACTTGCTCTTCAGTTAGTGGCTGCCATAAATTTCTAGGAACAAACCAAGGCATTTTTTGTTGCTATATTGTTTCTTTATTTCAGTGGATAAGTCGTGGATACATTTTCAACAAGGGGAGGGGTGCTATGCTACTTATATACAACATAACAAAGATTCTAGGAATAGTCCAAATATCATGTGAGTCATTCCTGCTTCAGTACCGACTGTCTTTACTTGGATAAAGATTAAGAATTTATTCCTTCTTTACCTGTTGGAATCATGAGTGATTAATCCAAACTATCAGGTAACTAAAGCGAACCAAATTGTCTTTAGGGTCTATGTATTGACTTAAAGTCAACTATATAGAGTTTTCTATAATAAATACTGTTCAGTAACATGGAAAAAATAATAACTAATCTGCTATAATATAATATGTTAAACTTTACTTATAGGTAATACATTTTTATAGAGTCAGATATCATAAATAACTTAAATCCTTTTATCATTTTCTATAAATGTGTGACATTCGTGACGGAAGGCAGGTCAGTTTTAGGCTGGCAAATTTTTGAAAAAAGGGCATACATGATACCTTAGGTAAATCCGACATCGAAAAGAAGAAAAAAAGTGAAATGCTATATACCCTCCATTTCAGTTTATGCAAATCTATTTTCTTTTTTGTTCATTTCAAAAATAATAACCCTTTTTAGATTTGAAATAATTTAACTTAAACTCCCAATTCTACCCTCAATTATAAGCTTTTATCGCTACACAAATACTTTGGCATGTTTAACACCACAAGTTTCAAGTGAATCACATGATGACGTCCACAACACACCTCGATAAGAGATATGATACAGTCGTATGCAATATAAATTACCCAACTATGAGTCGGGGTCGAATCCATAGAGAGTTACAAGGGGTGTTAGGAATATATATTTGAAGCAAGCGAATGGACTGCCTAAAATTGCATCTTCCACAACAGAGTTTTGATTTCTACTTCTACTATTACTCTAATGATTGCAAGCTAAGGAAAATAGAATAGAGATGAATGTTTTTGGTATTTTTTCAAATAGTTTAAAAGCCTAAGGATGTGACCAAGATCTACGTGTTTGCCTAATGAGTTAAATACGTTAATATTTATTTTGTGGATTGGGATGTATTATAGTTCTCAGCTCTACGTTACCCACTCAATACCTCTTGGACAGAGAGTGATTTTGTACAATTTGGCGTTCTCAAGTCCAAATGGGTATCAAACAAAATAGTTGATATGAGCTCAAGTCGGGTTCTTACTATCTCTTGTTTGAACCCTATAATTAGGCTAATCCATCTCTCCATTAACCCAATTCATTGTTAGCCAAGTTAACCTAGACTAGGTCCCTCTTTCTCAAGTAGCGGCTAAGTCTAAAAGGCATGAATCAAAGTTTGCAACCATTAAATATATCATTGAAGCATGAACTAGGCTAAATAATCAACACTCAATCATAAACAAGTATTAAATTAAATACCCATAAGGTTTACACACTAGGGTTGGGTTACAACCCTAGTAAGAATCTAGCTACTCATAATGAAAATTGCAGAAAATAAAGAAGAAACGCTAATTAAACTCATAATGAAAGATTAAAATGATGAAATCTAATGTTTAAACACGAAAATAATCTAAAACTTCCTAAGATGGTAAAAAGAAATGGTTACAGCAGCTTTGAACGTTCAAACTTAACCTAAATTTATGAAACTCGCCTATTTATATTGGGCCAAAAATCACTGACAAAAATGCCCCTCGGAAGGTTCTGCTGTCGCACAACTCCATGTGCGGTCCGTAGATTTCTTCAGTTGACAGGACAGAAGATTCTGCAGTCGCACACTTCTGAAAGGCGTTGGGACTTGGTCTTCTGCACATTCTCTGAACTTGAAAATATTTGTTAGTGTAGACCCTATTTTGCGGTCGCACAATTCGTGTGCGGTCTGCACATTTGTCAAACTCCAGTTGGGCTCTTTAGCTTGGGTTGCAGTCGTAGATGGAATCCTGCAGTCTGCAATTTCTTCTTTAGACCGCACATCTCTACTTTTGCGCCCTTTATTGCCTTGTGCTTCAGAACACTTCTTTTTGAGTCAGATTTCATCATGGGAGACCAAACTTCCCGATGTTTCACAAGAGTATTAAGAAAATTCTGGGTGCCAAGAGAGAGTCATGACAAAACGGGTAAGAGCTTGTAACATGGTTATCAAATGAGAAGGTAGAGGCTCAAAAGGGTTGACTAGGGATAATGGCATTGGTTGGCAATAGAAAACTCAAAGGGGCCAAGGAGAGCCTACAATCACTTCTCAAACCAAGTAAAACATAGGATTTCACCGTGAAATGCATTCGCAGAAAGTTCTAAACCCTTCGCACGGATACTTGGACTAGCAATAATTCATCTCACCCCTCACGCAACAAGATTGTAAAAAGGATATAGTTGAGAACCTACAACAACCACATTCAAGTTTAAAGATCACTATGGTCCAATTAAACCACTCGATGATTACAAAAGTCAACACAAGAGTCACAAAGTCACTAACTAGAGCTAATTCTTTTGAAAATCTTATCTCTAACCATAAGAACGTAATTAAGTGTGTTGGTGCCATATGAAGCATGGTTGACTCTTCGAGCATGACTTAATTAGGTCTTTTTATTTATTATTACTACTATTATTACCTAAACACAAAAATGGACTCATTCCCTTATTGAGGTTGTCATGCCATCCATCGTTGGGACGAGTCACCCGATTCAAACAACAACTACCTTTGGAAAGAATCATGGCGTTAAGAAAACCAAAAGCTTATTATCTACTAAAACATAAAAGAATCTACTAAACAAAACAAGAACTAATACGCTACTAAAATATAAAAAGAAGCTAATAAAGCAAAACAACGATAAAGAAGCTAATGAGCAAAACTATTAAAAATAGAATGAATATACATAGTAAGAGACAGAGAAGATATATACATACAAATAAGAAAAGAGATAATATCATAAAATTATTACAGACCAAATATATCAAAGTGTCAAATGTGTTAAATAAACTCCACTCCCCCCTCCCCCCGAATAAAAATAAACATTGTCCTAAATGCTTAGCAAAATAATAGTAAAAGAGGGAAAATGTGAAGAAAATTCCCTATGGCTCCTTGGACATCACTATGTCCCCAGCAATATCATTGCCCTCAGGATCAACCAACTGAATCTCATCATCCTCAACTCAAGGTATGGCTGGGTTGGCGAACATCTGATGCACTGCCTTAACTGCAAGGTCTGGCTCGTCAGACTGGCTAGCTGGTGCCACCGGTGCAGATGGTGCTGAACGATCTGGGGCGGAATGGTGTGGGTAAATTAGCATATCATATGGGAGATCTTCGGCTATAGCAATCATGGTCACCTCTCTTTGAAGCTTGTCCATTGACTTCTTGCTGGCCTGGGACTTCCTCATCTTCTTTACTTCCTTTCCCAGCTCTTCAATCACCGACTAGTGTTGTACCAAGGTGTCCATGATTGTCTTCTGATTCTCCAGAATCTTCTTCAATGTCTCCTCAATGTCAGAAGGAACTTGTGATGCCTATGAGGTGGACTATGCTGCAACAGTACTGGAGAAGTCAGACAACTTTACAGTAGCTATCTGCATCCAGTTGTTGAGACTTGCCAATGTCTGGGAGACTCGCAGTGTAGATAATGGGTGAGTAGGCATGGGCATTGGCTTCAAAGCCAAGGTGGGAGCTGTGGCAGGAGCTGTAGTAGGGGATGTGGATGATGGAATAGCAATAGCTATGGCACTAGAGGAAGGATCAGTCAAAGTGGGTGGAACATCAACTGTCTCAGGAGCTACCACTACTGGCTCATCAGACTAGCCTGTGGTGGTAGGAGGCTAAACATTCTTCTTCAGGTTGCTCGCATCTATTAGTGAGTACCAAGTAAAAGGCTTCTTCGTCTTTGACTTTGTGTTATAATTCCCTGGCTCTACCTTTGCATCGGTCAGATATTCTGTAATATTGTTGGGATATGGGTAGGACGAGTCATCTTCCTAAGCGATAACTGAGATGTTGGCCGACATCACAATACCCACATTGATTGGGTACCCGGCCATAATAGAAGCCACCAGAACTGCCTTAGGAATTGAAAGGTTAGTCTCATTCTGAAATGGATCCAACCTGCTGCATATAAAGGTTTGCTACCCTTTCACCTCAAAACTCAACATACTCCGGTGGATGGGAACCCCAACATCAATCCATGGTGGTGGTGGCCCTAGTGGTGCCAGAATCTCCGCTAACCAAGGACGGACCTCGTCTCCCATTGCACACTTCTCCAAATACTCTTTTGGTTCAACATCCTCGAAGCCCAAGTATGTGTTGCGTGTATGCTGATCAAACCTCACATTGAGGTTACGTACTTTGGTTACCTTCGTCCCCTTTTTTATATGGGCCACGTTGGCATAGAATTCACAGACTAGGTACTCTTTGTCATCCACAACGCTCTGGGTGAACCACATCTACCCCTTGCTTTCCTTGAACTGTCTCAAAACAGATACGTTGTACCTCTCCAAATCTGTCAACAGGAACTGTCGCTTAAGAGTTAGTGACCTCGCTGGCCACCACATACAAAAGCTGGTGAAGGTAGCCAGGCTGACAAAGCGTTCCTCCCAAACCTCATTTTCTTTGATCTTTCATGGTTGGCAGCTATAACATCTCCCCATCTGCCATCATATGGGATATCATGAACTAGTGCATCCTGTGCCTCAAGGATTGGTGCAATTGATGGATCTGAAGCCCGACTAGCACTCTCCGGCCCCTTGGAAGTGCTATGCAATGAGGAAGACTCGTCCCTGAGTTGGTATCTCGCTTGCAGCCTTGACTGTACGGCCGACTTCTCACGAACAGAGGCTGAGTTGCCCTCTAATACTTCCCTAGACAGGACATATGAGCTCATCTTAGAGTGATCTGAACCTCTCCCTCTGCCGGTTGTTTCTTTCTTCCTTATTGTATTTGGTTGGCCAAAGGTTAAGGCACTCTTGCCTCTACCCCGAGAAGGTTCACCTCTCCCTTTTGAAGTGTCGCCTCGTCCTCTAGATCGAATCATTGTCTGTATCAAGAAAAGGTGATTGTTAGGTGCAATTCAATGTTCAAACATACATAGGAGACATACAAGTAAAGGATAACCAGAGTACACAGTGAGGGAATTCAGTTAGATCATGCTTGCAGGGAACAAAATCTGCGGTCCGCATAATGTTTCTTGCGGCCGAAGATGAGGAATTGCGAGCTGCATATTTTTGTTGTGCGGCCGCAAAAGTGAAGTGCGGATTGCACAATTTCACTTGCGGTCGTAACTCTGAAACACAAAAATGCCAACTCTATGATGATAGAGAATTGGCTAATTTACGGCCGCAACAGGATTTCTGCGGTCCACATAATTTAACTTACGGCCGCACATTGGAGTCTCATCATGCGGCCACACATTGAATAAAGATAAGCATTGTCATCAATGCTTAACAAAATAAGAGTAAAATTGGGGAAAGAATGAAGAAAACTCCCTATGGCTCCTTGGACATCTCTGTGTCCCTAACAATGTAACCGCCCGCAGGCTCATCTAACTGAATCTCATCCTCCTCAACTCTGGGTGTGGCTAGGTTGGTGAACATCTGACGCACTGCCTTGGCAGTGTCGGCAGTAAGGTCTGGCTCCTCAGACTGGCCAGCTTATGTCACCGGTGTTGTTGGTGCTATAGGATTTGGACCCGAATGGTGTGGGTCAATTAGCATGTCAAAGGGAAGATCTCTGGTTGTAGCAAGCCTTGTCACCGGTCTCCATAGCTTGGCCACTAACTTCTTACTAGCATGGGACTTTCTCATCTTCTTTACTTCTTTTACCACATCTTCGATCACTGACCAGTGATGTATCAAGATAGACATAATAGTGTTCTGATTCTCCACGAGCTTCTTCAATGTCTCTTCAACTGTCGGGGAAAATTGATGTTCCTGAGCAGTAGACTATGCTGCAACAGTACTAGATAAATCATACAGCTTTGCAGTGGCTGTTTACATCCAGTTGTTGAGGCACGCTAAATGTCTAGGAGACTCGCAGCATAGAGTGGGGCAAACATGGGCACCGGCTTCAAAGCCAAGGCAGGAGCTGTGGCAGGAACTGTATTAGGGGCTGTGGATGATGGCAGAGGAATCACTGCAGCACTGGAGGAAGGCTCGGCTGAAGTGCATGGAACATCAACTACCTCAACAGATAACGTAGCAGGCTCAATACACTGTCCCGCGGTGGTAGGAGGCTAAACTTTCTTCTTTGGATTGTCCGTATCCATCAGTGAATACCAAGTAAAAGGCTTCTTCGGCCTCACCTTTGTGTCATAATCTCTCGGCTCTACCCTTACATCCGTGAGATATTCTGTAATAGTGTTGGGATACGGGTAGGACGAGTCATCTTCCCAAGCAATCACTGAGGTGTTGGCCGATATCACAGCACCCACATTGATAGGGTACCCGGCCATAATAGAAGCAACCAAAATTTCCCTAGGAATCACAAGGTAGTCTCATTCTGAGTCGAGTCCAGTCTGCTGCAGACAAAGGTTTTCCAACCCTTCACCTCGAAACGAAGAGGGCTCCGATGGATAGGAACCCCAGTGGCAATCCATGGAGATGGTGGCCCCGTTGCTGTTAGAATCTCTGCTAACCAAGGTCATGCTGCGTCTCCCAATGCATTCTTCTCCAAATATTCCTTTGGCTCAACATTTTCAAATCCTAAGTATGTGTAGAGTGAATGTTGATAAAATCTCACTTTTAAGTTTCGTACTTTAGTCACTTTGGTCCCCTTTTTGATGTGAGACATATTTTCAAAGAATTCCCAGACCAGGTACTCTTTGGTGTCCACTACACTTTGAGTGAACCATATCCACCCCTTGCATTCCCTAAACTGTCTCAGCATTGTTGGGTTGTACCTCTCCAAATACTTCAATACAAATTGTCGCTTGACAGTTAGTGACCTCAGTAACCACCATGTACCAAAGTTGGTGAAAGCAGCCAAACTAACAAATCAGTCCTCCCAAACCTCTTTCTTCTTCCACCTTTCAAGGCCAGCAGCTGTAGCATCTCCCTATCTACCATCATTGGGGATATCCTGAACTGGTGTAACCTGTGCCTCAGAGACAGGTATGGCCGATGGATCAGAATCCTGACTAGCACTCTCCGAGTCCTCGAAAGTGCTATGATATGAGGACGGCTCGTCCTTGAGTTGGTACCTCCCTTGTGGCATTGACTATACGGTCGGCTGCTCCTGAATAGAGGCTGAGTTGCCTCTGATGCTTCCCTAGACGAGACATATGAGCTCGTGTCAGAAATATCTACACCCCCCTACCGGTTATAGCTTTCTTTGCAATTGTCTTTTGTTGGCAAAGGGGAAGGGCACTCTTTCCTCGACCACCCCGAGATGGTTCACCCTTCCCTTTAGAAGTGTCGCCTCTGCCTCTAGATCGAACCATTGTCTGTATCAAGCAAAGGCAACTGTTAATTGTAATTCAATGTTCAGATATACACAGGAGATATGCAAGTATACACCAGAACACATAGTGAGGTTCACAGTTAAAGCATGCTTGTAGGAGAAGGATCTACAGTCCGTACAAGTTTCTTGCGGCCATAGATGAGTCCTTGCGAACCACACAATTTTGTTTTGTAGAAGTGAAGTGCGGGCCGCACAATTTTACTTGCGGCCACATCTCTGAAACCCAAAATATGCCAACTCTATGATGATAGAGAATTGGCTGATGTGCAACCGCAACACGATTTCTGCAGTCCGCACAATTAAACCTACGACGCACATTAAAGTCTCAAAGTAGGGACTCTCTAATCATAGTAAAATTATATTTCTGCGCCCGCAGATGGGAATTCTGTGGTCCGCATATTTTACCTTGTGGTCGTAGATCCCTTCTTCACTAATGATACCCAAGAATCAATTTATACAGACCGCATAAATTCTACTGCCGTATAATTCAAAACTTACGAATAGTTTAGTTATTTCATTTTAGGTTTTGCAATTTTGTGCTCAATTTGACATGGTAACATCATAGAGACATGAAAATATTTTGACCTAGTCCCCATAGAGCATGTATTAGTTAATCCACTACAGATTTACCCCCCAACATGGATGTAAAATTGAATTCTATTGACAAATGGCCTAAAAATGACTAAAAGTCTACAAATTAAAGGAAAACAAATTAACAAGAAATTATAGCATACTAGGTGAATGAGTGTGATGAGTGACTGATCAAAGATGTTGTGTGTGTGGACAGATAGATTCAACAAGAAATTTCAAGAAAGTACTGTTTTTGTACTCAGAGAGGGAAAAAATGTAACATCTGCCCTAGTTCCTCTATTTATACGACTTGGGTAGCTAAGGGGAAAAGGGGAGAGTGCGGCCGCACAATTTTATCTACGGTCCACACTCTGTTACCTGGTGACATTAAGTTAGCAATTTGTTTGCGGTCCGTACAATTATGTGTGCAACCACCGATTTCATGTTGCGACCGTATATTGCCTTTTGCGGTCACACATCGACCTTTTCTCTAACAGACTAAACTCCAGAGAATTGACATTTTGCACCTTTCATTTGTGCGGTCTGGAAGCTAATTGCGCATCCATAGTAAACTTTTGTTGTGGCAACCATAAATGTGCGGTCCGCACAAATCAACTGTGGTCCACTCTTCTTTCAGCACTTAGCCACATTTTTGTCCACAGTTCCTGTAAGTTACACTCAGCCCTGTAGCACACTTCAAATCAAGTTAGAGCAAAAATAACAACTATCTACCAAAGGAAAAAGAAAAAAAATATGGGTTTCCTCTCAAGAAGCGTCTGATTTAACGTCGTGGAACGATGCATAATAACATCAATTAAAATGAATGACCGCCACTATGTGGCTATCTCGAACCTTTCCCAAAAAGTGCTTTACCCGGTGACCATTGACTCGGAATACTTTATTATTTTTGTTCTTCAAGTCCAATGCACGAAAAGGTGTCACACCCACAATTTCCAAGGACCACTCCATTTAGACTTTAACTTCCCGAAAAACATCCTCAACCTTGAGTTGAACAACAATACAAGATCATCCACCTTGAAATCCTTATTCCAAATGTATTTGTCATGAAGATTATCTTTTCTTTGTACAAGGATGAACATGTATTGGCGTGGTAGCGTAACTCATCCAATTCATTCAAATATGAAACCCTCTAGTTAGCGGCTACATCCCAATCAAGATTCAACTTCTTTAGAGCCCACATGGCCTTATGCTCAAGTTCCACCGGAAGGTGACAAGCTTTCCCGAACACCAACTGGTATGGTGACATTCCGATATGTATTTTGTAAGTTGTCCGATAAGACCATAATGCATCATCAAGCTTCTTGGACCAATTCATCCAGTTAGCATTCAGTGTTTTGGACACAATACTCTTTATCTCCCGATTGGCAACTTCAACTTGACCTCTAGCTTGTGGATGATAAGGAGTCATGACTTTATTAGTAACACCATACTTGATAAGTAAAGTGTCGTAAGCCTTATTGCAAATATGTGACCCCCCAGCGCTTATAATTGCCCGTAGAGTACGAAACCTTGTGAAAGTATTCTTCTTCAAGAATGACACCACACTTCTCGCCTCATTGTTGGGTAGAGCAACGACTTCAACCCATTTGGACACATAATCCACCGCGACTAAGATGTAGGTGTTTCCACAAGAACTCACAAAAGGACCCATGAAGTCAATACCCCACACATAAAAACTTTCAATCTCCAAAATGGTAGTGAGAGGCATTTCATTTTTCTTTGAGATTCCACCAGCCCGTTGACATTCATCACATCTTTTCATAAGTTCACTAGCATCCTTGTAAAGAGTGGGCCAACAGAAACTACAACTCAGCACTTTGGCCGCCGTCGGAAAAGGAGTCATTGATTTCAAAGACATCATGCGGCTTCCCCTCTTCCTCCAAATGAGAAAAGTGGTCCGCCAGTCCCTTTTTCATATTGGATGTCAATATTATACTCTTGCAACAAAAGCACACATCTCACCAACTGAGCTTTGGAGTCCTTCTTGCTTATAAGATAACAAAGCGCCGCATGATCCGCGTGGATAATGATCTTTGCACCCATCAAGTATGGGCGTAACTTCCCAATTGCAAACATAATGGCAATGAGCTCTTTCCCCATAACGGTATATTGACTTTGGCACTATTCATGGTCTTACTAGCATAGTAGAGCAGATGAAAAATCTTGTTGATGCATTGCCCCAAAATAACCCCAACCGCTACATCACTTGCATCACACATGAGTTCAAAAGGGACACTCCAATTTGGAGCGGTGATGATGGGAGTAGTTGTCAACTTGAACATCATAAATTCAAAAGCTCTCATGCAATCATCATTGAAGTTGAACTTAGAATCCTTCTCAAGAAGCTTGCACAACAGATTCATAACCTTTGAGAAATCTTTGATGAAGCGCAGGTAGAAACCCGCGTTGCCTAAGAAACTCCGCACACCTTTTACCGAAGTTGGAGGTGGAAGTTTAGAAATCACCTCAATATTTACCTTTCCAACTTCAATTCCATTCTTTGAGATTTTGTAGCCAAAGACAATGCCTTCCTCGACTATGAAATGACATTTCTCCCAATTGAGCACCAAATTCGTCTCTTCACATCTTACCAACACTCTATCCAAATTTTCAAGACAAATATCAAAAGAATCTACAACCACCGAGAAGTCATCCATGAAAACTTCAAGGTAGTCCTCCACCATGTCCGTGAAAATAGCCATCATAAACCTTTGAAACATCGCTGTGCATTACACAAACCAAATGGCATCTGCTTGAGGGAGAAAGTACTATAGGGACATGTAAATGTTGTTTCCTCTTGATCCTCCGGAGCAATAAAAATTTGGTTTTAGCCCGAATACCCATCAAGAAAATAATAGAAAGCACGGCCGGCCAAACTATCAATCATTTGATCTTAGAAAGGAAGTGGAAAATGATCATTCCTTGTGAATTTGTTGAGCTTGCGATAGTCCACACACACCCTCCATCCAGTTACTGTTCTTGTAGGAATCAACTCGTTCTTGTCATTGGTAACAACCGTCATGCCCCCTTCTTTGGGACACATTGAACCACTAAAGTACATGAACTATCAGAGATGGAGTAGATAACCCCGGCATCCAACCACTTGATAATCTCCTTCTTGACAACTTCTTGCATAGCTTCATTGAGTCTCCTTTGATGTTCAATAGATGGTTTGGCACCTTCCTCCAAGTTGATCTTATGCATGCAAAATGCGGGGATTATCCCCCAAACATCCGCCAAAAGTCCACCCAATGGCCTTCTTTCTCTTTTGTAGCACCGCCAAAGTTGAGTCTACCTGCACGTTAGTCAAACAAGAGGAAAGAATAACTGGTAAAGTAGAACAAGGACCAAGAAATTCATACCGATGATGTGGAGATAATGGCTTCAACTCCAAGGTTGGAGGCTCCTCAATAGAAGGCTTTGTAGGAGGAGTTGTCCTACTTTCAAGATCCAAGGATAACTTTTGGGGTGCATAGTTGTACGACCCCATTACTTGCAAAGAGTTCATACATTCCATGAAGCCATCCATGTAGTCATCATTAAAGTTAAGAAAGACGGCCTCCAACATATCACCCACATTGATCATAACACTTGTATCATCAACAATAACATTGGTCACCAAATCCACAAAAGAGCACACCTCATTGCTATTTGGTTGCCTCATTGACTTACACACATGGAAAACTAGATTTTCATAACCAACCCGGAAGGTAAGTTCTCCGGCTTCAACAACATAAAGAGCCTTCTCCGTATCAAGGAAAGGTATTCCAAGAATGATCGGTACATCATAATAAACTCTACAATATAGAATGACAAAATCCTCTGGAAGAATGAATTTATCAACACGAAGCAAGACATCTTCAATCACTCCCAAAGGTCTATTCATAGTACGATCGTCCATTTGCAATCTCATAGAGGTGGGTCTTGGTTGCCAAATTCCCAAGGTCTTGAAAACTGAACAGGGTATCAAATTGATACTTGCCCTAAGATCACAAAGAGCTTTTGCAAACTCGGCACTTCCACTTATACAAGAAATCATGAAAGCACCGGGATACTCCAACTTAGGAGCTATTGAGTGTACAATTGCACTCACTTGACGAGTGACTTTGATGGTTTCAAAATTTATTGACTGCTTTGTTGTCACGAGTTCCTTCATAAACTTTGCATAGCCAGGTATTTGTTTCAAAGCTTCATCTAATGGCACATTGATTGAGAGACACTTCATCATTGGAATGAACTTATTGAACTAATTCTCGCCATTTTGCTTGGCAAGTCTTTGAGGATATGGAGCTGGAGGCTTAGGCAATGGTGCATGTGATGATCTGATAGGCCATTTTTAATTTTAACCTTCATTGATGTATTTCGAGACCTTCAAACTTCCTCGATTCGCATGTGTAATCCTTATCTTTTTTTGGAATTTTTTTTTATATGTGAAAAACGAAAGAAAATGTGAAATTTTACCTTTAAAATTCATTTGAGTTGACTTCGATCAATATTTTGAGAAAACAAACCCGGATTAGTGTTTTGACAGTTCCGGTGTATCCGTATCGTGATTTGGGACTTGGGCATATGCCTAGAATCAATTTTGGAAGTCCCTAACTTGAATTATCGCCATTTGACGGAAACTAGAAATTTAAAGGTTTAAAGAATTCCTAAATTTGACCATAATTGGATTTTTGTTGATATCGGGTCCCGATTTGGATTCTGAGAGTTCGATCAGCTTTGTAACAATATTTATGACTTATGTACAAAATTGAAAGTTATTCTGAGGTGTGTAGGCACGTTTTTCGTTAGTTTTTGAAAAAAACAAACAAACTAAAGGTTTGATTTTATAAAGCTTGAATTTTTAAATTTTGACTGAAGATGTGAATTTTGAGAAAACGACTCCGGAATGAAATTTTGATGATTCTAATAGTTTCATATGGTGAATTTGGACTTAGGAGCATGTCCGGATTTGGATTTAGATGTTCGTAGGACAATTCGGCGCAGTTTGGCGAAAGTTGGAAAATAGAAGATTTTTGAAAAGTTTGACCGGGAGTTGACTTTATTGATATCGGGGTCAAAATTCAATTCTGGAAATTGGAAAAGATCCATTTTAGCATTTATGACTTGCATGCAAAATTTGGGTTCATTCCAGATTGACTTGATAGGTTTCGGCATCGAATATAGATTTGAAATTCATTAGTTTTTATTAAGCTTGAATTGGGGTGTGATTCATGTTTTTAGCATTGTTTGATGTGATATGAGACCTCGACTAAGTCCATAATATGTTTGGAGACTTGTTGGTGTGTTCGGACGGGGTCCCAAAGGGGCTCGGGTGAGTTTCCGAGTAGTTCGGGTCATTTTTAACTGCTGGTTTTTTAAAGCAATGTGCGAAATTTTTGGGTAGAGCTGATTTTGGAAGCTTATATCTCGAAATCTATATGGAATCTGGAAATTATCAAAACATGAAAATTGTAGGCCGTTGATTCTACTTTCCATAATGATAAACCATTAATCATTTGGACATTTGTATAGAAAGTTATGATCTATTGACTAAAGGATGATATGGCAGATTTTGGCTACAGTAGTGTGCATCGCGAGAAATTTCTGCTGCAAAAGGCTGGATTTCAGAGATTATATCTCGCAATCTATAAGGAATTGGGAGATGGGCAAAACATAAAAGTTGTAGTCCTTGGTATCTAGTTTCCAGAAAGATAAACTATTTATCATTTGGGAATTTGTACAAAACGTTATGATTGATTAACCGAAGCTTGGTACTGCAATTTTCACTGCAATTTCTATTTAGAAAGTTGAAGTAGGTCGCATTTTAAAGATGCGACCTACCTTGGCAGAAGCTATATTTTGGGGTTTCGGCCAGTTTAACATATTTGGAGCTATGGAACTCGGATTGAAGCGATATTTGAGGCGATTTTTACCATATGGATTGGGGTAAATGTTCTATATCCAGAAGTGATTATACTTCATGATTTCATGGTTATTTTCATCAAGCATTAGTGAATCAAATAGAAGAAAATGAAGAAATTTGTAAAACATTTCAAGAACGAAAATTTTAGATTTGGAGGTCGAGTTGTTATCAGAATTTGATAAAATTGGTATGGGTGGACTCGTAATTGAATGGGTTGTCAGATTTTATGAGTTTCGTCATATTCCGATACATGGGCTCCATGGGTAATTTTTGAGTTAAATTTAGGATTTTGTTGGAAAAATAGTATTTTCATATGGACCTAATTTCTATAATTAGTATTGACTGAATTGAATTAATTTGGATAGATTTAAGAGGTCTGTAGGTCAATTCAAGCAAGAAGGCAATTTTTGGAATATCGGCATAACTTTAAAAATGTAAGTATCTTGCCTAACCTTGAGTGGGGGAATTACCCATTAGGCATCGAGTCTTATATTCCATTTGTGAAAATGTGAAAAACCGTGTACGCGAGGTGACGAGTATGTACTCGGGCTTAAATGTGCAAAGTTTATTGGGTTAAAGTCTTGGGCATATTGTGTAGTAAATTGGATAATTGTTGGCATTTATTAAATCATCTATTTGCCATGCCTCAATTCGCATTTGTTGAATTTGTTTTTATATTACAATTTGATGTGATTATTACTTGTATATTTTTGTGGATTCCGTGAGTTTGATGATATATATTTCTTGGAATTTAATTTGATTATGGATTTTTCCTCTGTAAATAAGTAATTAAATAAGCTTAAGAAGAGGTGTTAGTATATTTACGAAACAATTGGATAAAAGAAGGTGTTGTCCTATGATGAGTTATTTTTTCATCTCTGTTTTTATTTTGAGGTTTTATACACATTGCGTGGAATCTTGGGCTATTTGTTGTGAAATTAATTGATTTTGTTATATCTTTGGAGTTGGTTGTGTCCATTGGGCAAATTATGATATGAATTGATTTTATTATGTTGCCGTGATAATATTCTGTGTAAATTATTGTGTTAATTGAGTTATTATTATTTTGACGATATAAGGGTGGCATTCAACTGTTGATATTATGTGGGTATAAGGGTGGCATTTCACTGCGGTTATGTGTGTTGGGATATTATCTGGGCGGAGTGATAATGGTGTCTATAGGAGAGATAAGGGTGGCTATAAGAGTGATAAGGGTGGCTATTGATATTGTCAGGGCGGAGGGATAAGGGACGCTATTATAGGAGTGATAAGCATGACTATAGGAGAGATAAGGGTGGCTATTGTCAGGAATGATATGTGATGATGGTGAGTTATTGCGTTGGTAATTTTTATGTGATGCTATGATTTTCCTTGTGTTTATTTTTGTATCTTGTGCAATTTGCCTTGTTGTTTCGGTAAACATGATAATAGTCTGATCTATGTTGAAATTTGGAGCCTGTGGCTATTGCCAGGCAGATTATGAAATGAAATGTGGGCACGAGGTGCCATGAGTAAATAATGATGATATTGGCACGTGAATTGTCCGTGTAGTTGTGATATGAAATGTGGGCAAATGGTGCCATGGTTAAATGATAATGATATTGGCACGTGAGTTGTCCGTGCAGTTGTGATAAAGAAATTGGCACGAGGTGCCGTGGAAATATGAAAGTGGGCAGAGACCCGTATTTTATGATTTTGAAATGAGGTGTCACATGGTGACTTTTATACTTGAAAGAGATTTATTGGAAAGAATTATATTTGAAAGATATTTATTTGAAGGGATTACATTTGAAAAATATTTAATTGAAAAAATTATATTTGAAAGATATTTATTCGAAGGGAGTATATTCGAAATATATTTATTAGAAAGTATTATATCCTGTAGATTATTATGTGAGAAGCATATAGGCGAAAGATTTATATTTGAAGGACTTGATTTAATTGGATGTACTTGTATTTATTATTTGTTGAGAAAAATTAATGGTGTTCTTGTTGCCCTCTTGTGCTTATCACTGGTTGATCAATGTTGCCATTATTGTTATTTGTTTCCTATTATTTTTGTATACTATATCGCACAGGTTACTAGACTAGTGAGTATCTTGACTGTACCTCGTCACTACTCCACTGAGGTTAGTCTTGATACTTACTGGGTACCGACTGTGGTGTACTCATACTACACTTCTACACATTTTTGTGCAGAGCCAGGTATTGGAGTTATTGGACTTGGGACAGAGTTAAAGTGTGATCGCAAGGATTCAAGGTAGAGCTGCTTCGTCGTCGCAGTCCCTTGGAGTCTTTCCATTTTATTGTACTGTTAATTATTAATGAAACAATATTGAGTATTTGATCCTTGAGATCATTTCATGTATTCAGTTAGAGTTCATGACTCAGTATTACCAGTCTTGGGAGGTTGTTTGTAATTATTTCCGCTGTTAGTTTCTATTAAAAATTTTAAAAAAATGTCTTGAATTGTAATTATAATCGGCTTACTTAGTCTTAGAAACTAAGTGCCATCACGACGCCTGTGGTGGAATTTTGGGTCGTGACAGTGCCTTAGCCCTTTGCACTATCGGCTCCAGTATGTCAATAATGTGATCCCTAGACGGGTTCACCTCCTCTTGAGTCGCTTTCACACTATCATCAATATCAATCTGAACATCATCATTTGATTGCACCACATTGTTCAGGACCTCTTCTTCTTGTACCTCTTTCTCATCATCCACAAGTTGTCTTTGACTTGAGGTGGGTGTATTCCCACCTCTTCCACTTCGTGTAGTAACGGCCATACCATGTCCCATGTTGTTTCCACACTTTAGGTTTACTACCGTGTCACTTGGTAGTGCCCCCTTAGGACAAGAATTTAGAGCTTGAGAGATTTTCCCCATTTGAGCTTCTAAGTTTCGGATTTATGTGGTATAAGAGGAAAGTTGGGCATCCGAATCAGCATTCTTTTCCATCATTTGCTTAAATATATTCTCAATACGCCCCATCTCATTATTTGAAGAACTTGGACTATGGGAAGGTAAGGCGGGTTGCTCGGTTGTTGATACATTGGGGGCCTTTGAAAACCCGACCCACGATTGCCTTGATTATTGTTCCATCTGCCTTGATTGTTACCTCCCCCCCCCCCAATTTCCTTGATCATTGCCACTATAATTTCCTTGATAGTTGTTGTTATGCCAATTCCCTTGATTGTTGCCACCACTCCAATTTCCTTGGTTGTTAGAATTCCAATTTCCTTGATGGCTTGCCCATGGTCATACAACTCTTTGCAAAGGTGGATCACGTTCGGATCACCATGTGGATCATTAGCCCGCGATTACCATGTTGATGATGTTTCCGCCATTTCATCCAAAATCTCACACGCCTCTGCATAGGGTGTAGTCATAATGTTACCACCGGCAAGTTGATTTACTACACATTGGTTGGTTGTGTTAATCCCACGATAGAAGGTTTGTTGAATCATGTTTTCCATCATATCATTGTTGGGACATTCCTTGACCATTATTCTGTACCGCTCCCAAATCTCGTGTAGTGGTTCATTCGGCTCTTGCTTTAATGCCAAAATCTCATCTCGAAGTGTAGCCTTGTGTCCTAGAGAGAAGAACTTAGAGATAAACTTTTCTGCCAACTCATCCCAAGTGTGAATGGAATGGTTTGGCAAATGTTCCAACCAATCAAAAGCTTTCCCCCGTAGAGACATTTATTTGTTTGCTCCCCCAACAAGTGTCCACAAGACTCTTCAAATGTTTGTACGCATTTTGACTTGGAGCACCGGTGAAGAAACCTCGTTGCTCTAGCAAAGTGAGCATCACATTGGTAATTTGAAAGTTACCTGCCCGAATACGATGAGGGACTATTTCACTAGCATATCCTTCATTGGGTAACACCCGGTGTGGAGCCGCTAGTGGTGGAGGTGGGGGTGGAGCGGGTACATTGTCATGAGGCACTCGGCCTCTTCTATTGGCTTGAGGTTCAAGAGGAACTTTATCAACTTGATCATCCTTGACGTCCACATCCCCCAAAGGTAAATTTTCGAGCTAATTGTTCGCCATGGTTATACCTACGATTTCTCAAACAAGTTAGTAACATGAAAGAAAAGAATATATTCCAAAAACACACCCAAATACATAGCTAACACCGTTTTAACTCCCCCCGTAACGACACCAAAAATTGATCCACGTCCAATCTGCACTCAATAGTGAGTGGAAACGGTCGTTGGAAGAACAGTACCCAACAAGAGTCAGGGTCGATTTCCACAGGGGTGTTAGGAGTATACACTTCACGAAAGCGAAAGGAATCACAAAATTGCACTTCCACAACAAGTTTTAATTTTTAATTCTAATTTTACTCTAGCAATTATAAACTAAGAAAAGAAACTAGAAGCGAATAAGTGTTTTTGGTATTTTTCCAAATAGTTTAAAGGCTTAGGGTTGTGACCATAACCTAGGTATTTGCCTAATGGGTTAAAGATGTTAATGCTTGTTTTGTTGATTCGGGTGTATTATAGCTCTCAAAGCTACGTTACCCACTCAATACCTTCTGGTTAAAGAGTGAATTTTCCCAATTTGGTTCTCTCAAGTCCAAATGGGTATCAACCAAAACAATTGATAAGAGCTCAAGTCGGGTTATTACTATATCTAGGTTGAACCCTTTAATTGGGTTAATCAATCTCTCAATTGACCCAATTCCTTGTTAGCTAAGTTTTCCTAGACTAGGTCCCTCTTTCTCATGTAGAGACTAAGTCAAGTAGGTATGAATCAATGTTTGCAACTATTAATTCTAAAATTGAAGCATGAACTAATCTAAATAATCAACATCCAATCATAAACAAGCACTAAATTAGATACCCATAAGGTTCAAACACTAGTGTGAGGTCACAACCCTAGTAAAGGTTTAGCTACTCATAATGGTGTTTGAAGAAAATAAAGAAGAAAAGCTAATTAAACTCATAATGGAATATTAAAATGATGAAATCTATTGTTAATACAGCAAAATAATGTAAAGCTTCCAAAAGTAGTAAAGAAAAATGGCTACAGTAACTTCAGGTGTTCACACTTGTCCTAATTTTGTGAAACTCGTCTATTTATACAGGGCTGAAAAGCTCGAACAAAAATGCCCCTCAGAAGGTTCTGCGTCCGCACAATTCCATGTGCGGTCCGCAAATTTTTCAGATGGCAGGAAGTGGAGTTATGTGGCCGCGCATTTCTGGACTGCGGTCGTGAGGCAATCTTTTGCGGCCGCACATTTCCGGACTGCGGTTGCACAATTCTTATGCGGTCCGCAATTCACAAAGGTTCCTGGACTTTATATTTTTGCATACTCTCTGATCTTCGACTCTTAGCCCAGTTCTGCAGTTGCACATTACTGAAAGGTCTGCTAGATTTTTCTTCTTATTTGCGGCCGCAGATGAAATTGTGGACCACACATTTGTGCTTATGCGCCCTTTATTTCCTTGTGCTTTAGAACACTAATTTTTTGAGCCGGATTTCATCTCGGGAACAGAATTCACTACTTTTGGACTAAAACAAAAGCTAAAAGGTATTAATAAGCAGTCAAAATCCCCACTTATCAAACACTTAGCCAAAGTTTTGGTCCACAGTTCCTGTAAGTCACATTCAGCCCTGTAGCACACTTCAAATCAAGTTAGAACAAAAATAACACCTAACTACAAAAGTAAAAGGAAAAGAAACATGGGTTGCCTCCCAAGAAGCATCTGATTTAACGTCGCGAAACGACGCAGAATACCCTCAAGTGAAATGAATAACCTCCACGACATGGCTATCTCTAACTTTTCGCAAGTAGTGCTTCATCTGGTGACCATTGACTTAGAATACTTCATTATTTTTGTTCTTCAAGTCTAATGCACCAGGAGTCACTCCCATAATTTCAAAAGGACACCTCAATTTAGATTTTAGCTTCTCGGGAAACATCCTCAACCTTGAATTGAACAACAATACAAGATCACCCACCTTGAACTCTTTGTTCCAAATGTATTTGTCATGAAGATATTTCATCTTTTCTTTGTACAAGGACAAACTTGCATAAGCATGGTGCCGGAACTCATCCAATTCACTCAAGTGTGCCACCCTCAAGTTAGCAGCTACATCCCAATCAAGACTCAACTTCTTTAGAGCCCACAAGGGCTTTTGCTCTAGTTCCACCGGAAGATAACAAGCTTTTCCAAATACCAACCTGTATGGAAACATTCCGATAGGTGTTTTGTAAGCCGTCCGATAAGCCCATAATGCATCATCAAGCTTCTTGGACCAATCCGTCCGAGTAGCATTTACCATTTTGGACAAGATACTCTTTATCTCCCGATTGGAGACTTCCACTTGCCCACTAACTTGTGGGTGGTAAGGGGTCGTGACTTTGTGCGGAACACCATACTTGCTAAGAAAAGTGTCAAAAGCCGTGTTTCAAAAATGTGACCCCCACATTGCTTATAATTGCACGTGGAGTACCAAACCTTGTGAAAATATTCTTCTTCAAGAAAACCACGACACTTCTCGCCTCATTGTTTGGTAGAGACATGGCCTCAACCCATTTGGTCACATAATCAACCACGACCAAGATGTAGATTTTTCCACAAGAACTCACAAAAGGTCCCATGAAGTCAATACCCCACACATCAAAAATATCAATCTCAAAAATGGTTGTGAGAGGCATTTCATTATTCTTTGAGATTCCACCGGCCCGTTGTCATTCATCACATCTTTTCACTGGCTCACTTGTATCCTTGTAAAGAGAGGGCCAATAGAAGCCACAAATAAGTACTTTGGCCGCCGTTCTTGCTCCACCATGATGACCACCATATGGTGAACAATGACAAGCCCCAAGAACTTCACCTTGCTCTTCCTCCGATATACATCTTCTAATTACCCCATCTGTAAAAATCTGGAAAAGGTATGGTTCATCTTAATAATAATCTTGACAATCCCGTTTGAGCTTCTTTATTTGGTTTGAAGAGAACTCGTCCAGAATGATTCCATATACAAGAAAATTTCCTAGATCCACGAACCATGGTACCTCTTTCATTGAAATTGCCAAGAGTAGCTCATCGGGGAAGGAGTTAGTGATTTCAAGGCCATCATGCGACCTCCCCTCCTCCTCCAAACGAGGCAAGTGCTCATCACTTGGTTTTTACTACCTTTTCTATATTGGATGTCAATATCAAACTCTTGCAAAAAGATCACCCATCTCATCAACCAAGCTTTGTTTTTACTCATAAGATAACGAAGCGCCGCATGATCCGTATGGACAATGCCTTTTGCACCCATCAAGTAAAGGCAGAACTTCTCAATTGCAAACACAAAGGCAAGGAGCTCTTTATCCGTAATGTTATAGTTTACTTGGGCACTATTCATGATCTTACTAGCATAGCATACCGGATGAAAATTTTTGTTGATGCTGCCCCAAAGCAGCCCAAACCACTACATCACTTGCATCACACATGAGTTTAAAAGGGAGATTCCAATTTGGAGCAGTGATGATGGGAGTAGTGGTCAACTTGAACTTCAACAATTAAAAATCTCTCATGCAATCATCATTGAAGTTGAACTTAGCATACTTCTCCAGAAGCTTGCATAACGGGTTCACCACTTAGAGAAATCTTTATTGAAGCGTTGGTAAGAACACGCGTGGCCTAAGAAACTCCGCACACCCTTCACTGAAGTTGGAGGTGGAAGTTTAGAAATCACCTCAATCTTTGACTTGACAACTTCTATTCCATTCATTGATATTTTATGGCCAAGGACAATGCCTTTCTCGACCATGAAATGGCATTTCTCCCAATTAAGCACCAAATTTGTTTCTTAACATCTAGATAACACTTTATCCAAATTTGCAAGACAATCATCAAAAGAATCTCCAACCACTGAGAAGTCATTCATGAAAACATCAATGTAGTCCTCCACCATGTCCGTGAATATAGCCGTAATACACCTTTGAAAAGTCACATGTGCATTGCACAAACCAAATAGCATCCGCTTGAAGGGGAACGTACTATAGGTACATGTAAAGGTTGCTTTATCTTGATCTTTCGAAGCAATAAGAATTTGGTTATAGCCAGAATACCCATCAAGAAAGCAATAGAAAGCGTGGTCGGTCAATATATCGAGCATTTGATCTAAGAAAGGAATGGAAAAGTGATCTTTTCTTGTGACTATGTTGAGCTTGCAATAGTATATACACATCCTTTATCCACCCACCTTTCTTATAGGAATCAACTCTTTCTTGTCATTGGTGACCACCTTCATGCCCCCTTCTTTGGGACACATAGAACCAAAGAAGTCTACGAGCTATCAGAGTTGGGGTAGACAACCCCGCTATCCAACCACTTGATAATCTCTGTCTTGACAACATCTTGCATAGCCTCATTGAGTCTCCTTTAATGTTCAATAGATGTTTTGGCTCCATCCTCTAACTTGATCTTATGCATGCAAAAGGTGGGACTTATCCCCCAAATATCCGCCAATGTCCACCTAATAGCCTTCTTCCTCTTTTGTAGCACCGCCAATGTGGAATCTACCTGCACGTTAGTCAAACAAGAGGACATAATAGCTGGTAAAGTAGAACAAGGGCCAAGAAATTCATACCGAAAATGTGGAGGCAATTGCTTCAACTCCAATGGTAGGAGGCTCTTCAATAGAAGGCTTTGTAGGACGAGTTGTCCTATTTTCAATATCCAAAAGATAATTTCTATAGTTGTACCACCCCATTCCTTGCAAAGAGTTCACACATTTCATGAAGCCATCCATCTCGTCATCATCAAAGTTGAGCAAAACGTCCTCCACCATATCACCAACATTGATTGTTGCACTTATTTATTCAACAATAACATCGGTCACCAAGTCCATAAAAGAACACACCTCATTGCTATTTTGTTGTCGCATGGACTTGTATACATAGAATACCATTTTCTCATCACCAACCCGGAATGTAAGTTCTCTGGCTTTAACATCACAAAGAGCCTCCCCTGTAGCAAGGAAAGGTCTCCCAAGAACAATTGACACTTCATAATCAAACTCACAATCTAGAATGACAAGATCCGCCGAAAGAATGAATTTATCAACACCAACCAAGGCATCTTCAATCACTCCCAAGGGAATCTTCATAGTACGATTGGCCATTTTCAATCTCATAGAGGTGGGTATTGGTTTCCCAATTCCCATAGTCTTGGAAACCGAATAGGGCATCAAATTGATACTTGCCCTAATATCACAAAGAGCTTTAGCAAACTCAGCACTTCCAATTGTACAAGGAATCGTTAAAGCACCTGGATCCTCTAACTTAGGAGTCATTGAATGCACAATTGCACTCAATTGATGAGTGACTTTGGTAGTTTCAAAATTCATCGACTGCTTCTTTGTCACGAGATCCGTCATAAACTTGGCATAACCGGGCATTTGTTCCAAAACCTCAACTAATGGCACACTGATTGAGAGACTCTTTATCATTTGAATGAACTTCTTAAATTCATTCTCACCATTATTCTTGGCAAGTCTTTGATGGTATGGAGGTGGAGGCTTAGGCAATGGTGCCTTAGCCTTTTGCACTAGCGGCTCCGGTATATCAATAATGTGTTCTTTAGACAGGTTCACCTCCTCTTGAGTTGTTTCCACACTATCATCAATATCAATCTGAACTTCATCATTAGGTTGCACCACATTGTTCGAGATCTCTTCTTCTTGCACTACTTGCTCATCATCCACAAGTTTCCTTTGACTTGAGGTGGGTGCATTCCCACCTCTTCCACTTCTTGTAGTAACGACCATGGCATGCCCCGTGTTATTTCCACCATTTGGGTTTACTATCATGTCACTTGGTAGTGCCCTATTTGGATAAGAATTTAAAGCTTAAGAGATTTTTCCCATTTGAACTTCTAAGTTACGGATTGATGTGTTATATGATGCAAGTTGGGCATCCGAATGGACATTCTTTTCTATCATTTGTTTGAACATATTTTCAATAGGCCTCATCTCATTGTTTAAAGAACTTGAACCATGGGAAGGATGAAAAAGCGGGTTTCTGGGTTGTTGATACATCAAGGGGCCTTTGAAAACCTGAACCCCGATTGCCTTGATTGTTGTTCCATCCGCCTTGATTGTTCCCCCCCCCCCCCTAATTTTCTTGATTTATTTCCACTCACATTTCCTTAGTTGTTGTTGTTATGCCAGTTCCCTTGATTGTTGTTTCCGCTCCAATTGCCTTGATTGTCTTGAGGTCGCCATTGTTGATGGTTTGGGCCTTGGAAGTTGTTTCTTTGCCCTTGAAAGTTGTTCACATATTGCACTTCCTCTTCTTGTTCATTATAAGAATCATCTTACTCAAAACCACTATCTTCTTGCACATAATTCTCTATTCAATTTTGCACTTGTGGACCCTTGGTCCTCTTCTTGTTCACCATCATGTTCACTCCCTCCATGGCATTGACTTTCTAGGGATTTTTCACTTGATTTAGTTGGGCCTTTGCTAGTTGCGTCATGGTGGTTGTCAATTCGTCATTGGCTTGCCCATGGTCTTACAATTCTTTGTGAAGGTGGATCATATTTGGATCACATTTTGGAACATTGAATCGGGATTTCCGAGCCGATGACGTTTCCGTCATCTCATCCAAAATCTCACACGTCTCCACCTAAGGCATATGCTTGAAGTTCTCACCGGCAAGTTGATTCACTACACATTGTTGGTTGTGTTAATCCCATGATATAAAGTTTGTTGAATCATGTTCTCCGTCATATCGTTATTGGGACATTCCTTAACCATTGTTCTATAGCGTTGATCACATCCAAATCATACCTCAATAGTGATATGAAACAGTCATATGCAATAACAAATACCCAACTAGGAGTCGGGGTCAAATCCACTGGGAGTTAGGATGGGAGTTAGGGGTATATATTTTAATTGAGAAATTGGATTATCCTGATTGCACTTCCACAACACGGAATTGTTTTCTATTTCTACTGTTAATCTAATGATTGTAAGATAAAGAAAATAGACTAGAGATAATTATTTTTAGGATTTTTCCAAATGGATAAAAGGCCTGGGGCTGTGACCATAACCTAAGTGTTTACCTAATAGAATAAAACGTTAATACTTGTTTTGTTGATTGGGGTATATTATAACTCTCAACCCTACATTACTCACTCAACACATCTCGGTCAAAAAGTGATTTTGCCTAATATGGCTTTCTCAAGACCAAATGGGTATCACCCAAAACAGTTAATAAGAGCTCAAATCGGGTTATTACTATATCCAAGTTGAACCCTTTAATCGGGTTAATCAATCTCTTAATTGACCCAATTCCTTGTTAGCTAAGTTATCCTAGACTAGGTCCCTCTTTCTCAAGTAGAGACAAAGTCAAATAGGCATGAACAAATGTTTGCAACCATTAATTCTACAAATAAAGCATGAACTAAGCTAAATAATCAACACCCAATCATAAACAAGCACTAAATTAGATACCCATAAGGTTAACACACTAGGGTTGGATTACAACCCTCGTAAAAATCTAGCATTTCGTAATGGGATTTGAAGAAAATAAGGAGAAAAACTAATTAAACTCATAATGGAAGCTTAAAATGATTAAATCTAATGTAAATACCCCAAAACAATGTAAAACATCCTATAGTAGAAAAGCAAAATAGCTACAACAACTTCAGATGATCAAACTTTTCCTAATTTTGTGAAACTCGTCTATTTATACAAGGCTGAAAATCTCGGACAACAATACCCCTCCGGAGGTTCTACGGCTGCACAATTCCATGTGCGGACCGCAAATTTCTTCATCTGGCAGGAAGTGGAGTTGTGCAGCCACACATTTCTAGGTTGTGGCCGCAAGGTAATTCTTTTGCGGTCGCACAATTCTTGTGAGGTCCGCAATTCACAAAGGCTTCCGGACTTGGTCTTTTGCATGCTCTCTGTTCTTTGAATCTTAGCCCAGTTTTGCTGCCACACAATTCATGTGGGGTCCGTACTTTGCGCAAAGTTTTTCTAAACTTCTCTCCTTAGTTTGTGGCTGCAGATGAAATTCTGCAGTCCGCAATTTCTTCTGCGGCCGCAGAATTCCTTCTGTGGACCGCACATTTGTTTCTGTGCCCTTTATTGTCTTGTGCTTCGGAACACTCCTTTTTAAGTCAGATATTATCTCGGGAGACCAAACTACCAGCATTCTTGCAAATTTGCACAATTTCATTAGTTACGAGAACACAATTCAATTGCTTTTGGACTAAAACATAAGG
Source organism: Nicotiana tabacum (assembly GCF_000715075.1). Lineage (NCBI taxonomy): Eukaryota > Viridiplantae > Streptophyta > Magnoliopsida > Solanales > Solanaceae > Nicotiana > Nicotiana tabacum. The sequence continues at coordinate 18,873,025 of NC_134091.1, forward strand.
TAAAATGCGCTAATAAGCATTCAAAATCCCCATTTAACTCCCCAAAACTTAAATCTTTGTTTGTCCTCAAGCAAATAAATTAGTTCCCACCTCTAAAAGTTAATGGACATTTCAACGAGTCAAAGGTGAGCTATCCACATATCAGTTGGGACCAACAATTACCCACACTACTCATGTATTATCAACAAGGCAACAAGTTAAACATTCATGCACATATAGTTCTAATGTGACATTCGAGCTTCAATAATTGACTTTACTCAATAAGGACTCTTGCCCTATCATGTAGTCCATGGTGGACTCCAAACTCTTCCTCCTCTACTTTCTATTTTGCTAGCTCACTTAAGAAATTTAGCACTCAATCCTAAGATTTATGAAAGGTTCAGTCATCTTTCTCAAGAGAATGTCACAAGTACGGCTTCAAGTACCATAGGCTTGCCCCTCTTGTAGATCGCCACTAATGTAATCTCACTCGGTTTGAAATCAAGTAGGACTTCTTTCGGGATGTAATGAAGGCTTTTGGATTAGGGTTGGATACAATATGGGTGAGTGGTTACACCTTTCCTTAAGCACTCCATTTTTTGATTTCTCGGCTCACATTTTTCCAATTCTTAGAGGCACTTTCTTTTCATTGGGGACTAGAAGACTTAACATCTCTTTCTTAATCATTTAATGCTATTTATCCCTTTATGATTTCTCCATGTTTGGGATCATTACCTCTTTTTGAATCTCTTCAACCCTTTCACTTATTCATTTTTTGTATTTTTCTTTTTGTTCTTTTCTTTTCTTGCCTTATCTTTTCATTGAGATCATTTCTTCTCTCTCTTTGTGCCTTGATACCTTTTTCAAGTTCCTCGCCTCTCCCCCAAACTTACATTTTATCCATTTGTTACACAAAAGTGTTAAGGAAAGCTCAGGTGCCAAGATAGGGTCACGACAAAACGGGTAAAGGCTTGTAACATGGTTATCAAATGAGAAAGGCTAGAGGCTCAAAGGGGTTGACTAGGGATAATGACATTGGTTGGCAATACAAAACTCAAACGGGCCAAGGAGGGCCTACAATCACTTTTCAAACCAAGCAAACTTAGGATTTTGCCTTGAAACACATCCGGGCAAGTTCTAGACTCTTCGCACGGATACTTGGATTAGCAACAATTCATCTCACCCTCACGCAACCAGAATGTTAATGAGGATAGAGTCGAGGGCCCACAACGACCACATTCAAGTTTTAAAATCACTATGGTCCAATTAAACTACTCGATGATTGCCAAAGTCAACATAAGAGATACGAAGTCACTAACTAGAGCTATTTCTTTCTGAAACCTTGGTTTTAACCATAAGCACGTAGTTAAGAGTGTTGGTACCAATTGGAGCATGTTTGACTCTTCGAGCATGACTTAATTAGGTATTTTTATTCATTACTACTATTATTATTACCAAAACACCAAAAACGGTCTCATTCCCTTAAGAAGGTTGTAATGCCATCCATTGTTGGGACGATTCACCCGATTCACCCAACAATTACCTTTGAAAAGACTCATGGCATTAAGAAAACCAAAGGCTTATTATCTACTAAAACATAAAAAGAAGCTATTAAATCAAACAAAGAAGCTACTAAATCAAACGAAGAATTTATAAAGAAACAAAAATAAGGAAGCTACGAAGAAAACACTACTAAAGATAGAATGAATGTACATAATAAGAGAAAGAGAGAGAATATATACATAATAAGAAAAAAAGAATAATAACAAGTTATTACAGTTGCCCTTAGCCCTCTATTAATACTACTTGGTTTTCTAAGGGGATGAGGGGCGAGTGCGGTCGCACAATTTCATGTGCGGTCCGCACTCTGTTACCTGGTGAGCTTAAGTCAGCATCTTGTTTGCAGTTCAGAAAAATTTGTGTGAGACCCTAGATTCCATATTGCGGCCGCATATTTACTTTTGTGGTCGCAAATTGACATTTCCTCTCACAGACCAAACTTCATAGAGTTGACATTTTCCACCTCCCATTTGTGCGGTCCGCAAGAAAATTGTGCGGCCGCAGCGCACTTTTGCTGCAGCAACTATAAATGTGTGGTCTGCACAATTCAACTATGGTCCACAATTCTTGCAACAGTTATCCAGATTTCTATCCACAATTCTTGTAAGTCACACTCATCCCTGTAGCACACTTTAAATCAAGTTAGCACAAAAATAAAACCTAAGTACAAAAGAAGAAAAGAAACATGTGTTGCCTCCCAAAAAGCACATGATTTAACATCGCGGCACGGTGCAGAATACAATCAGTTCAAATGAATGACTTCCATGCGTGGCTATCTACAACTTTCCCCAAATAGTATTTCACCCCGTCACCATTGGCTCGAAATACTTCATTGTCTTTGTTCTTCAAGTCCAAAGCACCAAAAGGTGTCACACCCATAATTTCAAAAGGACCGCTCCATTTAGACTTTAGCTTCCCGGGAAACATCCTCAACCTTGAGTTGAACAACAATACAAGATCGCCCACCTTGAACTCTTTGTTCCAAATGTATTTGTCATTAATATATTTCATCTTTATTTGTACAGGGACACACTTGCATAAGCATGGTACCGTAACTCATCCAATTCATTTAAATGTGCAACCCTCAAGTAAGCGGCTACATCCCAATCAAGATTTAACTTCTTTAGAGTGCACATGGCCTTATGCTCTAGTTCCACAAGAAGAAGCTTTTCCGAACACCAACCGGTATGGAGACATTCTGATAGCTATTTTGTAAGCCGTCCGATTAGCCCATAATGCATCATCTAACTTCTTGGACCAATCCATCCGATTAGCATTCACCATTTTGGACAAAATACTCTTTATCTACCGGTTGGAGACTTCCACTTGACCACTAGCTTGTGGATGATAGTGAGTTGTGACTTTTTGAGTAACATCCTAGTTGCCAAGAAAAGTGTCGAAAGCCTTGTTGCAAAAATGTGACCCCTCATCGCTTATAATGGCCCACGGAGTACCAAACCTTGTAAAAATATTCTTCTTCAAGAATGCCACCACACTTCTCGCCTCATTATTGGGTAGAGCAACGACGTCGACCCATTTGGAAACATAATCAACCACGACCAAGATATAGGTGTTACCACAAGAACTCATAAAAGGACCCATGAAGTCAATACCCCACACATCAAAAATATCAATCTCCAAAATGGTAGTGAGAGGTATTTCATTTTTCATTGAGATTACACAGGCCCGTTGGCATTCATCACATCTTTTCACTAGCTCACTAGCATCCTTATAAAGAGTGGGCCAATAGAAACCACAACTTAGCACTCTGGCTGCCGTTCTTGCTCCACCATGATGTACACCATATGGCAAAGAATGACAAACCCCAAAAGTTTCACCTTGCCCTTCTTCCGGTACATATCTTCTAATTACCCCATTCGTCCAAATCCAGAAAAAGTATGGTTCATCCCAATAATATTATTGACAATCCCGTTTGAGCTTCTTTCTTTGGTTTGAAGAGAACTAATTCGGGATGATTCCACGCACAAGGTAATTTGCTATTTCCGCAAACCATGGCACCTCTTTCATTGAAATAGCCAAGAGTTGATCATCGAGGAAGGAGTCATTAATTTCAAGGCCATAATGCGGCCTCTCATCCTCCTCCAAACGAGACAAGTGGTCCGCTACTTGGTTTTCACTCCCTTTTCTATCTTGGATGTCAATATCAAACTATTGCAATAAAAGCACACATCTTATCAATTGAGCTTTTGAATCTTTTTTGCTCATAAGATAATAAAGTTCTGCCTGATCCGTGTGGATAATGACCTTTGCACCTATCAAGTACGGGCGTAACTTCTCAATTGCAAACATAATGGAAAAGAGTTCTTTCTCTGTAGCATGTAGTTGACTTTGGCACTATTCATGGTCTTACTATCATAGTAGACCCAGTGAAAAATCTTGTTGATGCGTTCCCCAAAACAGCCCCAACCACTACGTCACTTGCATCACACATGAGTTGAAAAGGGACACTCCAATTTGGAGCGGTGATGATGGGGGTAGTTGTCAATTTGAACTTTAACAATTTAAAAGCTCTCATGCAATCATCATCGAAGTTGAACTTAGCATCGTTCTCAAGAAGCTTGCACAATGGGTGCACCACCTTAGAGAAATCTTTGGTGAAATACTGGTAAAACCCCGCGTGACCTAAGAAACTCCGCACACCCTTCATCGAAGTTGGGGTTGGAAGTTTAGAAATAACCTTAATCTTTGCCTTGTCAACATCAATTCCATTCTTTGAGATTTTGTGGCCAAGGACAATGCCTTCCTTGACCATGAAATGACATTAATCTCAATTGAGCACCAAATTTATTTATTCACATATTGCCAACACTTTATATAAATTTGCAAGACAATCATCAAAAGAATCTCCAAACACCGAGAAGTCATCCATGAACACTTCAAGGTAGTCCTCTACCATGTTCGTAAAGATAGCCATCATACACCTTTGAAAAGCCGCTGGTGCATTGCACAAACCAAATGGCATCCGCTTGAAGGCTAAAGTACCATAGGTACATGTAAAGGTTGTTTTCTCTTGATCCTCCGAAGCAATAAGAATTTGTTTATAGCCCAAATACCCATCAAGAAAGCAATAGAATGCACGACAGGCCAATCTATCAAGCATTTAATCTAAGAAAGGAAGTGAAAAATGATCCTTCCTTGTGACTTTGTTGAGCTTGTGATAGTCCATACACACCCTCCATCTAGTTACTGTTCTTGTAGGAATCAACTCATTCTTCTCATTGGTGACCACCACCATGCCCCACTTCTTCGGGACACATTGAACCAGAGAAGTCCACAAATAATCGGAGATGGGGTAAACAACCACGACATCCAACCACTTGATAATCTCCTTTTTGACAACTTCTTGCATAGCCTCATTAAGTCTCCTTTTACGTTCAATAGAATTTTTTGTTCCTTCCTCCAAGTTAATATTATGCATGCAAAATACGAGTCTTATCCCCCGAATATCCGCCAATGTCCACCCAATAGCCTTCTTCCTCTTTTGTAGCACTGCCAATGTAGAATCTACATGCACGTTAGTCAAAAAAGAGGAAATAATGACCGGTAGAGTAGAACACGGGCCAAGACATTCATACCAAAGATGTGGAGGCAATGGTTTTAACTCCAAGGTAGGAGGCTCTTCAATGTAAGATTTTGTAAGAGATGTTGTCGTAATTTCTAGATCCAAAGATAATTTCCAGGGTGCATAATTGTATGACCCCATTCCTTGCAAAGAGGTCACACATTCCATGAAGTCATCCATCTCGTCAACATCAAAGTTGAGTAAGACGACCTCCAACATATCACCAACATTGATCATAGCACTTGTGTCATCCAGAATAACACCGGTCACCAAGTCCACAAAAGAGCACACCTCATTGCTATTTGGTTTCCACAAAGACTTACACACATAAATCACCACTTTTTCATCACCAACCCGGAAAATGAGTTCTCCGGTTTCAACATCACAAAGAGCCTTCCCTATAGCAAGGAAAGGTCTTTCAAGGATAATCGACACCTCATAATCAACTTCACAATCTAGAATGACAAAATCCGCTAGACGAATGAATTTATCAGCATGGTCCAAGACATCTTCAATCACTCCCAAAGGTTTCTTGATAGTATGATCAGCCATTTGCAATCTCCTAGAGATGGGTCTTGGTTTCCTAATTCCCAAGGTCTTGAAAATCGAATAAGACATTGTCGCGCCCCCTTTTTTCTCACGAAATATGGTTTTGACATGTGACAACTCGTTTAAGGAAGTATTAAAAGAGGAGAGTCGCCACCTAACAGGTCTAAGGTTCGTTAGGTCACCTATTTGCAGATAACTCTGGTTTAACTAGTCTACGCCACCAAAGATTGGGTAAGGGCTCAAATTACCTCGAAGAGAAGGTGTTAGGCACTCTTCGAGGTCCACAACTATGGGTCCCGGTCGAACTCGAATTATATAAATTAGTCAGATAAACAAAGAGAAAACAAGAGGTTTAGGCAGGCAGTTATTATCAAAAGTCCTTGAATAAACACAAATAATTGATTTAAAGACAGGATTGGGGGGGGTCCTAAGTTTTTTAGCCTAAAGGATCACTCCGTGCAACATAAATAATACTTCGTAACTCCCTCGAGATGGGGTGTTACTTGTATTATTCATCGGGCACAGACTATCATCTCCTGCTACCCGATTACTATCATTAAGTTATTATCTAAAGTGCACTAGTTGATTCTAAATCGTGCCTTATGCGTGCACTACCCATCCCATACCTATGGTCCAAAAGGCATTTGGACCTCTATTTTGTGTGGTTCTAGACTTGACTTAGGCTGCTCAGAAAAAGTTAAAACTAGGCGACAATTCAAAAACATGTAGGACTACACATATGGGCAGTAAATGGCTCAAGTTAGACTCCACATGTAAGCAACAAATGCACGCTAACAGGTTCATAATGTGGCAGTAGACAATTTCAGAATTAAGACGAAATGGGATCATTATATCCTATAGTCATAGCTTCTAGGTGATTCTAAATTTTAAACATACATATAGTATTGCTTTCTTAGAGCAACAAATTTGTGGATTGTGAGCATTACAAACTATCGCGCCCCTTTTTCTCGCGAAATCTGGCCTCGACACGTGACAACTCTTTTGAGGAAGGGTGTTAAAAGAGAGAGTCGCCACCTAACAATTTTTAAGGTGCGTAAGGGCGCCTATTTGCAAATCACTCTAGTTTAACCAGTTTTCGTCACCAAAGATCGGGTAAGGGCTCAAATTACCTTGGGGAGAAGGTGTTAGGCACTCCTCGAGGTCCACAACGGTGGGTCCCGGCCGATCTCGAATTATATTAATTAGTCTAAGCAAAAGAGAAAAGTCAAAATTGGGCAAATAAATAAAATGATTGATTTTAAAATAAAAGGGGGGTCCTAAGTTTTTTAGCCTAAAGGATCACCCCATGCAACATAAATAAAACTTCGTAACTCCCTCAAAATGGGGTGTTATTCGTATTATTCAGCGGGCACAGGCTATCATCTCCTGCTGCGCGATTACTATCTTTAAGTTGTTTACCTAAAGCGCACTAGTTAATTCTAAATTGTATCCTATGTCTGCACTACCCGTCCCGTGCCTATGGTCCAGGAGTCATTTGGACCTCTATCTCGGGTGGTTCTAGACTTAACTTAGGTTTCTCAAAATTGAGAAAAACTAGGCGACATACAAAACAACTTGGACTTTCGTGTATGGGCAAATAAGGGCTCAAGTTGGCCTCTGCATTTAGACAACAAATGCACACAAACTAATTGCCACTGATAGTTGCATATTTTAAACAAGTTAAGGTTGCAGAATCCTATAGGCAGGATCTCTTTGTGATTCTGAATTTTAATAAGCAGGAAGTTCGTGTGTTAAAAGCCACTTTTCTTAACAATGGTAATCACAGGAATATATTCAGAATTGCTTAATCGAGTCCTATAGGTATGGTTCCTAATAATGATAATTAACACAGTGTTGAAAAATCTTAAAAGAAATGAGCAGGACAATAATTAAGACTTATTTTAGACCCTATAGGCAGAATTTCTATAGTCATAATTGAAACTGATTTTAGATCATATAGGCATGATTTCTATAGTTACAATTAGAACTGATTTTAGATCCTATAGGCATGGCATCTAAATCTGTAGATTAGGCAGTGTGTAAACAGAATCCTATGCGCACATTGAGATATTAATCATTCAATATCCTATAGGCATTGTTTCTAACAGGTAAAAACAGAGCACATTTGAACCAAATGGAGAACCGATAGGCAGGATTACTGACACATAATAATTGAACATGTTTGAGCATAATAACACATTTAAGCAAAATAGGATACCTATAGGAAGGATTTCTAACACATAATAACTGAATATGTTTGAGCATAATGACATATTTTTGAGCAAAATAGAATACCTATAGGCAGGATTTCAACCCATTTCAATGCAAGAGTAAGGTAAAACTCCTTTCCCAATTTTACTAATACCCCGATTGTTATTACAACAATTATTACAGAAATAAATGACTATAGGGAGCCTACAGCAGGCCCAAAAACACACTCAACCAGGCCAGGCCTTCATTCCCATGGTTCACAATAGCCCAAAAATGACATCTTCATTGACATAAGGCAGCCAGCTATCAATTGATTCACCCACTAGGTATAAAACATATAGAACCAAGACCCTTGTGTGTCAGAGTTCCCAAGGGATTCAAGAACCCAGGGCAGTGCTCACACTATGGAGGTTAATGGGAGAGATTCAGAGGATAACTAGGGACAAAGTCCTGGTGTATCAGAGTTCACAAGGATCTCAATTGGACCCCGAGCAGTGCTCATACTAGAGAGGTCAAAGGGCAAAACCTAAGTATCCTTGGCTTTCAGCTGGCTAAGGAATAAGAACTCAAAGAGACCAAGTAGTAAAGGAATAGAATGAGGTTAAAGGACAACACTGAAGGACAGAGTCAAATTGAGCACGTAAAAAATAGGTAACCGAAAAGGCTTAGATTTAAGACAGACTTAACCATGTTTCAGAAAATGAGTTCAATCTTATAATGCACATATTAACAAGACAAGTTGCATGATAGGCTTATAGTAAGAAGAAAAAGAGATTTCAGATTATGCTATGTGCAGAAGGCTAGTGTCACAAGAAGGAATCATATCAATTGGCAATAGAACCTAACATGCTGAGAACTAATTAGGGCAATTACTGGAGAAGTCAAGACATGATGAAAACAAGATCAAAACAGGCTACATTGCAGCAATTCAGAAACAGACTTGTTATTTACTTAATGAATACACTCATACTTAATCAACTAATCCATAGAAGGAGATAGGAGAGCATGTCCCAGTAGCAATTTTAAACAGTAGAGGGGTGGATATCAATAACATATAGTCTAGGAAGAAATAAAAGAAATTAATTAACTCAGGTCTAAACATGTCTCAAACTACAAACGTAATGGTATTCAGATTAGCAAAGCCTAAAATTGAAGTAACACATTGAATAAAAATCTTCAGAAGTGAAAACTCATGTTAATGCAAAGTAAATTAGAATGAAATGACAAAGGTTTGGTAACTCACCAGTTAAATGAAACAAGAAAGAAAGGAAGCCCGCAGTGTTATGAATATAAACGAAAGAGCAAGAACCCATAATTTCTGGCCTTGGCTTTCAGCCGGCCTGGAATCAAAGTGCAGAACAAGATTGTTAAAGTGCAAAGAGCACACAACTTTAATATTTAGTAATTTTCTTAATGATTCCCGAGTTGTTTCAATGGTGAGTGGGGAGGGGTTTATATAGTGGAGAAATCGAACACATAAACATGGAAAAACATCAGCCAAACACTTAGAAAGGAAAGCAATCGAAATCAGTAAGGAAAAGAGAAAATTTTAAAACCCTAATTTTAGGTAAAGTACACAAATCGGCAGAAATCTAAAATAAAAAAGGTAAAAATCACATACTGCATAGAATAAGGTGAACATAGACAGATATACATTTTAAAATTAAAGAATCAAAACAGATTTGATTCGATTTAAAAGAATCTGAAACCCTAATTTTAGGGTGAGTAGGAATCACAGAAATACATAGAGATCCATATCATAAAAGAACAAGAATGAACATAGACGGAAATAGCACTTAAAATAAAAGAATCCCCGATTTGGTTCGATCTAAAAGAGACCTGAAACCCTAATTCTAGGGTAAATAAGAATCATAGAGGTTCATAGAGATTCATACCATAAAGGAACAAGCACGAACATAGACGGAAAAAGTCAAGGAACTAAACCATCTTTCTTTCGTAGTTGATGAGATCCGCTTGCCATGTTTAGGCAAGCGGTATATAGAAGGTTCCAGTACTAGGGGGAAGTAGAATATGGAAAGAAATATCTATGTAATCCCATGTCCGGTGGGATTAGGAGAGAAAATTGGGGGAGACGGCTAGGGTTTGGGCAGAGAGATGAGAGAATCCAAAGGCGGCGGATGGTGGAGAATAGTTTAGGGTTTAGGGGAGTTTAGTTAATTAAAAGGGTAGGAGTAAGATGGGTTGTTGATCTCAGAGATCAACGGCCACAATTAGTTGGGGGTTCTAGGTCAGGTTAGTTTAATTGGTTGGACCGGGGGTTATTTGGTTTTGGCTCAGGTGTTAATGGGTTGGGGCTGGGTAATTTAGGTCCGAAATTAAGGTGAATTTGGGGCTAGATTTTAAATACTCAATGTTTAACAAATAAATAATTTATAAAAGTAATTAATAAATAACAAAAATATCATTTGTGCATGAAAATGATTAAAAATAATTAATTAAATTATAAAAATATAAAAAGTCATTTTGTGCATAAATAATATAATTATATATGCATATGGGCTTTTATTACAAAAATGTGCAATTTAGCTTTAAAATCCAAATGTAATTATGAGCAATGCACTGAAATTATTTAAAAACTCATATTAGTATAAATGGTAAATTTAGATGATTAAATCATTATAAAAAAATAATTTGTAGAGTAATTATTTGATATTTATATAATAAAAATGGAGAAATAAATTGATTTAAAGTCTTTAGAAATTATGGAAAATTATGAAAAATACTCGTGTATGATTGTAAATCAAATAATGTTTCATATGTGCTATTTTGAAGGTATATATATATATATATAGAGAGAGAGAGAGAGAGAGAGAAAATATGAGGAAAAAATTGGGTATCAACAACTGCCCCTCTTTGTCCGGGAAGGATGAAAGAGTTGTCGGGTAAAGAAATAATGATCAATTTTGACCGAATGGGGTAATTTTGAAAAATATAGGCCGGACCCTGGTTTCTGAGCTGCCTACATATCCATGGTTTTATAGGAATCAGGCCATGTGTAGTCTGGATCCAACGGTGGAATAAAACGATGAGGTTATTGTAAGAACATACAAGATATTCTGGATAGGACGATATCGGGATTGTAAACGGATGTATATAGGAATGGTTATGGATATTTGAATGGTTATCAGATGGAAATGGGTAACAGACGGTGGTTGGTTACATTTGAAATAATTGCTGGACATGAACGTTGAATGGAAATCGGAGCGAAGATTGCTCCAGTTAAGAGAACAGTTACTTCTTGGATCACCTGCAAACTCAAAATACGATACATATAAATACATATAGATTATTGCATAAATTTAAGCATGATGAAAATTCCCTCTGGACTATGGATATCGTCTTTGGACGGTGAGGATGATGTCCTTAGATCGTGATGTCCCAGGTCATGAATTGTGAGATATGGGATTCGCAGGCCATGAAATGATATTTTCGGGCTATGAAGATGGTGACTCCGAACTATGATGCCTTTGAATAATGAAGTGCAATATTGAGAAATCCTCATGCCATTGCACGGTGTCTTCCGGCTATGAGGATGATGCCTTCGGACTATGATGCCTTCGGAAAGTTTGGCTATGCTTCCGCCCATGAGATGCAAAGACATGATGCTTGATATGAAACAAGACAGAGCTTAGTCTTGTGTAGAACCAGGGGTAGAGCTTAGCCCCGAGAGAAGAGAATAATGCAAGGTTTTGAATAGCGCATCATTTGTGGTTATGCAAGGAGAGACAATGCTTAGTCTTGTGAAAGATTGGAGACAATGCTTAGTCTTGTGCAAGGTTGGAGATAATGCTTAGTCTCATGCAGGATTGGAGACAATGCTTAGTCTCGTGCATTGGGAAGGCAGAGCTTAGCTTAATGCAATTGAGGAGGCAGGGTTTAGCCTCATGCAAAATGGAGACAATGCTTAGTCTCGTGCAATAAGAAAGGCAGAGCTTAGCCTTGTGCAATTAAGGAGGCAGGGATTAGCCTCATGCAAGATGGAGACAATGCTTAGTCTCGTGCAATAGGAAAGGCAGAGCTTAGCCTTATGCAATTAAGGAGGCAGGGCTTAGCCTCATGCAAGATGGGAGACAATGCTTAGTCTCACGCAATAGGAAAGGCAGAGCTTAAACTTGTGGAATTGAGGAGGCAGGGCTTGGCATCATGCAAGATGGGAGACAATGCTTAGTCTCATGCAATAGGAAAGGCAAAGCTTAGCCTTATGTAATTAAGGAGGTAGGTCTTAGCCTCATGCAAGATGGGAGACAATGCTTAGTCTCATTAAATAGGAAAGGCAAAGCTTAGCCTTGTGCAATTGAGGAGGCAGGGCTTGGCCTCATGCAAGATAGGAGACAATGCTTAGTCTCATGCAATAGGAAAGGCAGAGCTTAGCCTTGTGCAATTGAGGAGACAAGGCTTGGCCTCATGCAAGATGAGAGGCAATGCTTAGTCTCGTGCAATAGGAAAGGCAGAGCTTAGCCTTATGCAATTAAGGAGGCAGGTCATAGACTCATGCAAGATGGGAGAAAATGCTTAGTCTCATGCAATAGGAAAGGCAGAGCTTAGCCTAGTGCAATTGAGGAGGAAGGGCTTAGCCTCATGCAAGATGGGAGACAATGCTTAGTCTCCTGCAATAGGAAAGGCAGAGCTTAGCCTTGTGCAATTGAGGAGGTAGGGCTTGGCCTCGTGCAAGATGGGAAACAATTCTTAGTCTCATGCAATTGGAAAGGCAGAGCTTAACCTTATGCAATTAAGGAGGAAGGGCTTAGCCTCATGCAAAATGGAGACAATTCTTAGTCTCATGCAATGAAAAGATAATAAGTGATAGCAGAGTATTTCTTAGCTGGAGATATGTTTGCGTTCGGTAGCTTTGTTGTTTTGAAGATAGTGATTCTAAGGTGCGCACGTACTCGCGACTATTCCTTGTTCCTGTATCCAAAGGAAAATTGTGAGTTTTACGGGGACGTCGTTTTGTGCCTCCGCCTTCTTGCTTTGCTTTGCTCTGCATTGAAATCGTGCTCCAGTTACCATGGGTAGCATCTGGCTAAAAATAAAGCTTTCTGAAAAATATATGTGCATAGTTATTTAAAACACAGTAATATTAATTAAATTAGATGAACCAGTAACTGTGACATTATCAGAGACATTGCGACCTTCTCGCCATAGAAATTTGAGGGTCCTCCTCAAAATTCTGCCTCAGTTATTCAGACGATTTTCTGGATATTCCGCACACGGTGCTGTTGGCTGAGCTTGCTCCTCAAAATTCTGCCCCAGTTTCTGATTGTAGGGAAAATTAGAATTTAATTGAATTATAACCGAACCCATAGGGCTACCTACGTATCCCCTCTTAAATGGGGATCAGGTCAAGCGTAGTTAAGTTACATCAGATGAAGAAATACAAACATTCTAAACATAATATCTTTTAACTGCGTCTGAATTGATAGGCTTTGGCCAAACCTCTCAGTCCATTTCTGCGAGTATGAGTGCTCCTCCTATTAGTACTCGGCGAACCATGTAGGGACCTTTATAATTGGGAAAAAATTTCCCTTTGGCTTCATCTTGATCCGGCGAACTATCTAGGTTTGACCCTTATGTTGAAAGCTATGGACATCCTATTCTTATAGAGTTGACCATGACACACTGCATTCATTCTTTTCCCGTCAATGAGAGCTAATTGTTCATAGCGACTTATTATCCATTGTGCATCACTGAGTTTAGCTTTTTGTATAATTCTTAAAGAAGGAATTTCAACCTCGGCAGGAATGACAGCTTTGGTACCGTAGACCAGCAAATAGGGAGTTTCCCCAGTTGATGTGTAGACTATGGTCTGGTACCCCAATAAGGAGAATGGTAACTTCTTGTGCAATTGCTTGTGGTTGTCTACCATCTTCCTCAGTATTTTCTTGATATTCTTATTTGCGGCCTCCACGGCTCTATTCATTTGAGGCTTGTATGCTATGGAATTCTTGTACTTGATTTTGAATGTCTCACACATAGCTTTCATTAGGTCACTGTTGAGATTGGCGGCATTGTCGGTGATGATGGACTCTGGAACCCCGAATCTGCAATTAATACGATCTCTGAAAAAATTTGCGACAACTTTCTTGGTTACAGCTTTGTAGGATGCAGCTTCGACCCATTTTGTGAAGTAGTCTATGGCCACTAAAATGAACCTATGCCCGTTTGAAGAAGCGGGCTCGATTGGTCCAATGACGTCCATTCCCCAAGCGGCAAAAGGCCCAGGTGCACTCGTTGCATTGAGTTCATTTGGTGGCACCCGTATCATATCTGCGTGTATTTGGCACTGATGACATTTCTGGACATACATGATGTAGTCTATTTCCATAATCATCCAAAAATAACCTGCCCTCAGTATCTTCTTGGCTAAAACAAAACCATTCATGTGTGGTCTGCAAGTTCCAGAGTGTATCCCTTTGAGAAGTTTGGAAGCTTCCTTGGCGTCAACATACCATAATAATCCTAAGTCTGAAGTCCTTCTGTACATGATTCCTCCACTTTGGAAGAAATGGTTGGACAATCTTCAGAGCGTGCGTTTTTTAGTATGATTTGCATGCTCCGGGTACTCTCATTTTGCCAAGTACTCCTTGATATAATGGAACCATAGATTCCCGTCTGCTTCTTCTTCAACATGAGCGTAGTAAGCTGGCTGATTATGAATCCTTACCGAAATGGGGTAGATGAAATTCTTGTCTGGATACTGTATCATGGAGGACAAAGTGGCCAATGCATCTGTGAACTCATTCTGGATTCTCGGGACATGTCTAAACTCTATCTTCGTGAACCTCATCATCGTCTTATGCACATGATATAGATATGGTAATATCTTGGTATTGTTTGTAGCCCATTCTCCCTGCACCTAATGTACTAGAAGATCTGAATCACCGATTACTAGTAATTCCTGGATATTCATGTCAACAGCCAAATTGAGCCCGAATATGCAAGCCTCATATTCTGCCATATTATTGGTGCATGAAAATCTGAGTTTCATGGATACCGGATAATGTTTACCTGTTTTTGACACCAAAACGGCTCCAATACCCACTCCTTTGAAGTTTGCGGCTCCATTGAAAAACATTCTCCATCCGTCATAGGCTTCGGCGATATCTTCTCCTACGAATGATACTTCTTCATCAGGAAAATACGTTTTTAATGGTTCGTATTCTCCTCTTACAAGATTTTCCACAAGATGATCTGCTAATGCTCGTCCCTTAACCGCCTTCTGAGTTACATAGACGATGTTGAATTCACTCAACAATATCTGCCATTTTGCCAGCTTCCCTGTAGGCATGGGTTTCTGGAAGATGTACTTCAGAGGATCCATCCTTGATATGAGATATGTGGTATAGGCATAGATGTAGTTGTTTCTGGGCTATCCAGGTCAAAGCACAGCAGGTGCATTCCAGCAAAGAATACCGTGCTCTGTAGGGTGTGAACTTCTTACTTAGATAGTATATGTCTTGTTCTTTCCTTCCCGTCCCATCGTGTTGTCCCAAGAAACAACCGAAAGCCCCATTTAATACAAAGAGATAGAGTAGTAGTGGTCTACCAGGTTCTGGCAGGTCCAGGACTAGCGGTGTGGAAAAATATTCTTTGATTCTGTCAAAAGCGTTCTGGCAATCTTTAGTCCAATTGGTTGCGGCATCCTTCCTTAACATTTTGAAAATCGGCTCACAGATCACAGTTGATTGCGCTATGAAGCTGCTGATGTAATTAAGATGTCCCAAGAATCTCATCATGTCTTTCTTGTTCTTTGGAGGTGGCAAATCCTGCGTAGCCTTGACCTTTGATGGGTCTAGCTCAATTCCTTGGCGGCTGACGATGAATCCTAATAATTTTCTTGCGGAGACCCCGAAGGCACATTTTGCGGGATTCAATTTTAAATTGTACCTCCGAAGCCGATCAAAGAATTTCCTCAAGTCCTCTATGTGATCTGTACTTTTCTTGGATTCGATAATGACGTCATCCACATATACCTCTCTCTCCTTATGTATCATGTGGTGGAAAATAGTTGTCATGGCCCTCATATAAGTGGCCCCAACATTCTTCAAACCAAACAACATCATTTTATAGCAGTACACCCCCGAAGGTGTGATAAAAGCTATCTTTTCGGCATCTTCTTCATCCATCCAGATCTGATGATATCCCGTGAAGTAATCCACAAAGGATTGGAGTTCATGCTTGGCGCAGTTGTCGATCAGTATGTGTATGTTGGGTAACGGGAAATCATCTTTGGGACTTTCTTTGTTTAGGTCCCGATAATCAATGCATACTCTGACTTTCCCATCCTTCTTCTGAACTGGCACTATGTTAGCCAACCAAGTTGGATATTCAACCACTCTAAGAACCTTAGCTTTGATCTGCTTGGTGACTTCTTCTTTGATTTTCAAACTCAGCCGGCTTGAACTTTCTGAGCTTCTGCTTTACCGGCGGACACATTGAGTTGGTAGGTAGTTTATGAGCCACTATGGACATGCTCAAACTGGTCATATCATCATAGGACCATGCAAATATATCCTCATATTCCTTCAGGAAACGAGTGTATTCTTCTTTCTTTGATGTTGACAGGTGAATGCTTACACGTGTTTCTTTGGCTGTTTTGGAGTCTCCTAGATTAACTGTTTCAGTCTCATCCAAATTGAACTTAGGCTTGTTTTTAAAGTTTTTCACTTCTCTGACAATTTCCTCGTGTATTATATCTTGTTCTAGATCATCTAAATCATTATCCTTATGTTGCGATGTCTCATTACATGTCAGAGTCATAGGTTCATGGGGATAGGTAATAATAATGTTGTAGAGAAAAATGTAAAGAATAATAATAAATACCAAAATAACAATGCATTTAGATAAATCTTGAAAACGTCAAACAGGTACGGCTCGATGACCCGAGCATTTATTTCAAAACAAAACATGCTTAAAACAAAATACTGAAAATGTCTTAAATGCTCATAAAAACTTCTTTAAAAATGAATGATGCTAATTGCCAGGCTACCCAGGAACTCGATGGGCCCTTGATGGTGCAGCAGTCCAGTTATTGAGAATAGCTCCCTTCTCCACGGACTGAATAATGAGGCTTTCCTCCTCCTCCTCCTCAACTATCGCACTGCAATCCATGTCTTCATCATCCAAAAATATATTCCTTATACCAGCTAGAACTTCATCTTCTTCGGACTCTCACATCATCTTAGCTTGATGAAATGACTGGCTCAAATGTGGTACTGGTTGCTCTAGAGGGTAATAAGGACCATGCCATGGTGGCAACCAATTCTGATACTCGTGCCAGGTGTATTCATACCCAAGCCCAAAAGTTGTGCCGTGACGCTTTAGCAGTATTGGTTTGGTGATCCCCTGGAGATTCTTACCGAGACCTTTGCCATGCTCATACCCCATCCATGCCAATATGCCTTCTATCTTACTGCTACATCATTTGTCCTTTTCAATTGCATTGACGCGCTCGATGCGATGGTATGTTTCTCCACCCAACTTCCTTCTATTCTCGATGACCGGAATAGTTTGACTAGTGTAAATGGGATTACTTCCATCCCCATGGATGATCACTTCCTGATGGTTCCACTCAAACCAGGTTGGGCCCATCTGTAGGTTGTAGGTAGCAGATATGTCGAACACTTGAAACTCAACATCAAACCAGGTTGGGCCCATCTATAGGTTGAGGTTGGTTTCCCCAATTGTGGCTCTTTGAGACCCATCAAATTCTTTCACATTCATACTTCCCGCTCGTATCTCGTGCAGGCCTTTACCTAATCTTTACAGAGTAGTTAGTGGACATAAGTTAAGACTCGAACCCCATCTATCAGGACTCTAGCGATGAACTTATCCTCAAACTGCACTGTGATATGCAGTACCCTATTGTGACTTAGTCCTTCTGGTGGTAGCTCGTCTTCATGAAAAGTGATCTTCTGGCTTTCCAACACCTGTCCTATCATATTGGCCATCTCTCTACTGGTAATGTTGTTGGGTACATAAGCCTCATTCAACACTTTCATCAACGCATTCCTGTGTGCCTTAGAATTCTGCAGTAGTGATAGAATGGATATCTGAGCAGGGGTTTTGTTCAAATGATCAACCACAGAATACTCTCTTGCTTGCACCTTTCTCCAAAGATCATTCAGGCCGGTTTCAAGAATTGGCAAGCCATAGAGTCCTATAGGAAGGATTTCTAAGAATTGGCAATCGAAAATGGTTTTTATCCTTTTATTCC